>NC_141320.1:54957422-55197603 GCF_037954235.1 Aulostomus chinensis | reverse complement strand
TTATGCATCTTTCTATGCTTTCAGGTTGAAACTTGACTGAAAACTCACTTTGAAGAAAAGTTAGAGCATTTTTGTATCACAGGTCACAAATAGTGTTTTCTCAGCGAGAGAAGGCCAAAATGAACACTTCATGCAGAACTCCTGTATTTTGATGAAAACTCACTGAAATCAAGCTGTAACTTCAAGTTTATGCATCTTTCTATGCTTTCAGGTTGAAACTTGACTGAAAACTCACTTTGAACAAAAGTTATGGCTGTTTTGTGTCCCACGTCACAAATAGCGTTTTCTCAGCGAGAGAAGGCCAAAATGAACACTTCATGCAGAACTCCTGTATTTTGATGAAAACTCACTGAAATCAAGCTGTAACTTCAAGTTTATGCATCTTTCTATGCTTTCAGGTTGAAACTTGACTGAAAACTCACTTTGAAGAAAAGTTAGAGCATTTTTGTATCACAGGTCACAAATAGCGTTTTCTCAGTGAGAGAAGGCCAAAATGAACACTTCATGCAGAACTCCTGTATTTTGATGAAAACTCACTGAAATCAAGCTGTAACTTCGAGTTTATGCATCTTTCTAGCCTTTCAGGTTGAAAATTGACTGAAAACTCACTTTGAACAAAAGTTATGGCTGTTTTGTGTCCCACGTCAAAAATAGCGTTTTCTCAGCGAGAGAAGGCCAAAATGAACACTTCATGCAGAACTCCTATATTTTGATTAAAACTCACTGAAATCAAGCTGTAACTTCAAGTTTATGCATCTTTCTATGCTTTCAGGTTGAAACTTGACTGAGAACTCACTTTGAAGAAAAGTTAGAGCATTTTTGTATCACAGGTCACAAATAGTGTTTTCTCAGCGAGAGAAGGCCAAAATGAACACTTCATGCAGAACTCCTGTATTTTAATGAAAACTCACTGAAATCAAGCTGTAACTTCAAGTTTATGCATCTTTCTATGCTTTCAGGTTGAAACTTGACTGAAAACTCACTTTGAAGAAAAGTTAGAGCATTTTTGTATCACAGGTCACAAATAGTTTTTTCTCAGCGAGAGAAGGCCAAAATGAACACTTCATGCAGAACTCCTGTATTTTGATGAAAACTCACTGAAATCCACCTGTAACTTCAAGTTTATGCATCTTTCTATGCTTTCAGGTTGAAACTTGACTGAAAACTCACTTTGAAGAAAAATTAGAGCATTTTTGTATCACAGGTCACAAATAGTGTTTTCTCAGCGAGAGAAGGCCAAAATGAACACTTCATGCAGAACTCCTGTATTTTGATGAAAACTCACTGAAATCAAGCTGTAACTTCAAGTTTATGCATCTTTCTATGCTTTCAGGTTGAAACTTGACTGAAAACTCACTTTGAACAAAAGTTATGGCTGTTTTGTGTCCCACGTCACAAATAGCGTTTTCTCAGCGAGAGTAGGCCAAAATGAACACTTCATGCAGAACTCCTGTATTTTGATGAAAACTCACTGAAATCCACCTGTAACTTCAAGTTTATGCATCTTTCTATGCTTTCAGGTTGAAACTTGACTGAAAACTCACTTTGAAGATAAGTTAGAGCATTTTTGTATCACAGGTCACAAATAGTGTTTTCTCAGCGAGAGAAGGCCAAAATGAACACTTCATGCAGAACTCCTGTATTTTGATGAAAACTCACTGAAATCAAGCTGTAACTTCAAGTTTATGCATCTTTCTATGCTTTCAGGTTGAAACTTGACTGAAAACTCACTTTGAAAAAAAGTTATGGCTGTTTTGTGTCCAACGTCACAAATAGCGTTTTCTCAGCGAGAGAAGGCCAAAATGAACACTTCATGCAGAACTCCTGTATTTTGATGAAAACTCACTGAAATCAAGCTGTAACTTCAAGTTTATGCATCTTTCTATGCTTTCAGGTTGAAACTTGACTGAAAACTCACTTTGAAGAAAAGTTAAGGCATTTTTGTATCACAGGTCACAAATAGTGTTTTCTCAGCGAGAGAAGGCCAAAATGAACACTTCATGCAGAACTCCTGTATTTTGATGAAAACTCACTGAAATCAACCTGTAACTTCAAGTTTATGCATCTTTCTATGCTTTCAGGTTGAAACTTGACTGAAAACTCACTTTGAAGAAAAGTTAGAGCATTTTTGTTTCACAGGTCACAAATAGTTTTTTCTCAGCGAGAGAAGGCCAAAATGAACACTTCATGCAGAACTCCTGTATTTTGATGAAAACTCACTGAAATCCACCTGTAACTTCAAGTTTATGCATCTTTCTATGCTTTCAGGTTGAAACTTGACTGAAAACTCACTTTGAAGAAAAGTTATGGCTGTTTTGTGTCGCAGGTCACAAATAGTGTTTTCTCAGCGAGAGAAGGCCAAAATGAACACTTCATGCAGAACTCCTGTATTTTGATGAAAACTCACTGAAATCCACCTGTAACTTCAAGTTTATGCATCTTTCTATGCTTTCAGGTTGAAACTTGACTGAAAACTCACTTTGAACAAAAGTTATGGCTGTTTTTTGTCCCACGTCACAAATAGCGTTTTCTCAGCGAGAGAAGGCCAAAATGAACACTTCATGCAGAACTCCTGTATTTTGATGAAAACTCACTGAAATCAAGCTGTAACTTCAAGTTTATGCATCTTTCTATGCTTTCAGGTTGAAACTTGACTGAAAACTCACTTTGAAGAAAAGTTAGAGCTTTTTTGTATCACAGGTCACAAATAGTGTTTTCTCAGCGAGAGAAGGCCAAAATGAACACTTCATGCAGAACTCCTGTATTTTGATGAAAACTCACTGAAATCAAGCTGTAACTTCAAGTTTATGCATCTTTCTATGCTTTCAGGTTGAAACTTGACTGAAAACTCACTTTGAACAAAAGTTATGGCTGTTTTGTGTCCCACGTCACAAATAGTGTTTTCTCAGCGAGAGAAGGCCAAAAGGAACACTTCATGCAGAACTCCTGTATTTTGATGAAAACTCACTGAAATCAAGCTGTAACTTCAAGTTTATGCATCTTTCTATGCTTTCAGGTTGAAACTTGACTGAAAACTCACTTTGAAGAAAAGTTAGAGCATTTTTGTATCACAGGTCACAAATAGTGTTTTCTCAGCGAGAGAAGGCCAAAATGAACACTTCATGCAGAACTCCTGTATTTTGATGAAAACTCACTGAAATCCACCTGTAACTTCAAGTTTATGCATCTTTCTATGCTTTCAGGTTGAAACTTGACTGAAAACTCACTTTGAACAAAAGTTATGGCTGTTTTGTGTCGCAGGTCACAAATAGTGTTTTCTCAGCGAGAGAAGGCCAAAATGAACACTTCATGCAGAACTCCTGTATTTTGATGAAAACTCACTGAAATCCACCTGTAACTTCAAGTTTATGCATCTTTCTATGCTTTCAGGTTGAAACTTGACTGAAAACTCACTTTGAAGAAAAGTTAGAGCATTTTTGTATCACAGGTCACAAATAGTGTTTTCTCAGCGAGAGAAGGCCAAAATGAACACTTCATGCAGAACTCCTGTATTTTGATGAAAACTCACTGAAATCAAGCTGTAACTTCAAGTTTATGAATCTTTCTATGCTTTCAGGTTGAAACTTGACTGAAAACTCACTTTGAACAAAAGTTATGGCTGTTTTGTGTCCCACGTCACAAATAGGGTTTTCTCAGCGAGAGAAGGCCAAAATGAACACTTCATGCAGAACTCCTGTATTTTGATGAAAACTCACTGAAATCAACCTGTAACTTCAAGTTTATGCATCTTTCTATGCTTTCAGGTTGAAACTTGACTGAAAACTCACTTTGAAGAAAAGTTAGAGCATTTTTGTATCACAGGTCACAAATAGCGTTTTCTCAGCGAGAGAAGGCCAAAATGAACACTTCATGCAGAACTCCTGTATTTTGATGAAAACTCACTGAAATCAAGCTGTAACTTCAAGTTTATGCATCTTTCTAGCCTTTCAGGTTGAAACTTGACTGAAAACTCACTTGAAGAAAAGTTAGAGCATTTTTGTATCACAGGTCACAAATAGTGTTTTCTCAGCGAGAGAAGGCCAAAATGAACACTTCATGCAGAACTCCTGTATTTTGATGAAAACTCACTGAAATCAAGCTGTAACTTCAAGTTTATGCATCTTTCTATGCTTTCAGGTTGAAACTTGACTGAAAACTCACTTTGAAGAAAAGTTAAGGCATTTTTGTATCACAGGTCACAAATAGTGTTTTCTCAGCGAGAGAAGGCCAAAATGAACACTTCATGCAGAACTCCTGTATTTTGATGAAAACTCACTGAAATCAAGCTGTAACTTCAAGTTTATGCATCTTTCTATGCTTTCAGGTTGAAACTTGACTGAAAACTCACTTTGAAGAAAAGTTAGAGCATTTTTGTATCACAGGTCACAAATAGTGTTTTCTCAGCGAGAGAAGGCCAAAATGAACACTTCATGCAGAACTCCTGTATTTTGATGAAAACTCACTGAAATCAAGCTGTAACTTCAAGTTTATGCATCTTTCTATGCTTTCAGGTTGAAACTTGACTGAAAACTCACTTTGAACAAAAGTTATGGCTGTTTTGTGTCCCACGTCACAAATAGCGTTTTCTCAGCGAGAGAAGGCCAAAATGAACACTTCATGCAGAACTCCTGTATTTTGATGAAAACTCACTGAAATCAAGCTGTAACTTCAAGTTTATGCATCTTTCTATGCTTTCAGGTTGAAACTTGACTGAAAACTCACTTTGAAGAAAAGTTAGAGCATTTTTGTATCACAGGTCACAAATAGCGTTTTCTCAGTGAGAGAAGGCCAAAATGAACACTTCATGCAGAACTCCTGTATTTTGATGAAAACTCACTGAAATCAAGCTGTAACTTCGAGTTTATGCATCTTTCTAGCCTTTCAGGTTGAAAATTGACTGAAAACTCACTTTGAACAAAAGTTATGGCTGTTTTGTGTCCCACGTCAAAAATAGCGTTTTCTCAGCGAGAGAAGGCCAAAATGAACACTTCATGCAGAACTCCTATATTTTGATTAAAACTCACTGAAATCAAGCTGTAACTTCAAGTTTATGCATCTTTCTATGCTTTCAGGTTGAAACTTGACTGAGAACTCACTTTGAAGAAAAGTTAGAGCATTTTTGTATCACAGGTCACAAATAGTGTTTTCTCAGCGAGAGAAGGCCAAAATGAACACTTCATGCAGAACTCCTGTATTTTAATGAAAACTCACTGAAATCAAGCTGTAACTTCAAGTTTATGCATCTTTCTATGCTTTCAGGTTGAAACTTGACTGAAAACTCACTTTGAAGAAAAGTTAGAGCATTTTTGTATCACAGGTCACAAATAGTTTTTTCTCAGCGAGAGAAGGCCAAAATGAACACTTCATGCAGAACTCCTGTATTTTGATGAAAACTCACTGAAATCCACCTGTAACTTCAAGTTTATGCATCTTTCTATGCTTTCAGGTTGAAACTTGACTGAAAACTCACTTTGAAGAAAAATTAGAGCATTTTTGTATCACAGGTCACAAATAGTGTTTTCTCAGCGAGAGAAGGCCAAAATGAACACTTCATGCAGAACTCCTGTATTTTGATGAAAACTCACTGAAATCAAGCTGTAACTTCAAGTTTATGCATCTTTCTATGCTTTCAGGTTGAAACTTGACTGAAAACTCACTTTGAACAAAAGTTATGGCTGTTTTGTGTCCCACGTCACAAATAGCGTTTTCTCAGCGAGAGTAGGCCAAAATGAACACTTCATGCAGAACTCCTGTATTTTGATGAAAACTCACTGAAATCCACCTGTAACTTCAAGTTTATGCATCTTTCTATGCTTTCAGGTTGAAACTTGACTGAAAACTCACTTTGAAGATAAGTTAGAGCATTTTTGTATCACAGGTCACAAATAGTGTTTTCTCAGCGAGAGAAGGCCAAAATGAACACTTCATGCAGAACTCCTGTATTTTGATGAAAACTCACTGAAATCAAGCTGTAACTTCAAGTTTATGCATCTTTCTATGCTTTCAGGTTGAAACTTGACTGAAAACTCACTTTGAAAAAAAGTTATGGCTGTTTTGTGTCCAACGTCACAAATAGCGTTTTCTCAGCGAGAGAAGGCCAAAATGAACACTTCATGCAGAACTCCTGTATTTTGATGAAAACTCACTGAAATCAAGCTGTAACTTCAAGTTTATGCATCTTTCTATGCTTTCAGGTTGAAACTTGACTGAAAACTCACTTTGAAGAAAAGTTAAGGCATTTTTGTATCACAGGTCACAAATAGTGTTTTCTCAGCGAGAGAAGGCCAAAATGAACACTTCATGCAGAACTCCTGTATTTTGATGAAAACTCACTGAAATCAACCTGTAACTTCAAGTTTATGCATCTTTCTATGCTTTCAGGTTGAAACTTGACTGAAAACTCACTTTGAAGAAAAGTTAGAGCATTTTTGTTTCACAGGTCACAAATAGTTTTTTCTCAGCGAGAGAAGGCCAAAATGAACACTTCATGCAGAACTCCTGTATTTTGATGAAAACTCACTGAAATCAAGCTGTAACTTCAAGTTTATGCATCTTTCTATGCTTTCAGGTTGAAACTTGACTGAAAACTCACTTTGAAGAAAAGTTATGGCTGTTTTGTGTCGCAGGTCACAAATAGTGTTTTCTCAGCGAGAGAAGGCCAAAATGAACACTTCATGCAGAACTCCTGTATTTTGATGAAAACTCACTGAAATCCACCTGTAACTTCAAGTTTATGCATCTTTCTATGCTTTCAGGTTGAAACTTGACTGAAAACTCACTTTGAACAAAAGTTATGGCTGTTTTTTGTCCCACGTCACAAATAGCGTTTTCTCAGCGAGAGAAGGCCAAAATGAACACTTCATGCAGAACTCCTGTATTTTGATGAAAACTCACTGAAATCAAGCTGTAACTTCAAGTTTATGCATCTTTCTATGCTTTCAGGTTGAAACTTGACTGAAAACTCACTTTGAAGAAAAGTTAGAGCTTTTTTGTATCACAGGTCACAAATAGTGTTTTCTCAGCGAGAGAAGGCCAAAATGAACACTTCATGCAGAACTCCTGTATTTTGATGAAAACTCACTGAAATCAAGCTGTAACTTCAAGTTTATGCATCTTTCTATGCTTTCAGGTTGAAACTTGACTGAAAACTCACTTTGAACAAAAGTTATGGCTGTTTTGTGTCCCACGTCACAAATAGTGTTTTCTCAGCGAGAGAAGGCCAAAAGGAACACTTCATGCAGAACTCCTGTATTTTGATGAAAACTCACTGAAATCAAGCTGTAACTTCAAGTTTATGCATCTTTCTATGCTTTCAGGTTGAAACTTGACTGAAAACTCACGTTGAACAAAAGTTATGGCTGTTTTGTGTCCCACGTCACAAATAGCGTTTTCTTAGCGAGAGAAGGCCAAAATGAACACTTCATGCAGAACTCCTGTATTTTGATGAAAACTCACTGAAATCAACCTGTAACTTCAAGTTTATGCATCTTTCTATGATTTCAGGTTGAAATTTGATTGAAAACTCACTTTGAAGAAAAGTTAGAGCATTTTTGTATCACAGGTCACAAATAGTGTTTTCTCAGCGAGAGAAGGCCAAAATGAACACTTCATGCAGAACTCCTGTATTTTGATGAAAACTCATTGAAATCAAGCTGTAACTTCAAGTTTATGCATCTTTCTATGCTTTCAGGTTGAAACTTGACTGAAAACTCACTTTGAAGAAAAGTTAGAGCATTTTTGTATCACAGGTCACAAATAGTGTTTTCTCAGCGAGAGAAGGCCAAAATGAACACTTCATGCAGAACTCCTGTATTTTGAGGAAAACTCACTGAAATCAAGCTGTAACTTCAAGTTTATGCATCTTTCTATGCTTTCAGGTTGAAACTTGACTGAAAACTCACTTTGAAGAAAAGTTAGAGCTTTTTTGTATCACAGGTCACAAATAGTGTTTTCTCAGCGAGAGAAGGCCAAAATGAACACTTCATGCAGAACTCCTGTATTTTGATGAAAACTCACTGAAATCAAGCTGTAACTTCAAGTTTATGCATCTTTCTATGCTTTCAGGTTGAAACTTGACTGAAAACTCACTTTGAAGAAAAGTTAGAGCATTTTTGTTTCACAGGTCACAAATAGTTTTTTCTCAGCGAGAGAAGGCCAAAATGAACACTTCATGCAGAACTCCTGTATTTTGATGAAAACTCACTGAAATCCACCTGTAACTTCAAGTTTATGCATCTTTCTATGCTTTCAGGTTGAAACTTGACTGAAAACTCACTTTGAAGAAAAGTTATGGCTGTTTTGTGTCCCACGTCACAAATAGCGTTTTCTCAGCGAGAGAAGGCCAAAATGAACACTTCATGCAGAACTCCTGTATTTTGATGAAAACTCACTGAAATCAAGCTGTAACTTCAAGTTTATGCATCTTTCTATGCTTTCAGGTTGAAACTTGACTGAAAACTCACTTTGAAGAAAAGTTAGAGCTTTTTTGTATCACAGGTCACAAATAGTGTTTTCTCAGCGAGAGAAGGCCAAAATGAACACTTCATGCAGAACTCCTGTATTTTGATGAAAACTCACTGAAATCAAGCTGTAACTTCAAGTTTAAACATCTTTCTATGCTTTCAGGTTGAAACTTGACTGAAAACTCACTTTGAACAAAAGTTATGTCTGTTTTGTGTCCCACGTCACAAATAGCGTTTTCTTAGCGAGAGAAGGCCAAAATGAACACTTCATGCAGAACTCCTGTATTTTGATGAAAACTCACTGAAATCAACCTGTAACTTCAAGTTTATGCATCTTTCTATGCTTTCAGGTTGAAACTTGATTGAAAACTCACTTTGAAGAAAAGTTAGAGCATTTTTGTATCACAGGTCACAAATAGTGTTTTCTCAGCGAGAGAAGGCCAAAATGAACACTTCATGCAGAACTCCTGTATTTTGATGAAAACTCATTGAAATCAAGCTGTAACTTCAAGTTTATGCATCTTTCTATGCTTTCAGGTTGAAACTTGACTGAAAACTCACTTTGAAGAAAAGTTAGAGCATTTTTGTATCACAGGTCACAAATAGTGTTTTCTCAGCGAGAGAAGGCCAAAATGAACACTTCATGCAGAACTCCTGTATTTTGAGGAAAACTCACTGAAATCAAGCTGTAACTTCAAGTTTATGCATCTTTCTATGCTTTCAGGTTGAAACTTGACTGAAAACTCACTTTGAAGAAAAGTTAGAGCTTTTTTGTATCACAGGTCACAAATTGTGTTTTTTCGGCGAGAGAAGGCCAAAATGAACACTTCATGCAGAACTCCTGTATTTTGAAGAAAACTCACTGAAATCAAGCTGTAACTTCAAGTTTATGCATCTTTCTATGCTTTCAGGTTGAAACTTGACTGAAAACTCACTTTGAACAAAAGTTATGGCTGTTTTGTGTCCCAAGTCACAAATAGCGTTTTCTCAGCGAGAGAAGGCCAAAATGAACACTTCATGCAGAACTCCTGTATTTTGATGAAAACTCACTGAAATCAAGCTGTAACTTCAAGTTTATGCATCTTTCTATGCTTTCAGGTTGAAACTTGACTGAAAACTCACTTTGAAGAAAAGTTAGAGCTTTTTTGTATCACAGGTCACAAATAGTGTTTTCTCAGCGAGAGAAGGCCAAAATGAACACTTCATGCAGAACTCCTGTATTTTGATGAAAACTCACTGAAATCAAGCTGTAACTTCAAGTTTAAACATCTTTCTATGCTTTCAGGTTGAAACTTGACTGAAAACTCACTTTGAACAAAAGTTATGTCTGTTTTGTGTCCCACGTCACAAATAGCGTTTTCTTAGCGAGAGAAGGCCAAAATGAACACTTCATGCAGAACTCCTGTATTTTGATGAAAACTCACTGAAATCAAGCTGTAACTTCAAGTTTATGCATCTTTCTATGCTTTCAGGTTGAAACTTGATTGAAAACTCACTTTGAAGAAAAGTTAGAGCATTTTTGTATCACAGGTCACAAATAGTGTTTTCTCAGCGAGAGAAGGCCAAAATGAACACTTCATGCAGAACTCCTGTATTTTGATGAAAACTCATTGAAATCAAGCTGTAACTTCAAGTTTATGCATCTTTCTATGCTTTCAGGTTGAAACTTGACTGAAAACTCACTTTGAAGAAAAGTTAGAGCATTTTTGTATCACAGGTCACAAATAGTGTTTTCTCAGCGAGAGAAGGCCAAAATGAACACTTCATGCAGAACTCCTGTATTTTGAGGAAAACTCACTGAAATCAAGCTGTAACTTCAAGTTGATGCATCTTTCTATGCTTTCAGGTTGAAACTTGACTGAAAACTCACTTTGAAGAAAAGTTAGAGCTTTTTTGTATCACAGGTCACAAATAGTGTTTTCTCGGCGAGAGAAGGCCAAAATGAACACTTCATGCAGAACTCCTGTATTTTGAAGAAAACTCACTGAAATCAAGCTGTAACTTCAAGTTTATGCATCTTTCTATGCTTTCAGGTTGAAACTTGACTGAAAACTCACTTTGAACAAAAGTTATGGCTGTTTTGTGTCCCAAGTCACAAATAGCGTTTTCTCAGCGAGAGAAGGCCAAAATGAACACTTCATGCAGAACTCCTGTATTTTGATGAAAACTCACTGAAATCAAGCTGTAACTTCAAGTTTATGCATCTTTCTATGCTTTCAGGTTGAAACTTGACTGAAAACTCACTTTGAAGAAAAGTTAGAGCATTTTTGTATCACAGGTCACAAATAGTGTTTTCTCAGCGAGAGAAGGCCAAAATGAACACTTCATGCAGAACTCCTGTATTTTGATGAAAACTCACTGAAATCAAGCTGTAACTTCAAGTTTATGCATCTTACTATGCTTTCAGGTTGAAACTTGACTGAAAACTCACTTTGAAGAAAAGTTAGAGCATTTTTGTATCACAGGTCACAAATAGTTTTTTCTCAGCGAGAGAAGGCCAAAATGAACACTTCATGCAGAACTCCTGTATTTTGATGAAAACTCACTGAAATCCACCTGTAACTTCAAGTTTATGCATCTTTCTATGCTTTCAGGTTGAAACTTGACTGAAAATTCACTTTGAAAAAAAGTTATGGCTGTTTTGTGTCCAACGTCACAAATAGCGTTTTCTCAGCGAGAGAAGGCCAAAATGAATACTTCATGCAGAACTCCTGTATTTTGATGAAAACTCACTGAAATCAAGCTGTAACTTCAAGTTTATGCATCTTTCTATGCTTTCAGGTTGAAACTTGACTGAAAACTCACTTTGAAGAAAAGTTAAGGCATTTTTGTATCACAGGTCACAAATAGTGTTTTCTCAGCGAGAGAAGGCCAAAATGAACACTTCATGCAGAACTCCTGTATTTTGATGAAAACTCACTGAAATCAAGCTGTAACTTCAAGTTTATGCATCTTTCTATGCTTTCAGGTTGAAACTTGACTGAAAACTCACTTTGAAGAAAAGTTAGAGCATTTTTGTTTCACAGGTCACAAATAGTTTTTTCTCAGCGAGAGAAGGCCAAAATGAACACTTCATGCAGAACTCCTGTATTTTGATGAAAACTCACTGAAATCCACCTGTAACTTCAAGTTTATGCATCTTTCTATGCTTTCAGGTTGAAACTTGACTGAAAACTCACTTTGAAGAAAAGTTAGAGCTTTTTTGTATCACAGGTCACAAATAGTGTTTTCTCAGCGAGAGAAGGCCAAAATGAACACTTCATGCAGAACTCCTGTATTTTGATGAAAACTCACTGAAATCAAGCTGTAACTTCAAGTTTATGCATCTTTCTATGCTTTCAGGTTGAAACTTGACTGAAAACTCACTTTGAACAAAAGTTATGGCTGTTTTGTGTTCCACGTCACAAATAGTGTTTTGTCAGCGAGAGAAGGCCAAAATGAACACTTCATGCAGAACTCCTGTATTTTGATGAAAACTCACTGAAATCAAGCTGTAACTTCAAGTTTATGCATCTTTCTATGCTTTCAGGTTGAAACTTGACTGAAAACTCACGTTGAACAAAAGTTATGGCTGTTTTGTGTCCCACGTCACAAATAGCGTTTTCTTAGCGAGAGAAGGCCAAAATGAACACTTCATGCAGAACTCCTGTATTTTGATGAAAACTCACTGAAATCAACCTGTAACTTCAAGTTTATGCATCTTTCTATGCTTTCAGGTTGAAACTTGATTGAAAACTCACTTTGAAGAAAAGTTAGAGCATTTTTGTATCACAGGTCACAAATAGTGTTTTCTCAGCGAGAGAAGGCCAAAATGAACACTTCATGCAGAACTCCTGTATTTTGATGAAAAGTCATTGAAATCAAGCTGTAACTTCAAGTTTATGCATCTTTCTATGCTTTCAGGTTGAAACTTGACTGAAAACTCACTTTGAAGAAAAGTTAGAGCATTTTTGTATCCCAAGTCACAAATAGCGTTTTCTCAGCGAGAGAAGGCCAAAATGAACACTTCATGCAGAACTCCTGTATTTTGATGAAAACTCACTGAAATCAAGCTGTAACTTCAAGTTTATGCATCTTTCTATGCTTTCAGGTTGAAACTTGACTGAAAACTCACTTTGAAGAAAAGTTAGAGCATTTTTGTATCACAGGTCACAAATAGTGTTTTCTCAGCGAGAGAAGGCCAAAATGAACACTTCATGCAGAACTCCTGTATTTTGATGAAAACTCACTGAAATCAAGCTGTAACTTCAAGTTTATGCATCTTTCTATGCTTTCAGGTTGAAACTTGACTGAAAACTCACTTTGAAGAAAAGTTAAGGCATTTTTGTATCACAGGTCACAAATAGTGTTTTCTCAGCAAGAGAAGGCCAAAATGAACACTTCATGCAGAACTCCTGTATTTTGATGAAAACTCACTGAAATCAAGCTGTAACTTCAAGTTTATGCATCTTTCTATGCTTTCAGGTTGAAACTTGACTGAAAACTCACTTTGAACAAAAGTTATGGCTGTTTTGTGTCCCACGTCACAAATAGCGTTTTCTTAGCGAGAGAAGGCCAAAATGAACACTTCATGCAGAACTCCTGTATTTTGATGAAAACTCACTGAAATCAACCTGTAACTTCAAGTTTATGCATCTTTCTATGCTTTCAGGTTGAAACTTGATTGAAAACTCACTTTGAAGAAAAGTTAGAGCATTTTTGTATCACAGGTCACAAATAGTGTTTTCTCAGCGAGAGAAGGCCAAAATGAACACTTCATGCAGAACTCCTGTATTTTGATGAAAACTCATTGAAATCAAGCTGTAACTTCAAGTTTATGCATCTTTCTATGCTTTCAGGTTGAAACTTGACTGAAAACTCACTTTGAAGAAAAGTTAGAGCATTTTTGTATCACAGGTCACAAATAGTGTTTTCTCAGCGAGAGAAGGCCAAAATGAACACTTCATGCAGAACTCCTGTATTTTGAGGAAAACTCACTGAAATCAAGCTGTAACTTCAAGTTTATGCATCTTTCTATGCTTTCAGGTTGAAACTTGACTGAAAACTCACTTTGAAGAAAAGTTAAGGCATTTTTGTATCACAGGTCACAAATAGTGTTTTCTCAGCGAGAGAAGGCCAAAATGAACACTTCATGCAGAACTCCTGTATTTTGATGAAAACTCACTGAAATCAAGCTGTAACTTCAAGTTTATGCATCTTTCTATGCTTTCAGGTTGAAACTTGACTGAAAACTCACTTTGAACAAAAGTTATGGCTGTTTTGTGTCCCACGTCACAAATAGCGTTTTCTCAGCGAGAGAAGGCCAAAATGAACACTTCATGCAGAACTCCTGTATTTTGATGAAAACTCACTGAAATCAAGCTGTAACTTCAAGTTTATGCATCTTTCTATGCTTTCAGGTTGAAACTTGACTGAAAACTCACTTTGAAGAAAAGTTAGAGCATTTTTGTATCACAGGTCACAAATAGCGTTTTCTCAGCGAGAGAAGGCCAAAATGAACACTTCATGCAGAACTCCTGTATTTTGATGAAAACTCACTGAAATCAAGCTGTAACTTCAAGTTTATGCATCTTTCTAGCCTTTCAGGTTGAAAATTGACTGAAAACTCACTTTGAACAAAAGTTATGGCTGTTTTGTGTCCCACGTCACAAATAGCGTTTTCTCAGCGAGAGAAGGCCAAAATGAACACTTCATGCAGAACTCCTGTATTTTGATGAAAACTCACTGAAATCAAGCTGTAACTTCAAGTTTATGCATCTTTCTATGCTTTCAGGTTGAAACTTGACTGAAAACTCACTTTGAAGAAAAGTTAGAGCATTTTTGTATCACAGGTCACAAATAGTGTTTTCTCAGCGAGAGAAGGCCAAAATGAACACTTCATGCAGAACTCCTGTATTTTGATGAAAACTCACTGAAATCAAGCTGTAACTTCAAGTTTATGCATCTTTCTATGCTTTCAGGTTGAAACTTGACTGAAAACTCACTTTGAACAAAAGTTATGGCTGTTTTGTGTCCCACGTCAAAAATAGCGTTTTCTCAGCGAGAGAAGGCCAAAATGAACACTTCATGTAGAACTCCTGTATTTTGATGAAAACTCACTGAAATCAAGCTGTAACTTCAAGTTTATGCATCTTTCTATGCATTCAGGTTGAAACTTGACTGAAAACTCACTTTGAAGAAAAGTTAGAGCATTTTTGTATCACAGGTCACAAATAGTGTTTTCTCAGCGAGAGAAGGCCAAAATGAACACTTCATGCAGAACTCCTGTATTTTGATGAAAACTCACTGAAATCAAGCTGTAACTTCAAGTTTATGCATCTTTCTATGCTTTCAGGTTGAAACTTGACTGAAAACTCACTTTGAACAAAAGTTATGGCTGTTTTGTGTCCCACGTCACAAATAGCGTTTTCTCAGCGAGAGAAGGCCAAAATGAACACTTCATGCAGAACTCCTATATTTTGATGAAAACTCACTGAAATCAAGCTGTAACTTCAAGTTTATGCATCTTTCTATGCTTTCAGGTTGAAACTTGACTGAAAACTCACTTTGAAGAAAAGTTAGAGCATTTTTGTATCACAGGTCACAAATAGTGTTTTCTCGGCGAGAGAAGGCCAAAATGAACACTTCATGCAGAACTCCTGTATTTTGATGAAAACTCACTGAAATCAAGCTGTAACTTCAAGTTTATGCATCTTTCTATGCTTTCAGGTTGAAACTTGACTGAAAACTCACTTTGAAGAAAAGGTAGAGCATTTTTGTATCACAGGTCACAAATAGTTTTTTCTCAGCGAGAGAAGGCCAAAATGAACACTTCATGCAGAACTCCTGTATTTTGATGAAAACTCACTGAAATCCACCTGTAACTTCAAGTTTATGCATCTTTCTATGCTTTCAGGTTGAAACTTGACTGAAAACTCACTTTGAAAAAAAGTTATGGCTGTTTTGTGTCGCAGGTCACAAATAGTGTTTTCTCAGCGAGAGAAGGCCAAAATGAACACTTCATGCAGAACTCCTGTATTTTGATGAAAACTCACTGAAATCCACCTGTAACTTCAAGTTTATGCATCTTTCTATGCTTTCAGGTTGAAACTTGACTGAAAACTCACTTTGAAGAAAAATTAGAGAATTTTTGTATCACAGGTCACAAATAGTGTTTTCTCAGCGAGAGAAGGCCAAAATGAACACTTCATGCAGAACTCCTGTATTTTGATGAAAACTCACTGAAATCAAGCTGTAACTTCAAGTTTATGCATCTTTCTATGCTTTCAGGTTGAAACTTGACTGAAAACTCACTTTGAAGAAAAGTTAGAGCATTTTTGTATCACAGGTCACAAATAGTGTTTTCTCAGCGAGAGAAGGCCAAAATGAACACTTCATGCAGAACTCCTGTATTTTGATGAAAACTCACTGAAATCCACCTGTAACTTCAAGTTTATGCATCTTTCTATGCTTTCAGGTTGAAACTTGACTGAAAACTCACTTTGAACAAAAGTTATGGCTTTTTTGTGTCCCACGTCACAAATAGCGTTTTCTCAGCGAGAGAAGGCCAAAATGAACACTTCATGCAGAACTCCTGTATTTTGATGAAAACTCACTGAAATCAAGCTGTAACTTCAAGTTTATGCATCTTTCTATGCTTTCAGGTTGAAACTTGACTGAAAACTCACTTTGAACAAAAGTTAGAGCATTTTTGTATCACAGGTCACAAATAGTGTTTTCTCAGCGAGAGAAGGCCAAAATGAACACTTCATGCAGAACTCCTGTATTTTGATGAAAACTCACTGAAATCAAGCTGTAACTTCAAGTTGATGCATCTTTCTATGCTTTCAGGTTGAAACTTGACTGAAAACTCACTTTGAAGAAAAGTTATGGCTGTTTTGTGTCCCACGTCACAAATAGCGTTTTCTCAGCGAGAGAAGGCCAAAATGAACACTTCATGCAGAACTCCTGTATTTTGATGAAAACTCACTGAAATCCACCTGTAACTTCACGTTTATGCATCTTTCTATGCTTTCAGGTTGAAACTTGACTGAAAACTCACTTTGAACAAAAGTTATGGCTGTTTTGTGTCCCACATCACAAATAGCGTTTTCTCAGCGAGAGAAGGCCAAAATGAACACTTCATGCAGAACTCCTGTATTTTGATGAAAACTCACTGAAATCAAGCTGTAACTTCAAGTTTAAACATCTTTCTATGCTTTCAGGTTGAAACTTGACTGAAAACTCACTTTGAACAAAAGTTATGGCTGTTTTGTGTCCCACGTCACAAATAGCGTTTTCTTAGCGAGAGAAGGCCAAAATGAACACTTCATGCAGAACTCCTGTATTTTGATGAAAACTCACTGAAATCAACCTGTAACTTCAAGTTTATGCATCTTTCTATGCTTTCAGGTTGAAACTTGATTGAAAACTCACTTTGAAGAAAAGTTAGAGCATTTTTGTATCACAGGTCACAAATAGTGTTTTCTCAGCGAGAGAAGGCCAAAATGAACACTTCATGCAGAACTCCTGTATTTTGATGAAAACTCATTGAAATCAAGCTGTAACTTCAAGTTTATGCATCTTTCTATGCTTTCAGGTTGAAACTTGACTGAAAACTCACTTTGAAGAAAAGTTAGAGCATTTTTGTATCACAGGTCACAAATAGTGTTTTCTCAGCGAGAGAAGGCCAAAATGAAAACTTCATGCAGAACTCCTGTATTTTGATGAAAACTCACTGAAATCAAGCTGTAACTTCAAGTTTATGCATCTTTCTATGCTTTCAGGTTGAAACTTGACTGAAAACTCACTTTGAACAAAAGTTATGGCTGTTTTGTGTCCCACGTCACAAATAGTGTTTTCTCAGCGAGAGAAGGCCAAAATGAACACTTCATGCAGAACTCCTGTATTTTGATGAAAACTCACTGAAATCAAGCTGTAACTTCAAGTTTATGCATCTTTCTATGCTTTCAGGTTGAAACTTGACTGAAAACTCACTTTGAACAAAAGTTATGGCTGTTTTGTGTCCCACGTCACAAATAGCGTTTTCTTAGCGAGAGAAGGCCAAAATGAACACTTCATGCAGAACTCCTGTATTTTGATGAAAACTCACTGAAATCAACCTGTAACTTCAAGTTTATGCATCTTTCTATGCTTTCAGGTTGAAACTTGATTGAAAACTCACTTTGAAGAAAAGTTAGAGCATTTTTGTATCACAGGTCACAAATAGTGTTTTCTCAGCGAGAGAAGGCCAAAATGAACACTTCATGCAGAACTCCTGTATTTTGATGAAAACTCATTGAAATCAAGCTGTAACTTCAAGTTTATGCATCTTTCTATGCTTTCAGGTTGAAACTTGACTGAAAACTCACTTTGAAGAAAAGTTAGAGCATTTTTGTATCACAGGTCACAAATAGTGTTTTCTCAGCGAGAGAAGGCCAAAATGAACACTTCATGCAGAACTCCTGTATTTTGAGGAAAACTCACTGAAATCAAGCTGTAACTTCAAGTTTATGCATCTTTCTATGCTTTCAGGTTGAAACTTGACTGAAAACTCACTTTGAAGAAAAGTTAAGGCATTTTTGTATCACAGGTCACAAATAGTGTTTTCTCAGCGAGAGAAGGCCAAAATGAACACTTCATGCAGAACTCCTGTATTTTGATGAAAACTCACTGAAATCAAGCTGTAACTTCAAGTTTATGCATCTTTCTATGCTTTCAGGTTGAAACTTGACTGAAAACTCACTTTGAACAAAAGTTATGGCTGTTTTGTGTCCCACGTCACAAATAGCGTTTTCTCAGCGAGAGAAGGCCAAAATGAACACTTCATGCAGAACTCCTGTATTTTGATGAAAACTCACTGAAATCAAGCTGTAACTTCAAGTTTATGCATCTTTCTATGCTTTCAGGTTGAAACTTGACTGAAAACTCACTTTGAAGAAAAGTTAGAGCATTTTTGTATCACAGGTCACAAATAGCGTTTTCTCAGCGAGAGAAGGCCAAAATGAACACTTCATGCAGAACTCCTGTATTTTGATGAAAACTCACTGAAATCAAGCTGTAACTTCAAGTTTATGCATCTTTCTAGCCTTTCAGGTTGAAAATTGACTGAAAACTCACTTTGAACAAAAGTTATGGCTGTTTTGTGTCCCACGTCACAAATAGCGTTTTCTCAGCGAGAGAAGGCCAAAATGAACACTTCATGCAGAACTCCTGTATTTTGATGAAAACTCACTGAAATCAAGCTGTAACTTCAAGTTTATGCATCTTTCTATGCTTTCAGGTTGAAACTTGACTGAAAACTCACTTTGAAGAAAAGTTAGAGCATTTTTGTATCACAGGTCACAAATAGTGTTTTCTCAGCGAGAGAAGGCCAAAATGAACACTTCATGCAGAACTCCTGTATTTTGATGAAAACTCACTGAAATCAAGCTGTAACTTCAAGTTTATGCATCTTTCTATGCTTTCAGGTTGAAACTTGACTGAAAACTCACTTTGAACAAAAGTTATGGCTGTTTTGTGTCCCACGTCAAAAATAGCGTTTTCTCAGCGAGAGAAGGCCAAAATGAACACTTCATGCAGAACTCCTGTATTTTGATGAAAACTCACTGAAATCAAGCTGTAACTTCAAGTTTATGCATCTTTCTATGCATTCAGGTTGAAACTTGACTGAAAACTCACTTTGAAGAAAAGTTAGAGCATTTTTGTATCACAGGTCACAAATAGTGTTTTCTCAGCGAGAGAAGGCCAAAATGAACACTTCATGCAGAACTCCTGTATTTTGATGAAAACTCACTGAAATCAAGCTGTAACTTCAAGTTTATGCATCTTTCTATGCTTTCAGGTTGAAACTTGACTGAAAACTCACTTTGAACAAAAGTTATGGCTGTTTTGTGTCCCACGTCACAAATAGCGTTTTCTCAGCGAGAGAAGGCCAAAATGAACACTTCATGCAGAACTCCTATATTTTGATGAAAACTCACTGAAATCAAGCTGTAACTTCAAGTTTATGCATCTTTCTATGCTTTCAGGTTGAAACTTGACTGAAAACTCACTTTGAAGAAAAGTTAGAGCATTTTTGTATCACAGGTCACAAATAGTGTTTTCTCGGCGAGAGAAGGCCAAAATGAACACTTCATGCAGAACTCCTGTATTTTGATGAAAACTCACTGAAATCAAGCTGTAACTTCAAGTTTATGCATCTTTCTATGCTTTCAGGTTGAAACTTGACTGAAAACTCACTTTGAAGAAAAGGTAGAGCATTTTTGTATCACAGGTCACAAATAGTTTTTTCTCAGCGAGAGAAGGCCAAAATGAACACTTCATGCAGAACTCCTGTATTTTGATGAAAACTCACTGAAATCCACCTGTAACTTCAAGTTTATGCATCTTTCTATGCTTTCAGGTTGAAACTTGACTGAAAACTCACTTTGAAAAAAAGTTATGGCTGTTTTGTGTCGCAGGTCACAAATAGTGTTTTCTCAGCGAGAGAAGGCCAAAATGAACACTTCATGCAGAACTCCTGTATTTTGATGAAAACTCACTGAAATCCACCTGTAACTTCAAGTTTATGCATCTTTCTATGCTTTCAGGTTGAAACTTGACTGAAAACTCACTTTGAAGAAAAATTAGAGAATTTTTGTATCACAGGTCACAAATAGTGTTTTCTCAGCGAGAGAAGGCCAAAATGAACACTTCATGCAGAACTCCTGTATTTTGATGAAAACTCACTGAAATCAAGCTGTAACTTCAAGTTTATGCATCTTTCTATGCTTTCAGGTTGAAACTTGACTGAAAACTCACTTTGAAGAAAAGTTAGAGCATTTTTGTATCACAGGTCACAAATAGTGTTTTCTCAGCGAGAGAAGGCCAAAATGAACACTTCATGCAGAACTCCTGTATTTTGATGAAAACTCACTGAAATCCACCTGTAACTTCAAGTTTATGCATCTTTCTATGCTTTCAGGTTGAAACTTGACTGAAAACTCACTTTGAACAAAAGTTATGGCTTTTTTGTGTCCCACGTCACAAATAGCGTTTTCTCAGCGAGAGAAGGCCAAAATGAACACTTCATGCAGAACTCCTGTATTTTGATGAAAACTCACTGAAATCAAGCTGTAACTTCAAGTTTATGCATCTTTCTATGCTTTCAGGTTGAAACTTGACTGAAAACTCACTTTGAACAAAAGTTAGAGCATTTTTGTATCACAGGTCACAAATAGTGTTTTCTCAGCGAGAGAAGGCCAAAATGAACACTTCATGCAGAACTCCTGTATTTTGATGAAAACTCACTGAAATCAAGCTGTAACTTCAAGTTGATGCATCTTTCTATGCTTTCAGGTTGAAACTTGACTGAAAACTCACTTTGAACAAAAGTTATGGCTGTTTTGTGTCCCACGTCACAAATAGCGTTTTCTCAGCGAGAGAAGGCCAAAATGAACACTTCATGCAGAACTCCTGTATTTTGATGAAAACTCACTGAAATCAAGCTGTAACTTCAAGTTTATGCATCTTTCTATGCTTTCAGGTTGAAACTTAACTGAAAACTCACTTTGAAGAAAAGTTAGAGCATTTTTGTATCACAGGTCACAAATAGTGTTTTCTCAGCGAGAGAAGGCCAAAATGAACACTTCATGCAGAACTCCTGTATTTTGATGAAAACTCACTGAAATCAAGCTGTAACTTCAAGTTTATGCATCTTTCTATGCTTTCAGGTTGAAACTTGACTGAAAACTCACTTTAAACAAAAGTTATGGCTGTTTTGTGTCCCACGTCACAAATAGCGTTTTCTCAGCGAGAGGAGGCCAAAATGAACACTTCATGCAGAACTCCTGTATTTTGATGAAAACTCACTGAAATCAAGCTGTAACTTCAAGTTTATGCATCTTTCTATGCATTCAGGTTGAAACTTGACTGAAAACTCACTTTGAAGAAAAGTTAGAGCATTTTTGTATCACAGGTCACAAATAGTGTTTTCTCAGCGAGAGAAGGCCAAAATGAACACTTCATGCAGAACTCCTGTATTTTGATGAAAACTCACTGAAATCCACCTGTAACTTCAAGTTTATGCATCTTTCTATGCTTTCAGGTTGAAACTTGACTGAAAACTCACTTTGAAGAAAAGTTAGAGCATTTTTGTATCACAGGTCACAAATAGTGTTTTCTCAGCGAGAGAAGGCCAAAATGAACACTTCATGCAGAACTCCTGTATTTTGATGAAAACTCACTGAAATCAAGCTGTAACTTCAAGTTTATGCATCTTTCTATGCTTTCAGGTTGAAAATTGACTGAAAACTCACTTTGAACAAAAGTTATGGCTGTTTTGTGTCGCAGGTCACAAATAGTGTTTTCTCAGCGAGAGAAGGCCAAAATGAACACTTCATGCAGAACTCCTGTATTTTGATGAAAACTCACTGAAATCCACCTGTAACTTCAAGTTTATGGATCTTTCTAAGCTTTCAGGTTGAAACTTGACTGAAAACTCACTTTGAAGAAAAGTTAGAGCATTTTTTTATCACAGGTCACAAATAGTGTTTTCTCAGCGAGAGAAGGCCAAAATGAACACTTCATGCAGAACTCTTGTATTTTGATGAAAACTCACTGAAATCAAGCTGTAACTTCAAGTTTATGCATCTTTCTATGCTTTCAGGTTGAAACTTGACTGAAAACTCACTTTGAACAAAAGTTATGGCTGTTTTGTTTCCCACGTCACAAATAGCGTTTTCTCAGCGAGAGAAGGCCAAAATGAACACTTCATGCAGAACTCCTGTATTTTGATGAAAACTCACTGAAATCAAGCTGTAACTTCAAGTTTATGCATCTTTCTATGCTTTCAGGTTGAAACTTGACTGAAAACTCACTTTGAAGAAAAGTTAGAGCATTTTTGTATCACAGGTCACAAATAGTGTTTTCTCAGCGAGAGAAGGCCAAAATGAACACTTCATGCAGAACTCCTGTATTTTGATGAAAACTCACTGAAATCAAGCTGTAACTTCAAGTTTATGCATCTTTCTATGCTTTCAGGTTGAAACTTGACTGAAAACTCACTTTGAACTAAAGTTATGGCTGTTTTGTGTCCCACTTCACAAATAGCGTTTTCTCAGCGAGAGAAGGCCAAAATGAAAACTTCATGCAGAACTCCTGTATTTTGATGAAAACTCACTGAAATCAACCTGTAACTTCAAGTTTATGCATGTTTCTATGCTTTCAGGTTGAAACTTGACTGAAAACTCACTTTGAAGAAAAGTTAGAGCATTTTTGTATCACAGGTCACAAATAGCGTTTTCTCAGCGAGAGAAGGTCAAAATGAACACTTCATGCAGAACTCCTGTATTTTGATGAAAACTCACTGAAATCAAGCTGTAACTTCAAGTTTATGCATCTTTCTAGCCTTTCAGGTTGAAAATTGACTGAAAACTCACTTTGAACAAAAGTTATGGCTTTTTTGTGTCCCACGTCACAAATAGCGTTTTCTCAGCGAGAGAAGGCCAAAATGAACACTTCATGCAGAACTCCTGTATTTTGATGAAAACTCACTGAAATCAAGCTGTAACTTCAAGTTTATGCATCTTTCTATGCTTTCAGGTTGAAACTTGACTGAAAACTCACTTTGAACAAAAGTTAGAGCATTTTTGTATCACAGGTCACAAATAGTGTTTTCTCAGCGAGAGAAGGCCAAAATGAACACTTCATGCAGAACTCCTGTATTTTGATGAAAACTCACTGAAATCAAGCTGTAACTTCAAGTTGATGCATCTTTCTATGCTTTCAGGTTGAAACTTGACTGAAAACTCACTTTGAAGAAAAGTTATGGCTGTTTTGTGTCCCACGTCACAAATAGCGTTTTCTCAGCGAGAGAAGGCCAAAATGAACACTTCATGCAGAACTCCTGTATTTTGATGAAAACTCACTGAAATCCACCTGTAACTTCACGTTTATGCATCTTTCTATGCTTTCAGGTTGAAACTTGACTGAAAACTCACTTTGAACAAAAGTTATGGCTGTTTTGTGTCCCACATCACAAATAGCGTTTTCTCAGCGAGAGAAGGCCAAAATGAACACTTCATGCAGAACTCCTGTATTTTGATGAAAACTCACTGAAATCAAGCTGTAACTTCAAGTTTAAACATCTTTCTATGCTTTCAGGTTGAAACTTGACTGAAAACTCACTTTGAACAAAAGTTATGGCTGTTTTGTGTCCCACGTCACAAATAGCGTTTTCTTAGCGAGAGAAGGCCAAAATGAACACTTCATGCAGAACTCCTGTATTTTGATGAAAACTCACTGAAATCAACCTGTAACTTCAAGTTTATGCATCTTTCTATGCTTTCAGGTTGAAACTTGATTGAAAACTCACTTTGAAGAAAAGTTAGAGCATTTTTGTATCACAGGTCACAAATAGTGTTTTCTCAGCGAGAGAAGGCCAAAATGAACACTTCATGCAGAACTCCTGTATTTTGATGAAAACTCATTGAAATCAAGCTGTAACTTCAAGTTTATGCATCTTTCTATGCTTTCAGGTTGAAACTTGACTGAAAACTCACTTTGAAGAAAAGTTAGAGCATTTTTGTATCACAGGTCACAAATAGTGTTTTCTCAGCGAGAGAAGGCCAAAATGAAAACTTCATGCAGAACTCCTGTATTTTGATGAAAACTCACTGAAATCAAGCTGTAACTTCAAGTTTATGCATCTTTCTATGCTTTCAGGTTGAAACTTGACTGAAAACTCACTTTGAACAAAAGTTATGGCTGTTTTGTGTCCCACGTCACAAATAGTGTTTTCTCAGCGAGAGAAGGCCAAAATGAACACTTCATGCAGAACTCCTGTATTTTGATGAAAACTCACTGAAATCAAGCTGTAACTTCAAGTTTATGCATCTTTCTATGCTTTCAGGTTGAAACTTGACTGAAAACTCACTTTGAACAAAAGTTATGGCTGTTTTGTGTCCCACGTCACAAATAGCGTTTTCTTAGCGAGAGAAGGCCAAAATGAACACTTCATGCAGAACTCCTGTATTTTGATGAAAACTCACTGAAATCAACCTGTAACTTCAAGTTTATGCATCTTTCTATGCTTTCAGGTTGAAACTTGATTGAAAACTCACTTTGAAGAAAAGTTAGAGCATTTTTGTATCACAGGTCACAAATAGTGTTTTCTCAGCGAGAGAAGGCCAAAATGAACACTTCATGCAGAACTCCTGTATTTTGATGAAAACTCATTGAAATCAAGCTGTAACTTCAAGTTTATGCATCTTTCTATGCTTTCAGGTTGAAACTTGACTGAAAACTCACTTTGAAGAAAAGTTAGAGCATTTTTGTATCACAGGTCACAAATAGTGTTTTCTCAGCGAGAGAAGGCCAAAATGAACACTTCATGCAGAACTCCTGTATTTTGAGGAAAACTCACTGAAATCAAGCTGTAACTTCAAGTTTATGCATCTTTCTATGCTTTCAGGTTGAAACTTGACTGAAAACTCACTTTGAAGAAAAGTTAAGGCATTTTTGTATCACAGGTCACAAATAGTGTTTTCTCAGCGAGAGAAGGCCAAAATGAACACTTCATGCAGAACTCCTGTATTTTGATGAAAACTCACTGAAATCAAGCTGTAACTTCAAGTTTATGCATCTTTCTATGCTTTCAGGTTGAAACTTGACTGAAAACTCACTTTGAACAAAAGTTATGGCTGTTTTGTGTCCCACGTCACAAATAGCGTTTTCTCAGCGAGAGAAGGCCAAAATGAACACTTCATGCAGAACTCCTGTATTTTGATGAAAACTCACTGAAATCAAGCTGTAACTTCAAGTTTATGCATCTTTCTATGCTTTCAGGTTGAAACTTGACTGAAAACTCACTTTGAAGAAAAGTTAGAGCATTTTTGTATCACAGGTCACAAATAGCGTTTTCTCAGCGAGAGAAGGCCAAAATGAACACTTCATGCAGAACTCCTGTATTTTGATGAAAACTCACTGAAATCAAGCTGTAACTTCAAGTTTATGCATCTTTCTAGCCTTTCAGGTTGAAAATTGACTGAAAACTCACTTTGAACAAAAGTTATGGCTGTTTTGTGTCCCACGTCACAAATAGCGTTTTCTCAGCGAGAGAAGGCCAAAATGAACACTTCATGCAGAACTCCTGTATTTTGATGAAAACTCACTGAAATCAAGCTGTAACTTCAAGTTTATGCATCTTTCTATGCTTTCAGGTTGAAACTTGACTGAAAACTCACTTTGAAGAAAAGTTAGAGCATTTTTGTATCACAGGTCACAAATAGTGTTTTCTCAGCGAGAGAAGGCCAAAATGAACACTTCATGCAGAACTCCTGTATTTTGATGAAAACTCACTGAAATCAAGCTGTAACTTCAAGTTTATGCATCTTTCTATGCTTTCAGGTTGAAACTTGACTGAAAACTCACTTTGAACAAAAGTTATGGCTGTTTTGTGTCCCACGTCAAAAATAGCGTTTTCTCAGCGAGAGAAGGCCAAAATGAACACTTCATGCAGAACTCCTGTATTTTGATGAAAACTCACTGAAATCAAGCTGTAACTTCAAGTTTATGCATCTTTCTATGCATTCAGGTTGAAACTTGACTGAAAACTCACTTTGAAGAAAAGTTAGAGCATTTTTGTATCACAGGTCACAAATAGTGTTTTCTCAGCGAGAGAAGGCCAAAATGAACACTTCATGCAGAACTCCTGTATTTTGATGAAAACTCACTGAAATCAAGCTGTAACTTCAAGTTTATGCATCTTTCTATGCTTTCAGGTTGAAACTTGACTGAAAACTCACTTTGAACAAAAGTTATGGCTGTTTTGTGTCCCACGTCACAAATAGCGTTTTCTCAGCGAGAGAAGGCCAAAATGAACACTTCATGCAGAACTCCTATATTTTGATGAAAACTCACTGAAATCAAGCTGTAACTTCAAGTTTATGCATCTTTCTATGCTTTCAGGTTGAAACTTGACTGAAAACTCACTTTGAAGAAAAGTTAGAGCATTTTTGTATCACAGGTCACAAATAGTGTTTTCTCGGCGAGAGAAGGCCAAAATGAACACTTCATGCAGAACTCCTGTATTTTGATGAAAACTCACTGAAATCAAGCTGTAACTTCAAGTTTATGCATCTTTCTATGCTTTCAGGTTGAAACTTGACTGAAAACTCACTTTGAAGAAAAGGTAGAGCATTTTTGTATCACAGGTCACAAATAGTTTTTTCTCAGCGAGAGAAGGCCAAAATGAACACTTCATGCAGAACTCCTGTATTTTGATGAAAACTCACTGAAATCCACCTGTAACTTCAAGTTTATGCATCTTTCTATGCTTTCAGGTTGAAACTTGACTGAAAACTCACTTTGAAAAAAAGTTATGGCTGTTTTGTGTCGCAGGTCACAAATAGTGTTTTCTCAGCGAGAGAAGGCCAAAATGAACACTTCATGCAGAACTCCTGTATTTTGATGAAAACTCACTGAAATCCACCTGTAACTTCAAGTTTATGCATCTTTCTATGCTTTCAGGTTGAAACTTGACTGAAAACTCACTTTGAAGAAAAATTAGAGAATTTTTGTATCACAGGTCACAAATAGTGTTTTCTCAGCGAGAGAAGGCCAAAATGAACACTTCATGCAGAACTCCTGTATTTTGATGAAAACTCACTGAAATCAAGCTGTAACTTCAAGTTTATGCATCTTTCTATGCTTTCAGGTTGAAACTTGACTGAAAACTCACTTTGAAGAAAAGTTAGAGCATTTTTGTATCACAGGTCACAAATAGTGTTTTCTCAGCGAGAGAAGGCCAAAATGAACACTTCATGCAGAACTCCTGTATTTTGATGAAAACTCACTGAAATCCACCTGTAACTTCAAGTTTATGCATCTTTCTATGCTTTCAGGTTGAAACTTGACTGAAAACTCACTTTGAACAAAAGTTATGGCTTTTTTGTGTCCCACGTCACAAATAGCGTTTTCTCAGCGAGAGAAGGCCAAAATGAACACTTCATGCAGAACTCCTGTATTTTGATGAAAACTCACTGAAATCAAGCTGTAACTTCAAGTTTATGCATCTTTCTATGCTTTCAGGTTGAAACTTGACTGAAAACTCACTTTGAACAAAAGTTAGAGCATTTTTGTATCACAGGTCACAAATAGTGTTTTCTCAGCGAGAGAAGGCCAAAATGAACACTTCATGCAGAACTCCTGTATTTTGATGAAAACTCACTGAAATCAAGCTGTAACTTCAAGTTGATGCATCTTTCTATGCTTTCAGGTTGAAACTTGACTGAAAACTCACTTTGAACAAAAGTTATGGCTGTTTTGTGTCCCACGTCACAAATAGCGTTTTCTCAGCGAGAGAAGGCCAAAATGAACACTTCATGCAGAACTCCTGTATTTTGATGAAAACTCACTGAAATCAAGCTGTAACTTCAAGTTTATGCATCTTTCTATGCTTTCAGGTTGAAACTTAACTGAAAACTCACTTTGAAGAAAAGTTAGAGCATTTTTGTATCACAGGTCACAAATAGTGTTTTCTCAGCGAGAGAAGGCCAAAATGAACACTTCATGCAGAACTCCTGTATTTTGATGAAAACTCACTGAAATCAAGCTGTAACTTCAAGTTTATGCATCTTTCTATGCTTTCAGGTTGAAACTTGACTGAAAACTCACTTTAAACAAAAGTTATGGCTGTTTTGTGTCCCACGTCACAAATAGCGTTTTCTCAGCGAGAGGAGGCCAAAATGAACACTTCATGCAGAACTCCTGTATTTTGATGAAAACTCACTGAAATCAAGCTGTAACTTCAAGTTTATGCATCTTTCTATGCATTCAGGTTGAAACTTGACTGAAAACTCACTTTGAAGAAAAGTTAGAGCATTTTTGTATCACAGGTCACAAATAGTGTTTTCTCAGCGAGAGAAGGCCAAAATGAACACTTCATGCAGAACTCCTGTATTTTGATGAAAACTCACTGAAATCCACCTGTAACTTCAAGTTTATGCATCTTTCTATGCTTTCAGGTTGAAACTTGACTGAAAACTCACTTTGAAGAAAAGTTAGAGCATTTTTGTATCACAGGTCACAAATAGTGTTTTCTCAGCGAGAGAAGGCCAAAATGAACACTTCATGCAGAACTCCTGTATTTTGATGAAAACTCACTGAAATCAAGCTGTAACTTCAAGTTTATGCATCTTTCTATGCTTTCAGGTTGAAAATTGACTGAAAACTCACTTTGAACAAAAGTTATGGCTGTTTTGTGTCGCAGGTCACAAATAGTGTTTTCTCAGCGAGAGAAGGCCAAAATGAACACTTCATGCAGAACTCCTGTATTTTGATGAAAACTCACTGAAATCCACCTGTAACTTCAAGTTTATGGATCTTTCTAAGCTTTCAGGTTGAAACTTGACTGAAAACTCACTTTGAAGAAAAGTTAGAGCATTTTTTTATCACAGGTCACAAATAGTGTTTTCTCAGCGAGAGAAGGCCAAAATGAACACTTCATGCAGAACTCTTGTATTTTGATGAAAACTCACTGAAATCAAGCTGTAACTTCAAGTTTATGCATCTTTCTATGCTTTCAGGTTGAAACTTGACTGAAAACTCACTTTGAACAAAAGTTATGGCTGTTTTGTTTCCCACGTCACAAATAGCGTTTTCTCAGCGAGAGAAGGCCAAAATGAACACTTCATGCAGAACTCCTGTATTTTGATGAAAACTCACTGAAATCAAGCTGTAACTTCAAGTTTATGCATCTTTCTATGCTTTCAGGTTGAAACTTGACTGAAAACTCACTTTGAAGAAAAGTTAGAGCATTTTTGTATCACAGGTCACAAATAGTGTTTTCTCAGCGAGAGAAGGCCAAAATGAACACTTCATGCAGAACTCCTGTATTTTGATGAAAACTCACTGAAATCAAGCTGTAACTTCAAGTTTATGCATCTTTCTATGCTTTCAGGTTGAAACTTGACTGAAAACTCACTTTGAACTAAAGTTATGGCTGTTTTGTGTCCCACTTCACAAATAGCGTTTTCTCAGCGAGAGAAGGCCAAAATGAAAACTTCATGCAGAACTCCTGTATTTTGATGAAAACTCACTGAAATCAACCTGTAACTTCAAGTTTATGCATGTTTCTATGCTTTCAGGTTGAAACTTGACTGAAAACTCACTTTGAAGAAAAGTTAGAGCATTTTTGTATCACAGGTCACAAATAGCGTTTTCTCAGCGAGAGAAGGTCAAAATGAACACTTCATGCAGAACTCCTGTATTTTGATGAAAACTCACTGAAATCAAGCTGTAACTTCAAGTTTATGCATCTTTCTAGCCTTTCAGGTTGAAAATTGACTGAAAACTCACTTTGAACAAAAGTTATGGCTTTTTTGTGTCCCACGTCACAAATAGCGTTTTCTCAGCGAGAGAAGGCCAAAATGAACACTTCATGCAGAACTCCTGTATTTTGATGAAAACTCACTGAAATCAAGCTGTAACTTCAAGTTTATGCATCTTTCTATGCTTTCAGGTTGAAACTTGACTGAAAACTCACTTTGAACAAAAGTTAGAGCATTTTTGTATCACAGGTCACAAATAGTGTTTTCTCAGCGAGAGAAGGCCAAAATGAACACTTCATGCAGAACTCCTGTATTTTGATGAAAACTCACTGAAATCAAGCTGTAACTTAAAATTTATGCATCTTTCTATGCTTTCAGGTTGAAACTTGACTGAAAACTCACTTTGAAGAAAAGTTAGAGCATTTTTGTATCACAGGTCACAAATAGTGTTTTCTCAGCGAGAGAAGGCCAAAATGAACACTTCATGCAGAACTCCTGTATTTTGATGAAAACTCACTGAAATCAAGCTGTAACTTCAAGTTTATGCATCTTTCTATGCTTTCAGGTTGAAACTTGACTGAAAACTCACTTTGAACAAAAGTTATGGCTGTTTTGTGTCCCACGTCACAAATAGCGTTTTCTCAGCGAGAGAAGGCCAAAATGAACACTTCATGCAGAACTCCTGTATTTTGATGAAAACTCACTGAAATCAAGCTGTAACTTCAAGTTTATGCATCTTTCTATGCTTTCAGGTTGAAACTTGACTGAAAACTCACTTTGAAGAAAAGTTAGAGCATTTTTGTATCACAGGTCACAAATAGTGTTTTCTCAGCGAGAGAAGGCCAAAATGAACACTTCATGCAGAACTCCTGTATTTTGATGAAAACTCACTGAAATCAAGCTGTAACTTCAAGTTTATGCATCTTTCTATGCTTTCAGGTTGAAACTTGACTGAAAACTCACTTTGAAGAAAAGTTAGAGCATTTTTGTATCACAGGTCACAAATAGTGTTTTCTCAGCGAGAGAAGGCCAAAATGAACACTTCATGCAGAACTCCTGTATTTTGATGAAAACTCACTGAAATCCACCTGTAACTTCAAGTTTATGCATCTTTCTATGCTTTCAGGTTGAAACTTGACTGAAAACTCACTTTGAAGAAAAGTTAGAGCATTTTTGTATCACAGGTCACAAATAGTGTTTTCTCAGCGAGAGAAGGCCAAAATGAACACTTCATGCAGAACTCCTGTATTTTAATGAAAACTCACTGAAATCAAGCTGTAACTTCAAGTTTATGCATCTTTCTATGCTTTCAGGTTGAAACTTGATTGAAAACTCACTTTGAAGAAAAGTTAGAGTATTTTTGTATCACAGGTCACAAATAGTTTTTTCTCAGCGAGAGAAGGCCAAAATGAACACTTCATGCAGAACTCCTGTATTTTGATGAAAACTCACTGAAATCCACCTGTAACTTCAAGTTTATGCATCTTTCTATGCTTTCAGGTTGAAACTTGACTGAAAACTCACTTAGAAAAAAAGTTATGGCTGTTTTGTGTCGCAGGTCACAAATAGTGTTTTCTCAGCGAGAGAAGGCCAAAATGAACACTTCATGCAGAACTCCTGTATTTTGATGAAAACTCACTGAAATCAAGCTGTAACTTCAAGTTTATGCATCTTTCTATGCTTTCAGGTTGAAACTTGACTGAAAACTCACTTTGAACAAAAGTTATGGCTGTTTTGTGTCCCACGTCACAAATAGCGTTTTCTCAGCGAGAGAAGGCCAAAATGAACACTTCATGCAGAACTCCTATATTTTGATGAAAACTCACTGAAATCAAGCTGTAACTTCAAGTTTATGCATCTTTCTATGCTTTCAGGTTGAAACTTGACTGAAAACTCACTTTGAAGAAAAGTTAGAGCATTTTTGTATCACAGGTCACAAATAGTGTTTTCTCGGCGAGAGAAGGCCAAAATGAACACTTCATGCAGAACTCCTGTATTTTGATGAAAACTCACTGAAATCAAGCTGTAACTTCAAGTTTATGCATCTTTCTATGCTTTCAGGTTGAAACTTGACTGAAAACTCACTTTGAAGAAAAGGTAGAGCATTTTTGTATCACAGGTCACAAATAGTTTTTTCTCAGCGAGAGAAGGCCAAAATGAACACTTCATGCAGAACTCCTGTATTTTGATGAAAACTCACTGAAATCCACCTGTAACTTCAAGTTTATGCATCTTTCTATGCTTTCAGGTTGAAACTTGACTGAAAACTCACTTTGAAAAAAAGTTATGGCTGTTTTGTGTCGCAGGTCACAAATAGTGTTTTCTCAGCGAGAGAAGGCCAAAATGAACACTTCATGCAGAACTCCTGTATTTTGATGAAAACTCACTGAAATCCACCTGTAACTTCAAGTTTATGCATCTTTCTATGCTTTCAGGTTGAAACTTGACTGAAAACTCACTTTGAAGAAAAATTAGAGAATTTTTGTATCACAGGTCACAAATAGTGTTTTCTCAGCGAGAGAAGGCCAAAATGAACACTTCATGCAGAACTCCTGTATTTTGATGAAAACTCACTGAAATCAAGCTGTAACTTCAAGTTTATGCATCTTTCTATGCTTTCAGGTTGAAACTTGACTGAAAACTCACTTTGAAGAAAAGTTAGAGCATTTTTGTATCACAGGTCACAAATAGTGTTTTCTCAGCGAGAGAAGGCCAAAATGAACACTTCATGCAGAACTCCTGTATTTTGATGAAAACTCACTGAAATCCACCTGTAACTTCAAGTTTATGCATCTTTCTATGCTTTCAGGTTGAAACTTGACTGAAAACTCACTTTGAACAAAAGTTATGGCTTTTTTGTGTCCCACGTCACAAATAGCGTTTTCTCAGCGAGAGAAGGCCAAAATGAACACTTCATGCAGAACTCCTGTATTTTGATGAAAACTCACTGAAATCAAGCTGTAACTTCAAGTTTATGCATCTTTCTATGCTTTCAGGTTGAAACTTGACTGAAAACTCACTTTGAACAAAAGTTAGAGCATTTTTGTATCACAGGTCACAAATAGTGTTTTCTCAGCGAGAGAAGGCCAAAATGAACACTTCATGCAGAACTCCTGTATTTTGATGAAAACTCACTGAAATCAAGCTGTAACTTCAAGTTGATGCATCTTTCTATGCTTTCAGGTTGAAACTTGACTGAAAACTCACTTTGAACAAAAGTTATGGCTGTTTTGTGTCCCACGTCACAAATAGCGTTTTCTCAGCGAGAGAAGGCCAAAATGAACACTTCATGCAGAACTCCTGTATTTTGATGAAAACTCACTGAAATCAAGCTGTAACTTCAAGTTTATGCATCTTTCTATGCTTTCAGGTTGAAACTTAACTGAAAACTCACTTTGAAGAAAAGTTAGAGCATTTTTGTATCACAGGTCACAAATAGTGTTTTCTCAGCGAGAGAAGGCCAAAATGAACACTTCATGCAGAACTCCTGTATTTTGATGAAAACTCACTGAAATCAAGCTGTAACTTCAAGTTTATGCATCTTTCTATGCTTTCAGGTTGAAACTTGACTGAAAACTCACTTTAAACAAAAGTTATGGCTGTTTTGTGTCCCACGTCACAAATAGCGTTTTCTCAGCGAGAGGAGGCCAAAATGAACACTTCATGCAGAACTCCTGTATTTTGATGAAAACTCACTGAAATCAAGCTGTAACTTCAAGTTTATGCATCTTTCTATGCATTCAGGTTGAAACTTGACTGAAAACTCACTTTGAAGAAAAGTTAGAGCATTTTTGTATCACAGGTCACAAATAGTGTTTTCTCAGCGAGAGAAGGCCAAAATGAACACTTCATGCAGAACTCCTGTATTTTGATGAAAACTCACTGAAATCCACCTGTAACTTCAAGTTTATGCATCTTTCTATGCTTTCAGGTTGAAACTTGACTGAAAACTCACTTTGAAGAAAAGTTAGAGCATTTTTGTATCACAGGTCACAAATAGTGTTTTCTCAGCGAGAGAAGGCCAAAATGAACACTTCATGCAGAACTCCTGTATTTTGATGAAAACTCACTGAAATCAAGCTGTAACTTCAAGTTTATGCATCTTTCTATGCTTTCAGGTTGAAAATTGACTGAAAACTCACTTTGAACAAAAGTTATGGCTGTTTTGTGTCGCAGGTCACAAATAGTGTTTTCTCAGCGAGAGAAGGCCAAAATGAACACTTCATGCAGAACTCCTGTATTTTGATGAAAACTCACTGAAATCCACCTGTAACTTCAAGTTTATGGATCTTTCTAAGCTTTCAGGTTGAAACTTGACTGAAAACTCACTTTGAAGAAAAGTTAGAGCATTTTTTTATCACAGGTCACAAATAGTGTTTTCTCAGCGAGAGAAGGCCAAAATGAACACTTCATGCAGAACTCTTGTATTTTGATGAAAACTCACTGAAATCAAGCTGTAACTTCAAGTTTATGCATCTTTCTATGCTTTCAGGTTGAAACTTGACTGAAAACTCACTTTGAACAAAAGTTATGGCTGTTTTGTTTCCCACGTCACAAATAGCGTTTTCTCAGCGAGAGAAGGCCAAAATGAACACTTCATGCAGAACTCCTGTATTTTGATGAAAACTCACTGAAATCAAGCTGTAACTTCAAGTTTATGCATCTTTCTATGCTTTCAGGTTGAAACTTGACTGAAAACTCACTTTGAAGAAAAGTTAGAGCATTTTTGTATCACAGGTCACAAATAGTGTTTTCTCAGCGAGAGAAGGCCAAAATGAACACTTCATGCAGAACTCCTGTATTTTGATGAAAACTCACTGAAATCAAGCTGTAACTTCAAGTTTATGCATCTTTCTATGCTTTCAGGTTGAAACTTGACTGAAAACTCACTTTGAACTAAAGTTATGGCTGTTTTGTGTCCCACTTCACAAATAGCGTTTTCTCAGCGAGAGAAGGCCAAAATGAAAACTTCATGCAGAACTCCTGTATTTTGATGAAAACTCACTGAAATCAACCTGTAACTTCAAGTTTATGCATGTTTCTATGCTTTCAGGTTGAAACTTGACTGAAAACTCACTTTGAAGAAAAGTTAGAGCATTTTTGTATCACAGGTCACAAATAGCGTTTTCTCAGCGAGAGAAGGTCAAAATGAACACTTCATGCAGAACTCCTGTATTTTGATGAAAACTCACTGAAATCAAGCTGTAACTTCAAGTTTATGCATCTTTCTAGCCTTTCAGGTTGAAAATTGACTGAAAACTCACTTTGAACAAAAGTTATGGCTTTTTTGTGTCCCACGTCACAAATAGCGTTTTCTCAGCGAGAGAAGGCCAAAATGAACACTTCATGCAGAACTCCTGTATTTTGATGAAAACTCACTGAAATCAAGCTGTAACTTCAAGTTTATGCATCTTTCTATGCTTTCAGGTTGAAACTTGACTGAAAACTCACTTTGAACAAAAGTTAGAGCATTTTTGTATCACAGGTCACAAATAGTGTTTTCTCAGCGAGAGAAGGCCAAAATGAACACTTCATGCAGAACTCCTGTATTTTGATGAAAACTCACTGAAATCAAGCTGTAACTTAAAATTTATGCATCTTTCTATGCTTTCAGGTTGAAACTTGACTGAAAACTCACTTTGAAGAAAAGTTAGAGCATTTTTGTATCACAGGTCACAAATAGTGTTTTCTCAGCGAGAGAAGGCCAAAATGAACACTTCATGCAGAACTCCTGTATTTTGATGAAAACTCACTGAAATCAAGCTGTAACTTCAAGTTTATGCATCTTTCTATGCTTTCAGGTTGAAACTTGACTGAAAACTCACTTTGAACAAAAGTTATGGCTGTTTTGTGTCCCACGTCACAAATAGCGTTTTCTCAGCGAGAGAAGGCCAAAATGAACACTTCATGCAGAACTCCTGTATTTTGATGAAAACTCACTGAAATCAAGCTGTAACTTCAAGTTTATGCATCTTTCTATGCTTTCAGGTTGAAACTTGACTGAAAACTCACTTTGAAGAAAAGTTAGAGCATTTTTGTATCACAGGTCACAAATAGTGTTTTCTCAGCGAGAGAAGGCCAAAATGAACACTTCATGCAGAACTCCTGTATTTTGATGAAAACTCACTGAAATCAAGCTGTAACTTCAAGTTTATGCATCTTTCTATGCTTTCAGGTTGAAACTTGACTGAAAACTCACTTTGAAGAAAAGTTAGAGCATTTTTGTATCACAGGTCACAAATAGTGTTTTCTCAGCGAGAGAAGGCCAAAATGAACACTTCATGCAGAACTCCTGTATTTTGATGAAAACTCACTGAAATCCACCTGTAACTTCAAGTTTATGCATCTTTCTATGCTTTCAGGTTGAAACTTGACTGAAAACTCACTTTGAAGAAAAGTTAGAGCATTTTTGTATCACAGGTCACAAATAGTGTTTTCTCAGCGAGAGAAGGCCAAAATGAACACTTCATGCAGAACTCCTGTATTTTAATGAAAACTCACTGAAATCAAGCTGTAACTTCAAGTTTATGCATCTTTCTATGCTTTCAGGTTGAAACTTGATTGAAAACTCACTTTGAAGAAAAGTTAGAGTATTTTTGTATCACAGGTCACAAATAGTTTTTTCTCAGCGAGAGAAGGCCAAAATGAACACTTCATGCAGAACTCCTGTATTTTGATGAAAACTCACTGAAATCCACCTGTAACTTCAAGTTTATGCATCTTTCTATGCTTTCAGGTTGAAACTTGACTGAAAACTCACTTAGAAAAAAAGTTATGGCTGTTTTGTGTCGCAGGTCACAAATAGTGTTTTCTCAGCGAGAGAAGGCCAAAATGAACACTTCATGCAGAACTCCTGTATTTTGATGAAAACTCACTGAAATCAAGCTGTAACTTCAAGTTTATGCATCTTTCTATGCTTTCAGGTTGAAACTTGACTGAAAACTCACTTTGAAGAAAAGTTAGAGCATTTTTGTATCACAGGTCACAAATAGTGTTTTCTCAGCGAGAGAAGGCCAAAATGAACACTTCATGCAGAACTCCTGTATTTTGATGAAAACTCACTGAAATCAAGCTGTAACTTCAAGTTTATGCATCTTTCTATGCTTTCAGGTTGAAACTTGACTGAAAACTCACTTTGAACAAAAGTTAGAGCATTTTTGTATCACAGGTCACAAATAGTGTTTTCTCAGCGAGAGAAGGCCAAAATGAACACTTCATGCAGAACTCCTGTATTTTAATGAAAACTCACTGAAATCAAGCTGTAACTTCAAGTTTATGCATCTTTCTATGCTTTCAGGTTGAAACTTGACTGAAAACTCACTTTGAAAAAAAGTTATGGCTGTTTTGTGTCGCAGGTCACAAATAGTGTTTTCTCAGCGAGAGAAGGCCAAAATGAACACTTCATGCAGAACTCCTGTATTTTGATGAAAACTCACTGAAATCCACCTGTAACTTCAAGTTTATGCATCTTTCTATGCTTTCAGGTTGAAACTTGACTGAAAACTCACTTTGAAGAAAAGTTAGAGCATTTTTGTATCACAGGTCACAAATAGTGTTTTCTCAGCGAGAGAAGGCCAAAATGAACACTTCATGCAGAACTCCTGTATTTTGATGAAAACTCACTGAAATCAAGCTGTAACTTCAAGTTTATGCATCTTTCTATGCTTTCAGGTTGAAAATTGACTGAAAACTCACTTTGAACAAAAGTTATGGCTGTTTTGTGTCGCAGGTCACAAATAGCGTTTTCTCAGCGAGAGAAGGCCAAAATGAACACTTCATGCAGAACTCCTGTATTTTGATGAAAACTCACTGAAATCCACCTGTAACTTCAAGTTTATGGATCTTTCTAAGCTTTCAGGTTGAAACTTGACTGAAAACTCACTTTGAAGAAAAGTTAGAGCATTTTTTTATCACAGGTCACAAATAGTGTTTTCTCAGCGAGAGAAGGCCAAAATGAACACTTCATGCAGAACTCTTGTATTTTGATGAAAACTCACTGAAATCAAGCTGTAACTTCAAGTTTATGCATCTTTCTATGCTTTCAGGTTGAAACTTGACTGAAAACTCACTTTGAACAAAAGTTATGGCTGTTTTGTTTCCCACGTCACAAATAGCGTTTTCTCAGCGAGAGAAGGCCAAAATGAACACTTCATGCAGAACTCCTGTATTTTGATGAAAACTCACTGAAATCCACCTGTAACTTCAAGTTTATGCATCTTTCTATGCTTTCAGGTTGAAACTTGACTGAAAACTCACTTTGAAGAAAAGTTAGAGCATTTTTGTATCACAGGTCACAAATAGTGTTTTCTCAGCGAGAGAAGGCCAAAATGAACACTTCATGCAGAACTCCTGTATTTTGATGAAAACTCACTGAAATCAAGCTGTAACTTCAAGTTTATGCATCTTTCTATGCTTTCAGGTTGAAACTTGACTGAAAACTCACTTTGAACTAAAGTTATGGCTGTTTTGTGTCCCACTTCACAAATAGCGTTTTCTCAGCGAGAGAAGGCCAAAATGAAAACTTCATGCAGAACTCCTGTATTTTGATGAAAACTCACTGAAATCAACCTGTAACTTCAAGTTTATGCATGTTTCTATGCTTTCAGGTTGAAACTTGACTGAAAACTCACTTTGAAGAAAAGTTAGAGCATTTTTGTATCACAGGTCACAAATAGCGTTTTCTCAGCGAGAGAAGGCCAAAATGAACACTTCATGCAGAACTCCTTTATTTTGAGGAAAACTCACTGAAATCAAGCTGTAACTTCAAGGTTATGCATCTTTCTATGCTTTCAGGTTGAAACTTGACTGAAAATTCACTTTGAACAAAAGTTATGGCTGTTTTGTGTCGCAGGTCAAAAATAGTGTTTTCTCAGCGAGAGAAAGCCAAAATGAACACTTCACGCATAACTCCTGTATTTTGATGAAAACTCACTGAAATCCACCTGTAACTTCAAGTTTATGCATCTTTCTATGCTTTCAGGTTGAAACTTGACTGAAAACTCACTTTGAAGAAAAGTTAGAGCATTTTTGTGTCGCAGGTCACAAATAGTGTTTTCTCAGCGAGAGAAGGCCAAAATGACCACTTCATGCAGAACTCCTGTATTTTGATGAAAACTCACTGAAATCAAGCTGTAACTTCAAGTTTATGCATCTTTCTATGCTTTCAGGTTAAAACTTGACTGAAAACTCACTTTGAACAAAAGTTATGGCTGTTTTGTGTCGCAGGTCACAAATAGCGTTTTCTCAGCGAGAGAAGGCCAAAATGAACACTTCATGCAGAACTCCTGTATTTTGATGAAAACTCACTGAAATCAAGCTGTAACTTCAAGTTTATGCATCTTTCTATGCTTTCAGGTTGAAACTTGACTGAAAACTCACTTTGAACAAAAGTTATGGCTGTTTTGTGTCGCAGGTTACAAATAGTGTTTTCTCAGCGAGTGAAGGCCAAAATGAACACTTCATGCATAACTTCTGTATTGTGAGGAAAACTCACTGAAATCAAGCTGTAACTTCAAGTTTATGCATCTTTCTATGATTTCAGGTTGAAACTTGACTGAAAACTCACTTTCAACAAAAGTTATGGCTGTTTTGTGTCACAGGTCACAAATAGCGTTTTCTCAGCGAGAGAAGGCCAAAATGAACACTTCATGCAGAACTCCTGTATTTTGATGAAAACTCACTGAAATCAAGCTGTAACTTCAAGTTTATGCATCTTTCTATGCTTTCAGGTTGAAACTTGACTGAAAACTCACTTTGAACAAAAGTTATGGCTGTTTTGTGTCACAGGTCACAAATAGTGTTTTCTCAGCGAGAGAAGGCCAAAATGAACACTTCATGCAGAACTCCTGTATTTTGATGAAAACTCACTGAAATCAAGCTGTAACTTCAATTTTATGCATCTTTCTATGCTTTCGGGTTGAAACTTGACTGAAAACTCACTTTGAAGAAAAGTTAGAGCATTTTTGTATCACAGGTCACAAATAGTGTTTTCTCAGCGAGAGAAGGCCAAAATGAACACTTCATGCAGAACTCCTGTATTTTGATGAAAACTCACTGAAATCAAGCTGTAACTTCAAGTTTATGCATCTTTCTATGCTTTCAGGTTGAAACTTGACTGAAAACTCACTTTGAACAAAAGTTAGAGCATTTTTTTATCACAGGTCACAAATAGTGTTTTCTCAGCAAGAGAAGGCCAAAATGAACACTTCATGCAGAACTCCTGTATTTTGATGAAAACTCACTGAAATCCACCTGTAACTTCAAGTTTATGCATCTTTCTATTCTTTCAGGTTGAAACTTGACTGAAAACTCACGTTGCAGAAAAGTTATGGCATTTTTGTATCACAGGTCACAAATAGTGTTTTCTAAGCGAGAGAAGGCCAAAATGAACACTTCATGCAGAACTCCTGTATTTTGATGAAAACTCACTGAAATCAAGCTGTAACTTCAAGTTTATGCATCTTTCTATGCTTTCAGGTTGAAACTTGACTGAAAACTCACTTTGAACAAAAGTTATGGCTGTTTTGTGTCGCAGGTCACAAATAGCGTTTTCTCAGTGAGAGAAGGCCAAAATGAACACTTCAAGCAGAACTCCTGTATTTTGATGAAAACTCACTGAAATCCACCTGTAACTTCAAGTTTATGCATCTTTCTATGCTTTCAGGTTGAAACTTGACTGAAAACTCACTTTGAACAAAAGTTATGGCTGTTTTGTGTCCCACGTCACAAATAGCGTTTTCTCAGCGAGAGAAGGCCAAAATGAACACTTCATGCAGAACTCCTGTATTTTGATGAAAACTCACTGAAATCAAGCTGTAACTTCAAGTTTATGCATCTTTCTATGCTTTCAGGTTGAAACTTGACTGAAAACTCACTTTGAAGAAAAGTTAGAGCATTTTTGTATCACAGGTCACAAATAGTGTTTTCTCAGCGAGAGAAGGCCAAAATGAACACTTCATGCAGAACTCCTGTATTTTGATGAAAACTCACTGAAATCAAGCTGTAACTTCAAGTTTATGCATCTTTCTATGCTTTTAGGACGAAACTTGACTGAAAACTCACTTTGAAGAAAAGTTAGAGCATTTTTGTATCACAGGTCACAAACTGTTTTCTTAGCGAGAGAAGGCCAAAATGAACACTTCATGAAGAACTCCTGTATTTTGATGAAAACTCACTGAAATCAAGCTGTAACTTCAAGTTTATGCATCTTTCTATGATTTCAGGTTGAAACTTGACTGAAAACTCACTTTGAAGAAAAGTTAGAGCATTTTTGTATCACAGGTCACAAATAGTGTTTTCTCAGCGAGAGAAGGCCAAAATGAACACTTCAGGCAGAACTCCTGTATTTTGATGAAAACTCACTGAAATCCACCTGTAACTTCAAGTTTATGCATCTTTCTAGCCTTTCAGGTTGAAACTTGACTGAAAACTCACTTTGAACAAAAGTTAGAGCATTTTTGTATTACAGGTCACAAATAGTGTTTTCTCAGCGAGAGAAGGCCAAAATGAACACTTCATGCATAACTTCTGTATTGTGACGAAAACTCACTGAAATCAAGCTGTAACTTCAAGTTTATGCATCTTTCTATGATTTCAGGTTGAAACTTGACTGAAAACTCACTTTGAACAAAAGTTATGGCTGTTTTGTGTCACAGGTCACAAATAGTGTTTTCTCAGCGAGAGAAGGCCAAAATGAACACTTCATGCAGAACTCCTGTATTTTGATGAAAACTCACTGAAATCAAGCTGTAACTTCAAGTTGATGCATCTTTCTATGCTTTCGGGTTGAAACTTGACTGAAAACTCACTTTGAAGAAAAGTTAGAGCATTTTTGTGTCGCAGGTCACAAATAGTGTTTTCTCAGCGAGAGAAGGCCAAAATGAACACTTCATGCAGAACTCCTGTATTTTGATGAAAACTCACTGAAATCCACCTGTAACTTCAAGTTTATGCATCTTTCTATTCTTTCAGGTTGTAACTTGACTGAAAACTCACTTTGCAGAAAAGTTATGGCATTTTTGTATCACAGGTCACAAATAGCGTTTTCTCAGCGAGAGAAGGCCAAAATGAACACTTCATGGATAACTCCTGTATTTTGATGAAAACTCACTGAAATCAAGCTGTAACTTCAAGTTTATGCATCTTTCTATGCTTTCAGTTTGAAACTTGACTGAAAACTCAGTTTGAAAAAAAGTTATGGCTGTTTTGTGTCGCAGGTCACAAATAGTGTTTTCTCAGCGAGAGAAGGCCAAAATGAACACTTCATGCAGAACTCCTGTATTTTGATGAAAACTCACTGAAATCCACCTGTAACTTCAAGTTTATGCATCTTTCTATGCTTTCAGGTTGAAACTTGACTGAAAACTCACTTTCAACAAAAGTTAGAGCATTTTTGTGTCACAGGTCACAAATAGTGTTTTCTCAGCGAGAGAAGGCCAAAATGAACACTTCATGCAGAACTCCTGTATTTTGATGAAAACTCACTGAAATCAAGCTGTAACTTCAAGTTTATGCATCTTTCTATGCTTTCAGGTTGAAACTTGACTGAAAACTCACTTTGAAGAAAAGTTAGAGCATTTTTTATCACAGGTCACAAATAGTGTTTTCTCAGCGAGAGAAGGCCAAAATGAACACTTCAGGCAGAACTCCTGTATTTTGAGGAAAACTCACTGAAATCAATCTGTAACTTCAAGTTTATGCATCTTTCTATGCTTTCAGGTTGAAACTTGACGGAAAAATCACTTTGAACAAAAGTTAGAGCATTTTTGTATTACAGGTCACAAATAGTGTTTTCTCAGCGAGAGAAGGCCAAAATGAACACTTCATGTGGAACTCCTGTATTTTGATGAAAACTCACTGAAATCCACCTGTAACTTCAAGTTTATGCATCTTTCTATGCTTTCAGGTTGAAACTTGACTGAAAACTCACTTTGCAGAAAAGTTATGGCATTTTTGTATCACAGGTCACAAATAGCGTTTTCTCAGCGAGAGAAGGCCAAAATGAACACTTCATGCAGAACTCCTGTATTTTGATGAAAACTCACTGAAATAAAGCTGTAACTTCAAGTTTATGCATCTTTCTATGCTTTCAGGTTGAAACTTGACTGAAAACTCACTTTGAAGAAAAGTTAGAGCATTTTTGTATCACAGGTCACAAATAGCGTTTTCTCAGCGAGAGAAGGCCAAAATGAACACTTCAGGCAGAACTCCTGTATTTTGATGAAAACTCACTGAAATCCACCTGTAACTTCAAGTTTATGCATCTTTCTATGCTTTCAGGTTGAAACTTGACTGAAAACTCACTTTGAAGAAAAGTTAGAGCATTTTTTATCACAGGTCACAAATAGTGTTTTCTCAGCGAGAGAAGGCCAAAATGAACACTTCAGGCAGAACTCCTGTATTTTGAGGAAAACTCACTGAAATCAATCTGTAACTTCAAGTTTATGCATCTTTCTATACTTTCGGGTTGAAACTTGACTGAAAAATCACTTTGAACAAAAGTTAGAGCATTTTTGTATTACAGGTCACAAATAGTGTTTTCTCAGCGAGAGAAGGCCAAAATGAAAACTTCATGCAGAACTCCTGTATTTTGATGAAAACTCACTGAAATCCACCTGTAACTTCAAGTTTATGCATCTTTCTATGCTTTCAGGTTGAAACTTGACTGAAAACTCACTTTGAAGAAAAGTTAGAGCATTTTTGTATCACAGGTCACAAATATTGTTTTCTCAGCGAGAGAAGGCCAAAATGAACACTTCATGCAGAACTCCTGTATTTTGATGAAAACTCACTGAAATCAAGCTGTAACTTCAAGTTGATGCATCTTTCTATGCTTTCGGGTTGAAACTTGACTGAAAACTCACTTTGAAGAAAAGTTAGAGCATTTTTGTATCACAGGTCACAAATAGTGTTGTCTCAGCGAGAGAAGGCCAAAATGAACACTTCATGCAGAACTCCTGTATTTTGATGAAAACTCACTGAAATCCTCCTGTAACTTCAAGTTGATGCATCTTTCTAGCCTTTCAGGTTGAAACTTGACTGAAAACTCACTTTGAACAAAAGTTATGGCTGTTTTGTGTCGCAGGTCACAAATAGTGTTTTCTCAGCGAGAGAAGGCCAAAATGAACACTTCATGCAGAACTCCTGTATTTTGATGAAAACTCACTGAAATCAAGCTGTAACTTCAAGTTTATGCATCTTTCTATGCTTTCAGGTTGAAACTTGACTGAAAACTCACTTTGAAGAAAAGTTAGAGCATTTTTGTATCACAGGTCACAAATAGTGTTTTCTCAGCGAGAGAAGGCCAAAATGAACACTTCAGGCAGAACTCCTGTATTTTGATGAAAACTCACTGAAATCCAACTGTAACTTCAAGTTTATGCATCTTTCTATGCTTTCAGGTTGAAACTTGACTGAAAACTCACTTTGAAGAAAAGTTAGAGCATTTTTGTATCACAGGTCACAAACACTGTTTTCTCAGCGAGAGAAGGCCAAAATGAACACTTCAGGCAGAACTCCTGTATTTTGATGAAAACTCACTGAAATCCAACTGTAACTTCAAGTTTATGCATCTTTCTATGCTTTCAGGTTGAAACTTGACTGAAAACTCACTTTGAAGAAAAGTTAGAGCATTTTTGTATCACAGGTCACAAATAGTGTTTTCTCAGCGAGAGAAGGCCAAAATGAACACTTCATGCATAACTTCTGTATTTTGAGGAAAACTCACTGAAATCAAGCTGTAACTTCAAGTTTATGCACCTTTCTATGCTTTCAGGTTGAAACTTGACTGAAAACTCACTTTGAACAAAAGTTATGGCTGTTTTGTGTCACAGGTCACAAATAGCATTTTCTCAGCGAGAGAAGGCCAAAATGAACACTTCATGCAGAACTCCTGTATTTTGATGAAAACTCACTGAAATCCACCTGTAACTTCAAGTTTATGCATCTTTCTATGCTTTCAGGTTGAAACTTGACTGAAAACTCACTTTGAAGAAAAGTTAGAGCATTTTTTATCACAGGTCACAAATAGTGTTTTCTCAGCGAGAGAAGGCCAAAATGAACACTTCAGGCAGAACTCCTGTATTTTGAGGAAAACTCACTGAAATCAATCTGTAACTTCAAGTTTATGCATCTTTCTATACTTTCGGGTTGAAACTTGACTGAAAAATCACTTTGAACAAAAGTTAGAGCATTTTTGTATTACAGGTCACAAATAGTGTTTTCTCAGCGAGAGAAGGCCAAAATGAAAACTTCATGTGGAACTCCTGTATTTTGATGAAAACTCACTGAAATCCACCTGTAACTTCAAGTTTATGCATCTTTCTATGCTTTCAGGTTGAAACTTGACTGAAAACTCACTTTGAAGAAAAGTTAGAGCATTTTTGTATCACAGGTCACAAATATTGTTTTCTCAGCGAGAGAAGGCCAAAATGAACACTTCATGCAGAACTCTTGTATTTTGATGAAAACTCACTGAAATCAAGCTGTAACTTCAAGTTTATGCATCTTTCTATGCTTTCAGGTTGAAACTTGACTGAAAACTCACTTTGAAGAAAAGTTAGAGCATTTTTGTATCACAGGTCACAAATAGTGTTTTCTCAGCGAGAGAAGGCCAAAATGAAACCTTCAGGCAGAACTCCTGTATTATGAGGAAAACTCACTGAAATCAATCTGTAACTTCAAGTTTATGCATCTTTCTATGCTTTCAGGTTGAAACTTGACTGAGAACTCACTTTGAAAAAAAGTTATGGCATTTTTGTATCACAGGTCACAAATAGTGTTTTCTCAGCGAGAGAAGGCCAAAATGAACACTTCATGTGGAACTCCTGTATTTTGATGAAAACTCACTGAAATCCACCTGTAACTTCAAGTTTATGCATCTTTCTATGCTTTCAGGTTGAAACTTGACTGAAAACTCACTTTGCAGAAAAGTTATGGCATTTTTGTATCACAGGTCACAAATAGCGTTTTCTCAGCGAGAGAAGGCCAAAATGAACACTTCATGCAGAACTCCTGTATTTTGATGAAAACTCACTGAAATCAAGCTGTAACTTCAAGTTTATGCATCTTTCTATGCTTTCAGGTTGAAACTTGACTGAAAACTCACTTTGAAGAAAAGTTAGAGCATTTTTGTATCACAGGTCACAAATAGCGTTTTCTCAGCGAGAGAAGGCCAAAATGAACACTTCAGGCAGAACTCCTGTATTTTGATGAAAACTCACTGAAATCCACCTGTAACTTCAAGTTTATGCATCTTTCTATGCTTTCAGGTTGAAACTTGACTGAAAACTCACTTTGAAGAAAAGTTAGAGCATTTTTGTATCACAGGTCACAAACACTGTTTTCTCAGCGAGAGAAGGCCAAAATGAACACTTCATGCAGAACTCCTGTATTTTGATGAAAACTCACTGAAATCAAGCTGTAACTTCAAGTTGATGCATCTTTCTATGCTTTCGGGTTGAAACTTGACTGAAAACTCACTTTGAAGAAAAGTTAGAGCATTTTTGTATCACAGGTCACAAATAGTGTTGTCTCAGCGAGAGAAGGCCAAAATGAACACTTCATGCAGAACTCCTGTATTTTGATGAAAACTCACTGAAATCCTCCTGTAACTTCAAGTTGATGCATCTTTCTAGCCTTTCAGGTTGAAACTTGACTGAAAACTCACTTTGAACAAAAGTTATGGCTGTTTTGTGTCGCAGGTCACAAATAGTGTTTTCTCAGCGAGAGAAGGCCAAAATGAACACTTCATGCAGAACTCCTGTATTTTGATGAAAACTCACTGAAATCAAGCTGTAACTTCAAGTTTATGCATCTTTCTATGCTTTCAGGTTGAAACTTGACTGAAAACTCACTTTGAAGAAAAGTTAGAGCATTTTTGTATCACAGGTCACAAATAGTGTTTTCTCAGCGAGAGAAGGCCAAAATGAACACTTCAGGCAGAACTCCTGTATTTTGATGAAAACTCACTGAAATCCAACTGTAACTTCAAGTTTATGCATCTTTCTATGCTTTCAGGTTGAAACTTGACTGAAAACTCACTTTGAAGAAAAGTTAGAGCATTTTTGTATCACAGGTCACAAACACTGTTTTCTCAGCGAGAGAAGGCCAAAATGAACACTTCAGGCAGAACTCCTGTATTTTGATGAAAACTCACTGAAATCCAACTGTAACTTCAAGTTTATGCATCTTTCTATGCTTTCAGGTTGAAACTTGACTGAAAACTCACTTTGAAGAAAAGTTAGAGCATTTTTGTATCACAGGTCACAAATAGTGTTTTCTCAGCGAGAGAAGGCCAAAATGAACACTTCATGCATAACTTCTGTATTTTGAGGAAAACTCACTGAAATCAAGCTGTAACTTCAAGTTTATGCACCTTTCTATGCTTTCAGGTTGAAACTTGACTGAAAACTCACTTTGAACAAAAGTTATGGCTGTTTTGTGTCACAGGTCACAAATAGCATTTTCTCAGCGAGAGAAGGCCAAAATGAACACTTCATGCAGAACTCCTGTATTTTGATGAAAACTCACTGAAATCCACCTGTAACTTCAAGTTGATGCATCTTTCTATGCTTTCAGGTTGAAACTTGACTGAAAACTCACTTTGAAGAAAAGTTAGAGCATTTTTGTATCACAGGTCACAAATAGTGTTTTCTCAGCGAGAGAAGGCCAAAATGAACACTTCATGTGGAACTCCTGTATTTTGAGGAAAACTCACTGAAATCAAGGTGGAACTTCAAGTTTATGCATCTTTCTTTGCTTTCAGGTTGAAACTTGACTGAAAACTCACTTTGAACAAAAGGTATGGCTGTTTTGTGTCACAGGTCACAAATAGCGTTTTCTCAGCGAGAGAAGGCCAAAATTAACACTTCATGGATAACTCCAGTATTTTGATGAAAACTCACTGAAATCCACCTGTAACTTCAAGTTTATGCATCTTTCTATGCTTTCAGGTTGAAACTTGACTGAAAACTCACTTTGAACAAAAGTTAGAGCATTTTTGTATTACAGGTCACAAATAGTTTTTTCTCAGCGAGAGAATGCCAAAATGAACACTTCATGTGGAACTCCTGTATTTTGATGAAAACTCACTGAAATCCACCTGTAACTTCAAGTTTATGCATCTTTCTATGCTTTCAGGTTGAAACTTGACAGAAAACTCACTTTGAACAAAAGTTAGAGCATTTTTGTATTACAGGTCACAAATAGTGTTTTCTCAGCGAGAGAAGGCCAAAATGAACACTTCATGTGGACCTCCTGTATTTTGATGAAAACTCACTGAAATCCACCTGTAACTTCAAGTTTATGCATCTTTCTATGCTTTCAGGTTGAAACTTGACTGAAAACTCACTTTGCAGAAAAGTTATGGCATTTTTGTATCACAGGTCACAAATAGTGTTTTCTAAGCGAGAGAAGGCCAAAATGAACACTTCATGCAGAACTCCTGTATTTTGATGAAAACTCACTGAAATCCACCTGTAACTTCAAGTTGATGCATCTTTCTATGCTTTCAGGTTGAAACTTGACTGAAAACTCACTTTGAAGAAAAGTTAGAGCATTTTTGTATCACAGGTCACAAATAGTGTTTTCTCAGCGAGAGAAGGCCAAAATGAACACTTCAGGCAGAACTCCTGTATTTTGATGAAAACTCACTGAAATCAAGCTGTAACTTCAATTTTATGCATCTTTCTATGCTTTCGGGTTGAAACTTGACTGAAAACTCACTTTGAAGAAAAGTTAGAGCATTTTTGTATCACAGGTCACAAATAGTGTTGTCTCAGCGAGAGAAGGCCAAAATGAACACTTCATGCAGAACTCCTGTATTTTGATGAAAACTCACTGAAATCCTCCTGTAACTTCAAGTTGATGCATCTTTCTAGCCTTTCAGGTTGAAACTTGACTTAAAACTCACTTTGAACAAAAGTTATGGCTGTTTTGTGTCGCAGGTCACAAATAGCGTTTTCTCAGCGAGAGAAGGCCAAAATGAACACTTCATGCAGAACTCCTGTATTTTGATGAAAACTCACTGAAATCAAGCTGTAACTTCAAGTTTATGCATCTTTCTATGCTTTCAGGTTGAAACTTGACTGAAAACTCACTTTGAAGAAAAGTTAGAGCATTTTTGTGTCACAGGTCACAAATAGTGTTTTCTCAGAGAGAGAAGGCCAAAATGAACACTTCAGGCAGAACTCCTGTATTTTGATGAAAACTCACTGAAATCCACCTGTAACTTCAAGTTTATGCAACTTTCTATGCTTTCAGGTTGAAACTTGACTGAAAACTCACTTTGAAGAAAAGTTAGAGCATTTTTGTATCACAGGTCACAAACACTGTTTTCTCAGCGAGAGAAGGCCAAAATGAACACTTCATGCAGAACTCCTGTATTTTGATGAAAACTCACTGAAATCAAGCTGTAACTTCAAGTTGATGCATCTTTCTATGCTTTCAGGTTGAAACTTGACTGAGAACTCACTTTGAACAAAAGTTAGAGCATTTTTGTATCACAGGTCACAAATAGTGTTTTCTCAGCGAGAGAAGGCCAAAATGAACACTTCATGCATAACTTCTGTATTTTGAGGAAAACTCACTGAAATCAAGCTGTAACTTCAAGTTTATGCATCTTTCTATGCTTTCAGGTTGAAACTTGACTGAAAACTCACTTTGAACAAAAGTTATGGCTGTTTTGTGTCACAGGTCACAAATAGCATTTTCTCAGCGAGAGAAGGCCAAAATGAACACTTCATGCAGAACTCCTGTATTTTGATGAAAACTCACTGAAATCCACCTGTAACTTCAAGTTGATGCATCTTTCTATGCTTTCAGGTTGAAACTTGAATGAAAACTCACTTTGAAGAAAAGTTAGAGCATTTTTGTATCACAGGTCACAAATAGTGTTTTCTCAGCGAGAGAAGGCCAAAATGAACACTTCATGTGGAACTCCTGTATTTTGAGGAAAACTCACTGAAATCAAGGTGGAACTTCAAGTTTATGCATCTTTCTTTGCTTTCAGGTTGAAACTTGACTGAAAACTCACTTTGAACAAAAGGTATGGCTGTTTTGTGTCACAGGTCACAAATAGCGTTTTCTCAGCGAGAGAAGGCCAAAATGAACACTTCATGGATAACTCCAGTATTTTGATGAAAACTCACTGAAATCCACCTGTAACTTCAAGTTTATGCATCTTTCTATGCTTTCAGGTTGAAACTTGACTGAAAACTCACTTTCAACAAAAGTTAGAGCATTTTTTATCACAGGTCACAAATAGTGTTTTCTCAGCGAGAGAAGGCCAAAATGAACACTTCAGGCAGAACTCCTGTATTTTGAGGAAAACTCACTGAAATCAATCTGTAACTTCAAGTTTATGCATCTTTCTATACTTTCGGGTTGAAACTTGACTGAAAAATCACTTTGAACAAAAGTTAGAGCATTTTTGTATTACAGGTCACAAATAGTGTTTTCTCAGCGAGAGAAGGCCAAAATGAAAACTTCATGTGGAACTCCTGTATTTTGATGAAAACTCACTGAAATCCACCTGTAACTTCAAGTTTATGCATCTTTCTATGCTTTCAGGTTGAAACTTGACTGAAAACTCACTTTGAAGAAAAGTTAGAGCATTTTTGTATCACAGGTCACAAATATTGTTTTCTCAGCGAGAGAAGGCCAAAATGAACACTTCATGCAGAACTCCTGTATTTTGATGAAAACTCACTGAAATCAAGCTGTAACTTCAAGTTTATGCATCTTTCTATGCTTTCAGGTTGAAACTTGACTGAAAACTCACTTTGAAGAAAAGTTAGAGCATTTTTGTATCACAGGTCACAAATAGTGTTTTCTCAGCGAGAGAAGGCCAAAATGAAACCTTCAGGCAGAACTCCTGTATTTTGAGGAAAACTCACTGAAATCAATCTGTAACTTCAAGTTTATGCATCTTTCTATGCTTTCAGGTTGAAACTTGACAGAAAAATCACTTTGAACAAAAGTTAGAGCATTTTTGTATTACAGGTCACAAATAGTGTTTTCTCAGCGAGAGAAGGCCAAAATGAACACTTCATGTGGAACTCCTGTATTTTGATGAAAACTCACTGAAATCCACCTGTAACTTCAAGTTTATGCATCTTTCTATGCTTTCAGGTTGAAACTTGACTGAAAACTCACTTTGCAGAAAAGTTATGGCATTTTTGTATCACAGGTCACAAATAGCGTTTTCTCAGCGAGAGAAGGCCAAAATGAACACTTCATGCAGAACTCCTGTATTTTGATGAAAACTCACTGAAATAAAGCTGTAACTTCAAGTTTATGCATCTTTCTATGCTTTCAGGTTGAAACTTGACTGAAAACTCACTTTGAAGAAAAGTTAGAGCATTTTTGTATCACAGGTCACAAATAGCGTTTTCTCAGCGAGAGAAGGCCAAAATGAACACTTCAGGCAGAACTCCTGTATTTTGATGAAAACTCACTGAAATCCACCTGTAACTTCAAGTTTATGCATCTTTCTATGCTTTCAGGTTGAAACTTGACTGAAAACTCACTTTCAACAAAAGTTAGAGCATTTTTGTGTCACAGGTCACAAATAGTGTTTTCTCAGCGAGAGAAGGCCAAAATGAACACTTCATGCAGAACTCCTGTATTTTGATGAAAACTCACTGAAATCAAGCTGTAACTTCAAGTTTATGCATCTTTCTATGCTTTCAGGTTGAAACTTGACTGAAAACTCACTTTGAAGAAAAGTTAGAGCATTTTTTATCACAGGTCACAAATAGTGTTTTCTCAGCGAGAGAAGGCCAAAATGAACACTTCAGGCAGAACTCCTGTATTTTGAGGAAAACTCACTGAAATCAATCTGTAACTTCAAGTTTATGCATCTTTCTATACTTTCGGGTTGAAACTTGACTGAAAAATCACTTTGAACAAAAGTTAGAGCATTTTTGTATTACAGGTCACAAATAGTGTTTTCTCAGCGAGAGAAGGCCAAAATGAAAACTTCATGTGGAACTCCTGTATTTTGATGAAAACTCACTGAAATCCACCTGTAACTTCAAGTTTATGCATCTTTCTATGCTTTCAGGTTGAAACTTGACTGAAAACTCACTTTGAACAAAAGTTAGAGCATTTTTGTATCACAGGTCACAAATATTGTTTTCTCAGCGAGAGAAGGCCAAAATGAACACTTCATGCAGAACTCCTGTATTTTGATGAAAACTCACTGAAATCAAGCTGTAACTTCAAGTTTATGCATCTTTCTATGCTTTCAGGTTGAAACTTGACTGAAAACTCACTTTGAAGAAAAGTTAGAGCATTTTTGTATCACAGGTCACAAATAGTGTTTTCTCAGCGAGAGAAGGCCAAAATGAAACCTACAGGCAGAACTCCTGTATTTTGAGGAAAACTCACTGAAATCAATCTGTAACTTCAAGTTTATGCATCTTTCTATGCTTTCAGGTTGAAACTTGACAGAAAAATCACTTTGAACAAAAGTTAGAGCATTTTTGTATTACAGGTCACAAATAGTGTTTTCTCAGCGAGAGAAGGCCAAAATGAACACTTCATGTGGAACTCCTGTATTTTGATGAAAACTCACTGAAATCCACCTGTAACTTCAAGTTTATGCATCTTTCTATGCTTTCAGGTTGAAACTTGACTGAAAACTCACTTTGCAGAAAAGTTATGGCATTTTTGTATCACAGGTCACAAATAGCGTTTTCTCAGCGAGAGAAGGCCAAAATGAACACTTCATGCAGAACTCCTGTATTTTGATGAAAACTCACTGAAATAAAGCTGTAACTTCAAGTTTATGCATCTTTCTATGCTTTCAGGTTGAAACTTGACTGAAAACTCACTTTGAAGAAAAGTTAGAGCATTTTTGTATCACAGGTCACAAATAGCGTTTTCTCAGCGAGAGAAGGCCAAAATGAACACTTCAGGCAGAACTCCTGTATTTTGATGAAAACTCACTGAAATCCACCTGTAACTTCAAGTTTATGCATCTTTCTATGCTTTCAGGTTGAAACTTGACTGAAAACTCACTTTGAAGAAAAGTTAGAGCATTTTTGTATCACAGGTCACAAATAGTGTTTTCTCAGCGAGAGAAGGCCAAAATGAACACTTCAGGCAGAACTCCTGTATTTTGAGGAAAACTCACTGAAATCAATCTGTAACTTCAAGTTTATGCATCTTTCTATACTTTCGGGTTGAAACTTGACTGAAAAATCACTTTGAACAAAAGTTAGAGCATTTTTGTATTACAGGTCACAAATAGTGTTTTCTCAGCGAGAGAAGGCCAAAATGAAAACTTCATGTGGAACTCCTGTATTTTGATGAAAACTCACTGAAATCCACCTGTAACTTCAAGTTTATGCATCTTTCTATGCTTTCAGGTTGAAACTTGACTGAAAACTCACTTTGAAGAAAAGTTAGAGCATTTTTGTATCACAGGTCACAAATATTGTTTTCTCAGCGAGAGAAGGCCAAAATGAACACTTCATGCAGAACTCCTGTATTTTGATGAAAACTCACTGAAATCAAGCTGTAACTTCAAGTTTATGCATCTTTCTATGCTTTCAGGTTGAAACTTGACTGAAAACTCACTTTGAAGAAAAGTTAGAGCATTTTTGTATCACAGGTCACAAATAGTGTTTTCTCAGCGAGAGAAGGCCAAAATGAAACCTTCAGGCAGAACTCCTGTATTTTGAGGAAAACTCACTGAAATCAATCTGTAACTTCAAGTTTATGCATCTTTCTATGCTTTCAGGTTGAAACTTGACAGAAAAATCATTTTGAACAAAAGTTAGAGCATTTTTGTATTACAGGTCACAAATAGTGTTTTCTCAGCGAGAGAAGGCCAAAATGAACACTTCATGTGGAACTCCTGTATTTTGATGAAAACTCACTGAAATCCACCTGTAACTTCAAGTTTATGCATCTTTCTATGCTTTCAGGTTGAAACTTGACTGAAAACTCACTTTGAAGAAAAGTTAGAGCATTTTTGTATCACAGGTCACAAACACTGTTTTCTCAGCGAGAGAAGGCCAAAATGAACACTTCATGCAGAACTCCTGTATTTTGATGAAAACTCACTGAAATCAAGCTGTAACTTCAAGTTGATGCATCTTTCTATGCTTTCGGGTTGAAACTTGACTGAAAACTCACTTTGAAGAAAAGTTAGAGCATTTTTGTATCACAGGTCACAAATAGTGTTGTCTCAGCGAGAGAAGGCCAAAATGAACACTTCATGCAGAACTCCTGTATTTTGATGAAAACTCACTGAAATCCTCCTGTAACTTCAAGTTGATGCATCTTTCTAGCCTTTCAGGTTGAAACTTGACTGAAAACTCACTTTGAACAAAAGTTATGGCTGTTTTGTGTCGCAGGTCACAAATAGTGTTTTCTCAGCGAGAGAAGGCCAAAATGAACACTTCATGCAGAACTCCTGTATTTTGATGAAAACTCACTGAAATCAAGCTGTAACTTCAAGTTTATGCATCTTTCTATGCTTTCAGGTTGAAACTTGACTGAAAACTCACTTTGAAGAAAAGTTAGAGCATTTTTGTATCACAGGTCACAAATAGTGTTTTCTCAGCGAGAGAAGGCCAAAATGAACACTTCATGCATAACTTCTGTATTTTGAGGAAAACTCACTGAAATCAAGCTGTAACTTCAAGTTTATGCACCTTTCTATGCTTTCAGGTTGAAACTTGACTGAAAACTCACTTTGAACAAAAGTTATGGCTGTTTTGTGTCACAGGTCACAAATAGCATTTTCTCAGCGAGAGAAGGCCAAAATGAACACTTCATGCAGAACTCCTGTATTTTGATGAAAACTCACTGAAATAAAGCTGTAACTTCAAGTTTATCCATCTTTCTATGCTTTCAGGTTGAAACTTGACTGAAAACTCACTTTGAAGAAAAGTTAGAGCATTTTTTATCACAGGTCACAAATAGTGTTTTCTCAGCGAGAGAAGGCCAAAATGAACACTTCATGCAGAACTCCTGTATTTTGAGGAAAACTCACTGAAATCAATCTGTAACTTCAAGTTTATGCATCTTTCTATACTTTCGGGTTGAAACTTGACTGAAAAATCACTTTGAACAAAAGTTAGAGCATTTTTGTATTACAGGTCACAAATAGTGTTTTCTCAGCGAGAGAAGGCCAAAATGAAAACTTCATGTGGAACTCCTGTATTTTGATGAAAACTCACTGAAATCCACCTGTAACTTCAAGTTTATGCATCTTTCTATGCTTTCAGGTTGAAACTTGACTGAAAACTCACTTTGAAGAAAAGTTAGAGCATTTTTGTATCACAGGTCACAAATATTGTTTTCTCAGCGAGAGAAGGCCAAAATGAACACTTCATGCAGAACTCCTGTATTTTGATGAAAACTCACTGAAATCAAGCTGTAACTTCAAGTTTATGCATCTTTCTATGCTTTCAGGTTGAAACTTGACTGAAAACTCACTTTGAAGAAAAGTTAGAGCATTTTTGTATCACAGGTCACAAATAGTGTTTTCTCAGCGAGAGAAGGCCAAAATGAAACCTTCAGGCAGAACTCCTGTATTTTGAGGAAAACTCACTGAAATCAATCTGTAACTTCAAGTTTATGCATCTTTCTATGCTTTCAGGTTGAAACTTGACAGAAAAATCACTTTGAACAAAAGTTAGAGCATTTTTGTATTACAGGTCACAAATAGTGTTTTCTCAGCGAGAGAAGGCCAAAATGAACACTTCATGTGGAACTCCTGTATTTTGATGAAAACTCACTGAAATCCACCTGTAACTTCAAGTTTATGCATCTTTCTATGCTTTCAGGTTGAAACTTGACTGAAAACTCACTTTGCAGAAAAGTTATGGCATTTTTGTATCACAGGTCACAAATAGCGTTTTCTCAGCGAGAGAAGGCCAAAATGAACACTTCATGCAGAACTCCTGTATTTTGATGAAAACTCACTGAAATAAAGCTGTAACTTCAAGTTTATGCATCTTTCTATGCTTTCAGGTTGAAACTTGACTGAAAACTCACTTTGAAGAAAAGTTAGAGCATTTTTGTATCACAGGTCACAAATAGCGTTTTCTCAGCGAGAGAAGGCCAAAATGAACACTTCAGGCAGAACTCCTGTATTTTGATGAAAACTCACTGAAATCCACCTGTAACTTCAAGTTTATGCATCTTTCTATGCTTTCAGGTTGAAACTTGACTGAAAACTCACTTTGAAGAAAAGTTAGAGCATTTTTGTATCACAGGTCACAAACACTGTTTTCTCAGCGAGAGAAGGCCAAAATGAACACTTCATGCAGAACTCCTGTATTTTGATGAAAACTCACTGAAATCAAGCTGTAACTTCAAGTTGATGCATCTTTCTATGCTTTCGGGTTGAAACTTGACTGAAAACTCACTTTGAAGAAAAGTTAGAGCATTTTTGTATCACAGGTCACAAATAGTGTTGTCTCAGCGAGAGAAGGCCAAAATGAACACTTCATGCAGAACTCCTGTATTTTGATGAAAACTCACTGAAATCCTCCTGTAACTTCAAGTTGATGCATCTTTCTAGCCTTTCAGGTTGAAACTTGACTGAAAACTCACTTTGAACAAAAGTTATGGCTGTTTTGTGTCGCAGGTCACAAATAGTGTTTTCTCAGCGAGAGAAGGCCAAAATGAACACTTCATGCAGAACTCCTGTATTTTGATGAAAACTCACTGAAATCAAGCTGTAACTTCAAGTTTATGCATCTTTCTATGCTTTCAGGTTGAAACTTGACTGAAAACTCACTTTGAAGAAAAGTTAGAGCATTTTTGTATCACAGGTCACAAATAGTGTTTTCTCAGCGAGAGAAGGCCAAAATGAACACTTCAGGCAGAACTCCTGTATTTTGATGAAAACTCACTGAAATCCAACTGTAACTTCAAGTTTATGCATCTTTCTATGCTTTCAGGTTGAAACTTGACTGAAAACTCACTTTGAAGAAAAGTTAGAGCATTTTTGTATCACAGGTCACAAACACTGTTTTCTCAGCGAGAGAAGGCCAAAATGAACACTTCAGGCAGAACTCCTGTATTTTGATGAAAACTCACTGAAATCCAACTGTAACTTCAAGTTTATGCATCTTTCTATGCTTTCAGGTTGAAACTTGACTGAAAACTCACTTTGAAGAAAAGTTAGAGCATTTTTGTATCACAGGTCACAAATAGTGTTTTCTCAGCGAGAGAAGGCCAAAATGAACACTTCATGCATAACTTCTGTATTTTGAGGAAAACTCACTGAAATCAAGCTGTAACTTCAAGTTTATGCACCTTTCTATGCTTTCAGGTTGAAACTTGACTGAAAACTCACTTTGAACAAAAGTTATGGCTGTTTTGTGTCACAGGTCACAAATAGCATTTTCTCAGCGAGAGAAGGCCAAAATGAACACTTCATGCAGAACTCCTGTATTTTGATGAAAACTCACTGAAATCCACCTGTAACTTCAAGTTGATGCATCTTTCTATGCTTTCAGGTTGAAACTTGACTGAAAACTCACTTTCAAGAAAAGTTAGAGCATTTTTGTATCACAGGTCACAAATAGTGTTTTCTCAGCGAGAGAAGGCCAAAATGAACACTTCATGTGGAACTCCTGTATTTTGAGGAAAACTCACTGAAATCAAGGTGGAACTTCAAGTTTATGCATCTTTCTTTGCTTTCAGGTTGAAACTTGACTGAAAACTCACTTTGAACAAAAGGTATGGCTGTTTTGTGTCACAGGTCACAAATAGCGTTTTCTCAGCGAGAGAAGGCCAAAATTAACACTTCATGGATAACTCCAGTATTTTGATGAAAACTCACTGAAATCCACCTGTAACTTCAAGTTTATGCATCTTTCTATGCTTTCAGGTTGAAACTTGACTGAAAACTCACTTTGAACAAAAGTTAGAGCATTTTTGTATTACAGGTCACAAATAGTTTTTTCTCAGCGAGAGAATGCCAAAATGAACACTTCATGTGGAACTCCTGTATTTTGATGAAAACTCACTGAAATCCACCTGTAACTTCAAGTTTATGCATCTTTCTATGCTTTCAGGTTGAAACTTGACAGAAAAATCACTTTGAACAAAAGTTAGAGCATTTTTGTATTACAGGTCACAAATAGTGTTTTCTCAGCGAGAGACGGCCAAAATGAACACTTCATGTGGAACTCCTGTATTTTGATGAAAACTCACTGAAATCCACCTGTAACTTCAAGTTTATGCATCTTTCTATGCTTTCAGGTTGAAACTTGACTGAAAACTCACTTTGCAGAAAAGTTATGGCATTTTTGTATCACAGGTCACAAATAGTGTTTTCTAAGCGAGAGAAGGCCAAAATGAACACTTCATGCAGAACTCCTGTATTTTGATGAAAACTCACTGAAATCCACCTGTAACTTCAAGTTTATGCATCTTTCTATGCTTTCAGGTTGAAACTTGACTGAAAACTCACTTTGAAGAAAAGTTAGAGCATTTTTGTATCACAGGTCACAAATAGCGTTTTCTCAGCGAGAGAAGGCCAAAATGAACACTTCAGGCAGAACTCCTGTATTTTGATGAAAACTCACTGAAATCCACCTGTAACTTCAAGTTTATGCATCTTTCTATGCTTTCAGGTTGAAACTTGACTGAAAACTCACTTTGAAGAAAAGTTAGAGCATTTTTGTATCACAGGTCACAAACACTGTTTTCTCAGCGAGAGAAGGCCAAAATGAACACTTCATGCAGAACTCCTGTATTTTGATGAAAACTCACTGAAATCAAGCTGTAACTTCAAGTTGATGCATCTTTCTATGCTTTCGGGTTGAAACTTGACTGAAAACTCACTTTGAAGAAAAGTTAGAGCATTTTTGTATCACAGGTCACAAATAGTGTTGTCTCAGCGAGAGAAGGCCAAAATGAACACTTCATGCAGAACTCCTGTATTTTGATGAAAACTCACTGAAATCCTCCTGTAACTTCAAGTTGATGCATCTTTCTAGCCTTTCAGGTTGAAACTTGACTGAAAACTCACTTTGAACAAAAGTTATGGCTGTTTTGTGTCGCAGGTCACAAATAGTGTTTTCTCAGCGAGAGAAGGCCAAAATGAACACTTCATGCAGAACTCCTGTATTTTGATGAAAACTCACTGAAATCAAGCTGTAACTTCAAGTTTATGCATCTTTCTATGCTTTCAGGTTGAAACTTGACTGAAAACTCACTTTGAAGAAAAGTTAGAGCATTTTTGTATCACAGGTCACAAATAGTGTTTTCTCAGCGAGAGAAGGCCAAAATGAACACTTCAGGCAGAACTCCTGTATTTTGATGAAAACTCACTGAAATCCAACTGTAACTTCAAGTTTATGCATCTTTCTATGCTTTCAGGTTGAAACTTGACTGAAAACTCACTTTGAAGAAAAGTTAGAGCATTTTTGTATCACAGGTCACAAACACTGTTTTCTCAGCGAGAGAAGGCCAAAATGAACACTTCAGGCAGAACTCCTGTATTTTGATGAAAACTCACTGAAATCCAACTGTAACTTCAAGTTTATGCATCTTTCTATGCTTTCAGGTTGAAACTTGACTGAAAACTCACTTTGAAGAAAAGTTAGAGCATTTTTGTATCACAGGTCACAAATAGTGTTTTCTCAGCGAGAGAAGGCCAAAATGAACACTTCATGCATAACTTCTGTATTTTGAGGAAAACTCACTGAAATCAAGCTGTAACTTCAAGTTTATGCACCTTTCTATGCTTTCAGGTTGAAACTTGACTGAAAACTCACTTTGAACAAAAGTTATGGCTGTTTTGTGTCACAGGTCACAAATAGCATTTTCTCAGCGAGAGAAGGCCAAAATGAACACTTCATGCAGAACTCCTGTATTTTGATGAAAACTCACTGAAATCCACCTGTAACTTCAAGTTGATGCATCTTTCTATGCTTTCAGGTTGAAACTTGACTGAAAACTCACTTTCAAGAAAAGTTAGAGCATTTTTGTATCACAGGTCACAAATAGTGTTTTCTCAGCGAGAGAAGGCCAAAATGAACACTTCATGTGGAACTCCTGTATTTTGAGGAAAACTCACTGAAATCAAGGTGGAACTTCAAGTTTATGCATCTTTCTTTGCTTTCAGGTTGAAACTTGACTGAAAACTCACTTTGAACAAAAGGTATGGCTGTTTTGTGTCACAGGTCACAAATAGCGTTTTCTCAGCGAGAGAAGGCCAAAATTAACACTTCATGGATAACTCCAGTATTTTGATGAAAACTCACTGAAATCCACCTGTAACTTCAAGTTTATGCATCTTTCTATGCTTTCAGGTTGAAACTTGACTGAAAACTCACTTTGAACAAAAGTTAGAGCATTTTTGTATTACAGGTCACAAATAGTTTTTTCTCAGCGAGAGAATGCCAAAATGAACACTTCATGTGGAACTCCTGTATTTTGATGAAAACTCACTGAAATCCACCTGTAACTTCAAGTTTATGCATCTTTCTATGCTTTCAGGTTGAAACTTGACAGAAAAATCACTTTGAACAAAAGTTAGAGCATTTTTGTATTACAGGTCACAAATAGTGTTTTCTCAGCGAGAGACGGCCAAAATGAACACTTCATGTGGAACTCCTGTATTTTGATGAAAACTCACTGAAATCCACCTGTAACTTCAAGTTTATGCATCTTTCTATGCTTTCAGGTTGAAACTTGACTGAAAACTCACTTTGCAGAAAAGTTATGGCATTTTTGTATCACAGGTCACAAATAGTGTTTTCTAAGCGAGAGAAGGCCAAAATGAACACTTCATGCAGAACTCCTGTATTTTGATGAAAACTCACTGAAATCCACCTGTAACTTCAAGTTGATGCATCTTTCTATGCTTTCAGGTTGAAACTTGACTGAAAACTCACTTTGAAGAAAAGTTAGAGCATTTTTGTATCACAGGTCACAAATAGTGTTTTCTCAGCGAGAGAAGGCCAAAATGAACACTTCAGGCAGAACTCCTGTATTTTGATGAAAACTCACTGAAATCAAGCTGTAACTTCAATTTTATGCATCTTTCTATGCTTTCGGGTTGAAACTTGACTGAAAACTCACTTTGAAGAAAAGTTAGAGCATTTTTGTATCACAGGTCACAAATAGTGTTGTCTCAGCGAGAGAAGGCCAAAATGAACACTTCATGCAGAACTCCTGTATTTTGATGAAAACTCACTGAAATCCTCCTGTAACTTCAAGTTGATGCATCTTTCTAGCCTTTCAGGTTGAAACTTGACTTAAAACTCACTTTGAACAAAAGTTATGGCTGTTTTGTGTCGCAGGTCACAAATAGCGTTTTCTCAGCGAGAGAAGGCCAAAATGAACACTTCATGCAGAACTCCTGTATTTTGATGAAAACTCACTGAAATCAAGCTGTAACTTCAAGTTTATGCATCTTTCTATGCTTTCAGGTTGAAACTTGACTGAAAACTCACTTTGAAGAAAAGTTAGAGCATTTTTGTATCACAGGTCACAAATAGTGTTTTCTCAGAGAGAGAAGGCCAAAATGAACACTTCAGGCAGAACTCCTGTATTTTGATGAAAACTCACTGAAATCCACCTGTAACTTCAAGTTTATGCAACTTTCTATGCTTTCAGGTTGAAACTTGACTGAAAACTCACTTTGAAGAAAAGTTAGAGCATTTTTGTATCACAGGTCACAAACACTGTTTTCTCAGCGAGAGAAGGCCAAAATGAACACTTCATGCAGAACTCCTGTATTTTGATGAAAACTCACTGAAATCAAGCTGTAACTTCAAGTTGATGCATCTTTCTATGCTTTCAGGTTGAAACTTGACTGAGAACTCACTTTGAACAAAAGTTAGAGCATTTTTGTATCACAGGTCACAAATAGTGTTTTCTCAGCGAGAGAAGGCCAAAATGAACACTTCATGCATAACTTCTGTATTTTGAGGAAAACTCACTGAAATCAAGCTGTAACTTCAAGTTTATGCATCTTTCTATGCTTTCAGGTTGAAACTTGACTGAAAACTCACTTTGAACAAAAGTTATGGCTGTTTTGTGTCACAGGTCACAAACACTGTTTTCTCAGCGAGAGAAGGCCAAAATGAACACTTCATGCAGAACTCCTGTATTTTGATGAAAACTCACTGAAATCCACCTGTAACTTCAAGTTGATGCATCTTTCTATGCTTTCAGGTTGAAACTTGAATGAAAACTCACTTTGAAGAAAAGTTAGAGCATTTTTGTATCACAGGTCACAAATAGTGTTTTCTCAGCGAGAGAAGGCCAAAATGAACACTTCATGTGGAACTCCTGTATTTTGAGGAAAACTCACTGAAATCAAGGTGGAACTTCAAGTTTATGCATCTTTCTTTGCTTTCAGGTTGAAACTTGACTGAAAACTCACTTTGAACAAAAGGTATGGCTGTTTTGTGTCACAGGTCACAAATAGCGTTTTCTCAGCGAGAGAAGGCCAAAATGAACACTTCATGGATAACTCCAGTATTTTGATGAAAACTCACTGAAATCCACCTGTAACTTCAAGTTTATGCATCTTTCGATGCTTTCAGGTTGAAACTTGACTGAAAACTCACTTTCAACAAAAGTTAGAGCATTTTTGTGTCACAGGTCACAAATAGTGTTTTCTCAGCGAGAGAAGGCCAAAATGAACACTTCATGCAGAACTCCTGTATTTTGATGAAAACTCACTGAAATCAAGCTGTAACTTCAAGTTTATGCATCTTTCTATGCTTTCAGGTTGAAACTTGACTGAAAACTCACTTTGAAGAAAAGTTAGAGCATTTTTTATCACAGGTCACAAATAGTGTTTTCTCAGCGAGAGAAGGCCAAAATGAACACTTCAGGCAGAACTCCTGTATTTTGAGGAAAACTCACTGAAATCAATCTGTAACTTCAAGTTTATGCATCTTTCTATACTTTCGGGTTGAAACTTGACTGAAAAATCACTTTGAACAAAAGTTAGAGCATTTTTGTATTACAGGTCACAAATAGTGTTTTCTCAGCGAGAGAAGGCCAAAATGAAAACCTCATGTGGAACTCCTGTATTTTGATGAAAACTCACTGAAATCCACCTGTAACTTCAAGTTTATGCATCTTTCTATGCTTTCAGGTTGAAACTTGACTGAAAACTCACTTTGAAGAAAAGTTAGAGCATTTTTGTATCACAGGTTTACAAATATTGTTTTCTCAGCGAGAGAAGGCCAAAATGAACACTTCATGCAGAACTCCTGTATTTTGATGAAAACTCACTGAAATCAAGCTGTAACTTCAAGTTTATGCATCTTTCTATGCTTTCAGGTTGAAACTTGACTGAAAACTCACTTTGAAGAAAAGTTAGAGCATTTTTGTATCACAGGTCACAAATAGTGTTTTCTCAGCGAGAGAAGGCCAAAATGAAACCTTCAGGCAGAACTCCTGTATTTTGAGGAAAACTCACTGAAATCAATCTGTAACTTCAAGTTTATGCATCTTTCTATGCTTTCAGGTTGAAACTTGACAGAAAAATCACTTTGAACAAAAGTTAGAGCATTTTTGTATTACAGGTCACAAATAGTGTTTTCTCAGCGAGAGAAGGCCAAAATGAACACTTCATGTGGAACTCCTGTATTTTGATGAAAACTCACTGAAATCCACCTGTAACTTCAAGTTTATGCATCTTTCTATGCTTTCAGGTTGAAACTTGACTGAAAACTCACTTTGCAGAAAAGTTATGGCATTTTTGTATCACAGGTCACAAATAGCGTTTTCTCAGCGAGAGAAGGCCAAAATGAACACTTCATGCAGAACTCCTGTATTTTGATGAAAACTCACTGAAATAAAGCTGTAACTTCAAGTTTATGCATCTTTCTATGCTTTCAGGTTGAAACTTGACTGAAAACTCACTTTGAAGAAAAGTTAGAGCATTTTTGTATCACAGGTCACAAATAGCGTTTTCTCAGCGAGAGAAGGCCAAAATGAACACTTCAGGCAGAACTCCTGTATTTTGATGAAAACTCACTGAAATCCACCTGTAACTTCAAGTTTATGCATCTTTCTATGCTTTCAGGTTGAAACTTGACTGAAAACTCACTTTGAAGAAAAGTTAGAGCATTTTTGTATCACAGGTCACAAACACTGTTTTCTCTGCGAGAGAAGGCCAAAATGAACACTTCATGCAGAACTCCTGTATTTTGATGAAAACTCCCTGAAATCAAGCTGTAACTTCAAGTTGATGCATCTTTCTATGCTTTCGGGTTGAAACTTGACTGAAAACTCACTTTGAAGAAAAGTTAGAGCATTTTTGTATCACAGGTCACAAATAGTGTTGTCTCAGCGAGAGAAGGCCAAAATGAACACTTCATGCAGAACTCCTGTATTTTGATGAAAACTCACTGAAATCCTCCTGTAACTTCAAGTTGATGCATCTTTCTTGCCTTTCAGGTTGAAACTTGACTGAAAACTCACTTTGAACAAAAGTTATGGCTGTTTTGTGTCGCAGGTCACAAATAGTGTTTTCTCAGCGAGAGAAGGCCAAAATGAACACTTCATGCAGAACTCCTGTATTTTGATGAAAACTCACTGAAATCAAGCTGTAACTTCAAGTTTATGCATCTTTCTATGCTTTCAGGTTGAAACTTGACTGAAAACTCACTTTGAAGAAAAGTTAGAGCATTTTTGTATCACAGGTCACAAATAGTGTTTTCTCAGCGAGAGAAGGCCAAAATGAACACTTCAGGCAGAACTCCTGTATTTTGAGGAAAACTCACTGAAATCCAACTGTAACTTCAAGTTTATGCATCTTTCTATGCTTTCAGGTTGAAACTTGACTGAAAACTCACTTTGAAGAAAAGTTAGAGCATTTTTGTATCACAGGTCACAAACACTGTTTTCTCAGCGAGAGAAGGCCAAAATGAACACTTCAGGCAGAACTCCTGTATTTTGATGAAAACTCACTGAAATCCAACTGTAACTTCAAGTTTATGCATCTTTCTATGCTTTCAGGTTGAAACTTGACTGAAAACTCACTTTGAAGAAAAGTTAGAGCATTTTTGTATCACAGGTCACAAATAGTGTTTTCTCAGCGAGAGAAGGCCAAAATGAACACTTCATGCATAACTTCTGTATTTTGAGGAAAACTCACTGAAATCAAGCTGTAACTTCAAGTTTATGCACCTTTCTATGCTTTCAGGTTGAAACTTGACTGAAAACTCACTTTGAACAAAAGTTATGGCTGTTTTGTGTCACAGGTCACAAATAGCATTTTCTCAGCGAGAGAAGGCCAAAATGAACACTTCATGCAGAACTCCTGTATTTTGATGAAAACTCACTGAAATCCACCTGTAACTTCAAGTTGATGCATCTTTCTATGCTTTCAGGTTGAAACTTGACTGAAAACTCACTTTGAAGAAAAGTTAGAGCATTTTTGTATCACAGGTCACAAATAGTGTTTTCTCAGCGAGAGAAGGCCAAAATGAACACTTCATGTGGAACTCCTGTATTTTGAGGAAAACTCACTGAAATCAAGGTGGAACTTCAAGTTTATGCATCTTTCTTTGCTTTCAGGTTGAAACTTGACTGAAAACTCACTTTGAACAAAAGGTATGGCTGTTTTGTGTCACAGGTCACAAATAGCGTTTTCTCAGCGAGAGAAGGCCAAAATTAACACTTCATGGATAACTCCAGTATTTTGATGAAAACTCACTGAAATCCACCTGTAACTTCAAGTTTATGCATCTTTCTATGCTTTCAGGTTGAAACTTGACTGAAAACTCACTTTGAACAAAAGTTAGAGCATTTTTGTATTACAGGTCACAAATAGTTTTTTCTCAGCGAGAGAATGCCAAAATGAACACTTCATGTGGAACTCCTGTATTTTGATGAAAACTCACTGAAATCCACCTGTAACTTCAAGTTTATGCATCTTTCTATGCTTTCAGGTTGAAACTTGACAGAAAAATCACTTTGAACAAAAGTTAGAGCATTTTTGTATTACAGGTCACAAATAGTGTTTTCTCAGCGAGAGAAGGCCAAAATGAACACTTCATGTGGAACTCCTGTATTTTGATGAAAACTCACTGAAATTCACCTGTAACTTCAAGTTTATGCATCTTTCTATGCTTTCAGGTTGAAACTTGACTGAAAACTCACTTTGCAGAAAAGTTATGGCATTTTTGTATCACAGGTCACAAATAGTGTTTTCTAAGCGAGAGAAGGCCAAAATGAACACTTCATGCAGAACTCCTGTATTTTGATGAAAACTCACTGAAATCCACCTGTAACTTCAAGTTGATGCATCTTTCTATGCTTTCAGGTTGAAACTTGACTGAAAACTCACTTTGAAGAAAAGTTAGAGCATTTTTGTATCACAGGTCACAAATAGTGTTTTCTCAGCGAGAGAAGGCCAAAATGAACACTTCAGGCAGAACTCCTGTATTTTGATGAAAACTCACTGAAATCAAGCTGTAACTTCAATTTTATGCATCTTTCTATGCTTTCGGGTTGAAACTTGACTGAAAACTCACTTTGAAGAAAAGTTAGAGCATTTTTGTATCACAGGTCACAAATAGAGTTGTCTCAGCGAGAGAAGGCCAAAATGAACACTTCATGCAGAACTCCTGTATTTTGATGAAAACTCACTGAAATCCTCCTGTAACTTCAAGTTGATGCATCTTTCTAGCCTTTCAGGTTGAAACTTGACTTAAAACTCACTTTGAACAAAAGTTATGGCTGTTTTGTGTCGCAGGTCACAAATAGCGTTTTCTCAGCGAGAGAAGGCCAAAATGAACACTTCATGGATAACTCCAGTATTTTGATGAAAACTCACTGAAATCCACCTGTAACTTCAAGTTTATGCATCTTTCTATGCTTTCAGGTTGAAACTTGACTGAAAACTCACTTTCAACAAAAGTTAGAGCATTTTTGTGTCACAGGTCACAAATAGTGTTTTCTCAGCGAGAGAAGGCCAAAATGAACACTTCATGCAGAACTCCTGTATTTTGATGAAAACTCACTGAAATCAAGCTGTAACTTCAAGTTTATGCATCTTTCTATGCTTTCAGGTTGAAACTTGACTGAAAACTCACTTTGAAGAAAAGTTAGAGCATTTTTTATCACAGGTCACAAATAGTGTTTTCTCAGCGAGAGAAGGCCAAAATGAACACTTCAGGCAGAACTCCTGTATTTTGAGGAAAACTCACTGAAATCAATCTGTAACTTCAAGTTTATGCATCTTTCTATACTTTCGGGTTGAAACTTGACTGAAAAATCACTTTGAACAAAAGTTAGAGCATTTTTGTATTACAGGTCACAAATAGTGTTTTCTCAGCGAGAGAAGGCCAAAATGAAAACTTCATGTGGAACTCCTGTATTTTGATGAAAACTCACTGAAATCCACCTGTAACTTCAAGTTTATGCATCTTTCTATGCTTTCAGGTTGAAACTTGACTGAAAACTCACTTTGAACAAAAGTTAGAGCATTTTTGTATCACAGGTCACAAATATTGTTTTCTCAGCGAGAGAAGGCCAAAATGAACACTTCATGCAGAACTCCTGTATTTTGATGAAAACTCACTGAAATCAAGCTGTAACTTCAAGTTTATGCATCTTTCTATGCTTTCAGGTTGAAACTTGACTGAAAACTCACTTTGAAGAAAAGTTAGAGCATTTTTGTATCACAGGTCACAAATAGTGTTTTCTCAGCGAGAGAAGGCCAAAATGAAACCTTCAGGCAGAACTCCTGTATTTTGAGGAAAACTCACTGAAATCAATCTGTAACTTCAAGTTTATGCATCTTTCTATGCTTTCAGGTTGAAACTTGACAGAAAAATCACTTTGAACAAAAGTTAGAGCATTTTTGTATTACAGGTCACAAATAGTGTTTTCTCAGCGAGAGAAGGCCAAAATGAACACTTCATGTGGAACTCCTGTATTTTGATGAAAACTCACTGAAATCCACCTGTAACTTCAAGTTTATGCATCTTTCTATGCTTTCAGGTTGAAACTTGACTGAAAACTCACTTTGCAGAAAAGTTATGGCATTTTTGTATCACAGGTCACAAATAGCGTTTTCTCAGCGAGAGAAGGCCAAAATGAACACTTCATGCAGAACTCCTGTATTTTGATGAAAACTCACTGAAATAAAGCTGTAACTTCAAGTTTATGCATCTTTCTATGCTTTCAGGTTGAAACTTGACTGAAAACTCACTTTGAAGAAAAGTTAGAGCATTTTTGTATCACAGGTCACAAATAGCGTTTTCTCAGCGAGAGAAGGCCAAAATGAACACTTCAGGCAGAACTCCTGTATTTTGATGAAAACTCACTGAAATCCACCTGTAACTTCAAGTTTATGCATCTTTCTATGCTTTCAGGTTGAAACTTGACTGAAAACTCACTTTGAAGAAAAGTTAGAGCATTTTTGTATCACAGGTCACAAACACTGTTTTCTCAGCGAGAGAAGGCCAAAATGAACACTTCATGAAGAACTCCTGTATTTTGATGAAAACTCACTGAAATCAAGCTGTAACTTCAAGTTTATGCATCTTTCTATGATTTCAGGTTGAAACTTGACTGAGAACTCACTTTGAACAAAAGTTAGAGCATTTTTGTATCACAGGTCACAAATAGCGTTTTCTCAGCGAGAGAAGGCCAAAATGAACACTTCATGCACAACTTCTGTATTTTGAGGAAAACTCACTGAAATCAAGCTGTAACTTCAAGTTTATGCATCTTTCTATGCTTTCAGGTTGAAACTTGACTGAAAACTCACTTTGAACAAAAGTTATGGCTGTTTTGTGTCACAGGTCACAAATAGCATTTTCTCAGCGAGAGAAGGCCAAAATGAACACTTCATGCAGAACTCCTGTATTTTGATGAAAACTCACTGAAATCCACCTGTAACTTCAAGTTGATGCATCTTTCTTTGCTTTCAGGTTGAAACTTGACTGAAAACTCACTTTGAAGAAAAGTTAGAGCATTTTTGTATCACAGGTCACAAATAGTGTTTTCTCAGCGAGAGAAGGCCAAAATGAACACTTCATGTGGAACTCCTGTATTTTGAGGAAAACTCACTGAAATCAAGGTGGAACTTCAAGTTTATGCATCTTTCTTTGCTTTCAGGTTGAAACTTGACTGAAAACTCACTTTGAACAAAAGGTATGGCTGTTTTGTGTCACAGGTCACAAATAGCGTTTTCTCAGCGAGAGAAGGCCAAAATGAACACTTCATGGATAACTCCAGTATTTTGATGAAAACTCACTGAAATCCACCTGTAACTTCAAGTTTATGCATCTTTCTATGCTTTCAGGTTGAAACTTGACTGAAAACTCACTTTGAAGAAAAGTTAGAGCATTTTTGTATCACAGGTCACAAATAGTGTTTTCTCAGCGAGAGAAGGCCAAAATGAACACTTCATGCAGAACTCCTGTATTTTGATGAAAACTCACTGAAATCAAGCTGTAACTTCAAGTTTATGCATCTTTCTATGCTTTCAGGTTGAAACTTGACTGAAAACTCACTTTGAAGAAAAGTTAGAGCATTTTTTATCACAGGTCACAAATAGTGTTTTCTCAGCGAGAGAAGGCCAAAATGAACACTTCAGGCAGAACTCCTGTATTTTGAGGAAAACTCACTGAAATCAATCTGTAACTTCAAGTTTATGCATCTTTCTATGCTTTCAGGTTGAAACTTGACTGAAAAATCACTTTGAACAAAAGTTAGAGCATTTTTGTATTACAGGTCACAAATAGTGTTTTCTCAGCGAGAGAAGGCCAAAATGAAAACTTCATGTGGAACTCCTGTATTTTGATGAAAACTCACTGAAATCCACCTGTAACTTCAAGTTTATGCATCTTTCTATGCTTTCAGGTTGAAACTTGACTGAAAACTCACTTGGAAGAAAAGTTAGAGCATTTTTGTATCACAGGTCACAAATAGTGTTTTCTCAGCGAGAGAAGGCCAAAATGAACACTTCATGTGGAACTCCTGTATTTTGATGAAAACTCACTGAAATCCACCTGTAACTTCAAGTTTATGCATCTTTCTATGCTTTCAGGTTGAAACTTGACTGAAAACTCACTTTGTAGAAAAGTTATGGCATTTTTGTATCACAGGTCACAAATAGTGTTTTCTAAGCGAGAGAAGGCCAAAATGAACACTTCATGCAGAACTCCTGTATTTTGATGAAAACTCACTGAAATCAAGCTGTAACTTCAAGTTTATGCATCTTTCTATGCTTTCAGGTTGAAACTTGACTGAAAACTCACTTTGAAGAAAAGTTAGAGCATTTTTGTATCACAGGTCACAAATAGTGTTTTCTCAGCGAGAGAAGTCCAAAATGAACACTTCATGCAGAACTCCTGTATTTTGATGAAAACTCACTGAAATCCACCTGTAACTTCAAGTTTATGCATCTTTCTATGCTTTCAGGTTGAAACTTGACTGAAAACTCACTTTGAACAAAAGTTAGAGCATTTTTGTACTACAGGTCACAAATAGTGTTTTCTCAGCGAGAGAAGGCCAAAATGAACACTTCATGCAGAACTCCTGTATTTTGATGAAAACTCACTGAAATCAAGCTGTAACTTCAAGTTTATGTGTCTTTCTGTGCTTTCAGGTTGAAACTTGACTGAAAACTCACTTTGAACAAAAGTTATGGTTGTTTTGTGTCACAGGTCACAAATAGTGTTTTCTCAGCGAGAGAAGGCCAAAATGAACACTTCATGCAGAATTCCTGTATTTTGATGAAAACTCACTGAAATCAAGCTGTAACTTCAATTTTATGCATCTTTCTATGCTTTCGGGTTGAAACTTGACTGAAAACTCACTTTGAAGAAAAGTTAGAGCTTTTTTGTATCACAGGTCACAAATAGTGTTGTCTCAGCGAGAGAAGGCCAAAATGAACACTTCATGCAGAACTCCTGTATTTTGATGAAAACTCACTGAAATCCTCCTGTAACTTCAAGTTGATGCATCTTTCTAGCCTTTCAGGTTGAAACTTGACTGAAAACTCACTTTGAACAAAAGTTATGGCTGTTTTGTGTCACAGGTCACAAATAGCATTTTCTCAGCGAGAGAAGGCCAAAATGAACACTTCATGCAGAACTCCTGTATTTTGATGAAAACTCACTGAAATCCACCTGTAACTTCAAGTTGATGCATCTTTCTATGCTTTCAGGTTGAAACTTGACTGAAAAATCACTTTGAACAAAAGTTAGAGCATTTTTGTATTACAGGTCACAAATAGTGTTTTCTCAGCGAGAGAAGGCCAAAATGAACACTTCATGCAGAACTCCTGTATTTTGATGAAAACTCACTGAAATCAAGCTGTAACTTCAAATTTATGCATCTTTCTATGCTTTCAGGTTGAAACTCCACTGAAAACTCACTTTGAAGAAAAGTTAGAGCATTTTTGTATCACAGGTCACAAATAGTGTTTTCTCAGCGAGAGAAGGCCAAAATGAACACTTCAGGCAGAACTCCTGTATTTTGATGAAAACTCACTGAAATCCACCTGTAACTTCAAGTTTATGCATCTTTCTATGCTTTCAGGTTGAAACTTGACTGAAAACTCACTTTGAAGAAAAGTTAGAGCATTTTTGTATCACAGGTCACAAATAGTGTTTTCTCAGCGAGAGAAGGCCAAAATGAACACTTCATGTGGAACTCCTGTATTTTGATGAAAACTCACTGAAATCCACCTGTAACTTCAAGTTTATGCATCTTTCTATGTTTTCAGGTTGAAACTTGACTGAAAACTCACTTTGCAGAAAAGTTATGGCATTTTTGTATCACAGGTCACAAATAGTGTTTTCTAAGCGAGAGAAGGCCAAAATGAACACTTCATGCAGAACTCCTGTATTTTGATGAAAACTCACTGAAATCAAGCTGTAACTTCAAGTTTATGCATCTTTCTATGCTTTCAGGTTGAAACTTGACTGAAAACTCACTTTGCAGAAAAGTTATGGCATTTTTGTATCACAGGTCACAAATAGTGTTTTCAAAGCGAGAGAAGGCCAAAATGAACACTTCATGCAGAACTCCTGTATTTTGATGAAAACTCACTGAAATCAAGCTGTAACTTCAAGTTTATGCATCTTTCTATGCTTTCAGGTTGAAACTTGACTGAAAACTCACTTTGAAGAAAAGTTAGAGCATTTTTGAATCACAGGTCACAAATAGTGTTTTCTCAGCGAGAGAAGTCCAAAATGAACACTTCAGGCAGAACTCCTGTATTTTGATGAAAACTCACTGAAATCCACCTGTAACTTCAAGTTTATGCATCTTTCTATGCTTTCAGGTTGAAACTTGACTGAAAACTCACTTTGAACAAAAGTTAGAGCATTTTTGTACTACAGGTCACAAATAGTGTTTTCTCAGCGAGAGAAGGCCAAAATGAACACTTCATGCATAACTTCTGTATTGTGAGGAAAACTCACTGATATCAAGCTGTAACTTCAAGTTTATGCATCTTTCTATGATTTCAGGTTGAAACTTGACTGAAAACTCACTTTGAACAAAAGTTATGGCTGTTTTGTGTCACAGGTCACAAATAGCGTTTTCTCAGCGAGAGAAGGCCAAAATTAACACTTCATGCATAACTCCTGTATTTTGATGAAAACTCACTGAAATCAAGCTGTAACTTCAAGTTAATGCATCTTTCTATGCTTTCAGGTTGAAACTTGACTGAAAACTCACTTTGAACAAAAGTTATGGCTGTTTTGAGTCACAGGTCACAAATAGCGATTTCTCAGCGAGAGAAGGCCAAAATGAACACTTCATGCAGAACTCCTGTATTTTGATGAAAACTCACTGAAATCAAGCTGTAACTTCAAGTTTATGTGTCTTTCTGTGCTTTCAGGTTGAAACTTGACTGAAAACTCACTTTGAACAAAAGTTATGGTTGTTTTGTGTCACAGGTCACAAATAGTGTTTTCTCAGCGAGAGAAGGCCAAAATGAACACTTCATGCAGAATTCCTGTATTTTGATGAAAACTCACTGAAATCAAGCTGTAACTTCAATTTTATGCATCTTTCTATGCTTTCGGGTTGAAACTTGACTGAAAACTCACTTTGAAGAAAAGTTAGAGCTTTTTTGTATCACAGGTCACAAATAGTGTTGTCTCAGCGAGAGAAGGCCAAAATGAACACTTCATGCAGAACTCCTGTATTTTGATGAAAACTCACTGAAATCCTCCTGTAACTTCAAGTTGATGCATCTTTCTAGCCTTTCAGGTTGAAACTTGACTGAAAACTCACTTTGAACAAAAGTTATGGCTGTTTTGTGTCACAGGTCACAAATAGCATTTTCTCAGCGAGAGAAGGCCAAAATGAACACTTCATGCAGAACTCCTGTATTTTGATGAAAACTCACTGAAATCCACCTGTAACTTCAAGTTGATGCATCTTTCTATGCTTTCAGGTTGAAACTTGACTGAAAAATCACTTTGAACAAAAGTTAGAGCATTTTTGTATTACAGGTCACAAATAGTGTTTTCTCAGCGAGAGAAGGCCAAAATGAACACTTCATGCAGAACTCCTGTATTTTGATGAAAACTCACTGAAATCAAGCTGTAACTTCAAATTTATGCATCTTTCTATGCTTTCAGGTTGAAACTCCACTGAAAACTCACTTTTAAGAAAAGTTAGAGCATTTTTGTATCACAGGTCACAAATAGTGTTTTCTCAGCGAGAGAAGGCCAAAATGAACACTTCAGACAGAACTCCTGTATTTTGATGAAAACTCACTGAAATCCACCTGTAACTTCAAGTTTATGCATCTTTCTATGCTTTCAGGTTGAAACTTGACTGAAAACTCACTTTGAAGAAAAGTTAGAGCATTTTTGTATCACAGGTCACAAATAGTGTTTTCTCAGCGAGAGAAGGCCAAAATGAACACTTCATGTGGAACTCCTGTATTTTGATGAAAACTCACTGAAATCCACCTGTAACTTCAAGTTTATGCATCTTTCTATGTTTTCAGGTTGAAACTTGACTGAAAACTCACTTTGCAGAAAAGTTATGGCATTTTTGTATCACAGGTCACAAATAGTGTTTTCTAAGCGAGAGAAGGCCAAAATGAACACTTCATGCAGAACTCCTGTATTTTGATGAAAACTCACTGAAATCAAGCTGTAACTTCAAGTTTATGCATCTTTCTATGCTTTCAGGTTGAAACTTGACTGAAAACTCACTTTGCAGAAAAGTTATGGCATTTTTGTATCACAGGTCACAAATAGTGTTTTCAAAGCGAGAGAAGGCCAAAATGAACACTTCATGCAGAACTCCTGTATTTTGATGAAAACTCACTGAAATCAAGCTGTAACTTCAAGTTTATGCATCTTTCTATGCTTTCAGGTTGAAACTTGACTGAAAACTCACTTTGAAGAAAAGTTAGAGCATTTTTGAATCACAGGTCACAAATAGTGTTTTCTCAGCGAGAGAAGTCCAAAATGAACACTTCAGGCAGAACTCCTGTATTTTGATGAAAACTCACTGAAATCCACCTGTAACTTCAAGTTTATGCATCTTTCTATGCTTTCAGGTTGAAACTTGACTGAAAACTCACTTTGAACAAAAGTTAGAGCATTTTTGTACTACAGGTCACAAATAGTGTTTTCTCAGCGAGAGAAGGCCAAAATGAACACTTCATGCATAACTTCTGTATTGTGAGGAAAACTCACTGATATCAAGCTGTAACTTCAAGTTTATGCATCTTTCTATGATTTCAGGTTGAAACTTGACTGAAAACTCACTTTGAACAAAAGTTATGGCTGTTTTGTGTCACAGGTCACAAATAGCGTTTTCTCAGCGAGAGAAGGCCAAAATTAACACTTCATGCATAACTCCTGTATTTTGATGAAAACTCACTGAAATCAAGCTGTAACTTCAAGTTAATGCATCTTTCTATGCTTTCAGGTTGAAACTTGACTGAAAACTCACTTTGAACAAAAGTTATGGCTGTTTTGAGTCACAGGTCACAAATAGCGATTTCTCAGCGAGAGAAGGCCAAAATGAACACTTCATGCAGAACTCCTGTATTTTGATGAAAACTCACTGAAATCAAGCTGTAACTTCAAGTTTATGTGTCTTTCTGTGCTTTCAGGTTGAAACTTGACTGAAAACTCACTTTGAACAAAAGTTATGGTTGTTTTGTGTCACAGGTCACAAATAGTGTTTTCTCAGCGAGAGAAGGCCAAAATGAACACTTCATGCAGAATTCCTGTATTTTGATGAAAACTCACTGAAATCAAGCTGTAACTTCAATTTTATGCATCTTTCTATGCTTTCGGGTTGAAACTTGACTGAAAACTCACTTTGAAGAAAAGTTAGAGCTTTTTTGTATCACAGGTCACAAATAGTGTTGTCTCAGCGAGAGAAGGCCAAAATGAACACTTCATGCAGAACTCCTGTATTTTGATGAAAACTCACTGAAATCCTCCTGTAACTTCAAGTTGATGCATCTTTCTAGCCTTTCAGGTTGAAACTTGACTGAAAACTCACTTTGAACAAAAGTTATGGCTGTTTTGTGTCACAGGTCACAAATAGCATTTTCTCAGCGAGAGAAGGCCAAAATGAACACTTCATGCAGAACTCCTGTATTTTGATGAAAACTCACTGAAATCCACCTTTAACTTCAAGTTGATGCATCTTTCTATGCTTTCAGGTTGAAACTTGACTGAAAAATCACTTTGAACAAAAGTTAGAGCATTTTTGTATTACAGGTCACAAATAGTGTTTTCTCAGCGAGAGAAGGCCAAAATGAACACTTCATGCAGAACTCCTGTATTTTGATGAAAACTCACTGAAATCAAGCTGTAACTTCAAATTTATGCATCTTTCTATGCTTTCAGGTTGAAACTCCACTGAAAACTCACTTTGAAGAAAAGTTAGAGCATTTTTGTATCACAGGTCACAAATAGTGTTTTCTCAGCGAGAGAAGGCCAAAATGAACACTTCAGGCAGAACTCCTGTATTTTGATGAAAACTCACTGAAATCCACCTATTACTTCAAGTTTATGCATCTTTCTATGCTTTCAGGTTGAAACTTGACTGAAAACTCACTTTGAACAAAAGTTAGAGCATTTTTGTATTACAGGTCACAAATAGTGTTTTCTCAGCGAGAGAAGGCCAAAATGAACACTTCATGCATAACTTCTGTATTGTGAGGAAAACTCACTGAAATCAAGCTGTAACTTCAAGTTTATGCATCTTTCTATGATTTCAGGTTGAAACTTGACTGAAAACTCACTTTGAACAAAAGTTAGGGCTGTTTTGTGTCACAGGTCACAAATAGCGTTTTCTCAGCGAGAGAAGGCCAAAATGAACACTTCATGCATAACTCCTGTATTTTGATGAAAACTCACTGAAATCAAGCTGTAACTTCAAGTTAATGCATCTTTCTATGCTTTCAGGTTGAAACTTGACTGAAAACTCACTTTGAACAAAAGTTATGGCTGTTTTGAGTCACAGGTCACAAATAGCGTTTTCTCAGCGAGAGAAGGCCAAAATGAACACTTCATGCATAACTCCTGTATTTTGATGAAAACTCACTGAAATCAAGCTGTAACTTCAAGTTTATGTGTCTTTCTGTGCTTTCAGGTTGAAACTTGACTGAAAACTCACTTTGAACAAAAGTTATGGCTGTTTTGTGTCACAGGTCACAAATAGTGTTTTCCCAGCGAGAGAAGGCCAAAATGAACACTTCATGCAGAACTCCTGTATTTTGATGAAAACTCACTGAAATCAAGCTGTAACTTCAATTTTATGCATCTTTCTATGCTTTCGGTTTGAAACTTGACTGAAAACTCACTTTGAAGAAAAGTTAGAGCATTTTTGTATCACAGGTCACAAATAGTGTTGTCTCAGCGAGAGAAGGCAAAAATGAACACTTCATGCAGAACTCCTGTATTTTGATGAAAACTCACTGAAATCCTCCTGTAACTTCAAGTTGATGCATCTTTCTAGCCTTTCAGGTTGAAACTTGACTGAAAACACACTTTGAACAAAAGTTATGGCTGTTTTGTGTCGCAGGTCACAAATAGCGTTTTCTCAGCGAGAGAAGGCCAAAATGAACACTTCATGCAGAACTCCTGTATTTTGATGAAAACTCACTGAAATCAAGCTGTAACTTCAAGTTGATGCATCTTTCTATGCTTTCAGGTTGAAACTTGACTGAAAACTCACTTTGAACAAAAGTTAGAGCATTTTTGTATCACAGGTCACAAATAGTGTTTTCTCAGCGAGAGAAGGCCAAAATGAACACTTCATGCATAACTTCTGTATTTTGAGGAAAACTCACTGAAATCAAGGTGGAACTTCAAGTTTATGCATCTTTCTTTGCTTTCAGGTTGAAACTTGACTGAAAACTCACTTTGAACAAAAGGAATGGCTGTTTTGTGTCACAGGTCACAAATAGCGTTTTCTCAGCGAGAGAAGGCCAAAATGAACACTTCATGGATAACTCCAGTATTTTGATGAAAACTCACTGAAATCCACCTGTAACTTCAAGTTTATGCATCTTTCTATGCTTTCAGGTTGAAACTTGACTGAAAACTCACTTTGAAGAAAAGTTAGAGCATTTTTGTATCACAGGTCACAAATAGTGTTTTCTCAGCGAGAGAAGGCCAAAATGAACACTTCAGGCAGAACTCCTGTATTTTGAGGAAAACTCACTGAAATCAATCTGTAACTTAAAGTTAATGCATCTTTCTATGCTTTCAGGTTGAAACTTGAAAGAAAAATCACTTTGAACAAAAGTTAGAGCATTTTTGTATCACAGGTCACAAATAGTGTTTTCTCAGCGAGAGAAGGCCAAAATGAACACTTCATGTGGAACTCCTGTATTTTGATGAAAACTCACTGAAATCCACCTGTAACTTCAAGTTTATGCATTTTTCTGTGCTTTCAGGTTGAAACTTGACTGAAAACTCACTTTGCAGAAAAGTTATGGCATTTTTGTATCACAGGTCACAAATAGTGTTTTCTAAGCGAGAGAAGGCCAAAATGAACACTTCATGCAGAACTCCTGTATTTTGATGAAAACTCCCTGAAATCAAGCTGTAACTTCAAGTTTATGCATCTTTCTATGCTTTCAGGTTGAAACTTGACTGAAAACTCACTTTGAACAAAAGTTATGGCTGTTTTGTGTCGCAGGTCACAAATAGTGTTTTCTCAGCGAGAGAAGGCCAAAATGAACAATTCATGCATAACTTCTGTATTTTGAGGAAAACTCACTGAAATCAAGCTGTAACTTCAAGTTTATGCATCTTTCTATGCTTTCAGGTTGAAACTTGACTGAAAACTCACTTTGAACAAAAGTTAGAGCATTATTGTATTACAGGTCACAAATAGTGTTTTCTCAGCGAGAGAAGGCCAAAATGAACACTATATGTGGAAATCCTGTATTTTGATGAAAACTCACTGAAATCCACCTGTAACTTCAAGTTTATGCATCTTTCTATGCTTTCAGGTTGAAACTTGACTGAAAACTCACTTTGCAGAAAAGTTATGGCATTTTTGTATCACAGGTCACAAATAGTGTTTTCTAAGCGAGAGAAGGCCAAAATGAACACTTCATGCAGAACTCCTGTATTTTGATGAAAACTCCCTGAAATCAAGCTGTAACTTCAAGTTTATGCATCTTTCTATGCTTTCAGGTTGAAACTTGACTGAAAACTCACTTTGAACAAAAGTTATGGCTGATTTGTGTCGCAGGTCACAAATAGTGTTTTCTCAGCGAGAGAAGGCCAAAATGAACACTTCATGCATAACTTCTGTATTTTGAGGAAAACTCACTGAAATCAAGCTGAAACTTCAAGTTTATGCATCTTTCTATGCTTTCAGGTTGAAACTTGACTGAAAACTCACTTTGAACAAAAGTTATGGCTGTTTTGTGTCACAGGTCACAAATAGCATTTTCTCAGCGAGAGAAGGCCAAAATGAACCCTTCATGCAGAACTCCTGTATTTTGATGAAAACTCACTGAAATCCACCTGTAACTTCAAGTTTATGCATCTTTCTATGCTTTCAGGTTGAAACTTGACTGAAAACTCACTTTGAACAAAAGTTATGGCTGTTTTGAGTCACAGGTCACAAATAGCGTTTTCTCAGCGAGAGAAGGCCAAAATGAACACTTCATGCATAACTCCCGTATTTTGATGAAAACTCACTGAAATCAAGCTGTAACTTCAAGTTTATGTGTCTTTCTGTGCTTTCAGGTTGAAACTTGACTGAAAACTCACTTTGAACAAAAGTTATGGCTGTTTTGTGTCACAGGTCACAAATAGTGTTTTCTCAGCGAGAGAAGGCCAAAATGAACACTTCATGCAGAACTCCTGTATTTTGATTAAAACTCACTGAAATCCTCCTGTAACTTCAAGTTGATGCATCTTTCTAGCCTTTCAGGTTGAAACTTGACTGAAAACTCACTTTGAACAAAAGTTATGGCTGTTTTGTGTCGCAGGTCACAAATAGCGTTTTCTCAGCGAGAGAAGGCCAAAATGAACACTTCATGCAGAACTCCTGTATTTTGATGAAAACTCACTGAAATCAAGCTGTAACTTCAAGTTTATGCATCTTTCTATGCTTTCAGGTTGAAACTTGACTGAAAACTCACTTTGAAGAAAAGTTAGAGCATTTTTGTATCACAGGTCACAAACACTGTTTTCTCAGCGAGAGAAGGCCAAAATGAACACTTCATGCAGAACTCCTGTATTTTGATGAAAACTCACTGAAATCAAGCTGTAACTTCAAGTTGATGCAGCTTTCTATGCTTTCAGGTTGAAACTTGACTGAAAACTCACTTTGAACAAAAGTTAGAGCATTTTTGTATCACAGGTCACAAATAGTGTTTTCTCAGCGAGAGAAGGCCAAAATGAACACTTCATGCATAACTTCTGTATTTTGAGGAAAACTCACTGAAATCCACCTGTAACTTCAAGTTGATGCATCTTTCTATGCTTTCAGGTTGAAACTTGACTGAAAACTCACTTTGAAGAAAAGTTAGAGCATTTTTGTATCACAGGTCACAAATAGTGTTTTCTCAGCGAGAGAAGGCCAAAATGAACACTTCAGGCAGAACTCCTGTATTTTGAGGAAAACTCACTGAAATCAATCTGTAACTTCAAGTTTATGCATCTTTCTATGCTTTCAGGTTGAAACTTGACAGAAAAATCACTTTGAACAAAAGTTAGAGCATTTTTGTATTACAGGTCACAAATAGTGTTTTCTCAGCGAGAGAAGGCCAAAATGAACACTTCATGTGGAACTCCTGTATTTTGATGAAAACTCACTGAAATCCACCTGTAACTTCAAGTTTATGCATCTTTCTATGCTTTCAGGTTGAAACTTGACTGAAAACTCACTTTGCAGAAAAGTTATGGCATTTTTGTATCACAGGTCACAAATAGTGTTTTCTAAGCGAGAGAAGGCCAAAATGAACACTTCATGCAGAACTCCTGTATTTTGATGAAAACTCCCTGAAATCAATCTGTAACTTCAAGTTTATGCATCTTTCTATGCTTTCAGGTTGAAACTTGACTGAAAACTCACTTTGAACAAAAGTTATGGCTGTTTTGTGTCGCAGGTCACAAATAGTGTTTTCTCAGCGAGAGAAGGCCAAAATGAACACTTCATGCAGAACTTCTGTATTTTGAGGAAAACTCACTGAAATCAAGCTGTAACTTCAAGTTTATGCATCTTTCTATGCTTTCAGGTTGAAACTTGACTGAAAACTCACTTTGAACAAAAGTTATGGCTGTTTTGTGTCACAGGTCACAAATAGCATTTTCTCAGCGAGAGAAGGCCAAAATGAACACTTCATGCAGAACTCCTGTATTTTGATGAAAACTCACTGAAATCCACCTGTAACTTCAAGTTTATGCATCTATCTATGCTTTCAGGTTGAAACTTGACTGAAAACTCACTTTGAAGAAAAGTTAGAGCATTTTTGTATCACAGGTCACAAATAGTGTTTTCTCAGCGAGAGAAGGCCAAAATGAACACTTCAGGCAGAACTCCTGTATTTTGATGAAAAGTCACTGAAATCCACCTGTAACTTCAAGTTTATGCATCTTTCTATGCTTTCAGGTTGAAATTTGACTGGAAACTCACTTTGAACAAAAGTTAGAGCATTTTTGTATTACAGGTCACAAATAGTGTTTTCTCAGCGAGAGAAGGCCAAAATGAACACTTCATGCATAACTTCTGTATTGTGAGGAAAACTCACTGAAATAAAGCTGTAACTTCAAGTTTATGCATCTTTCTATGATTTCAGGTTGAAACTTGACTGAAAACTCACTTTGAACAAAAGTTATGGCTGTTTTGTGTCGCAGGTCACAAATAGCGTTTTCTCAGCGAGAGAAGGCCAAAATGAACACTTCATGCAGAACTCCTGTATTTTGATGAAAACTCACTGAAATCAAGCTGTAACTTCAAGTTCATGCATCTTTCTATGCTTTCAGGTTGAAACTTGACTGAAAACTCACTTTGAACAAAAGTTATGGCTGTTTTGAGTCACAGGTCACAAATAGCGTTTTCTCAGGGAGAGAAGGCCAAAATGAACACTTCATGCATAACTCCTGTATTTTGATGAAAACTCACTGAAATCAAGCTGTAACTTCAAGTTTATGTGTCTTTCTGTGCTTTCAGGTTGAAACTTGACTGAAAACTCACTTTGAACAAAAGTTATGGCTGTTTTGTGTCACATTTCACAAATAGTGTTTTCTCAGCGAGAGAAGGCCAAAATGAACACTTCATGCAGAACTCCTGTATTTTGATGAAAACTCACTGAAATCAAGCTGTAACTTCAATTTTATGCATCTTTCTATGCTTTCGGGTTGAAACTTGACTGAAAACTCACTTTGAGGAAAAGTTAGAGCATTTTTGTATCACAGGTCACAAATAGTGTTGTCTCAGCGAGAGAAGGCCAAAATGAACACTTCATGCAGAACTCCTGTATTTTGATGAAAACTCACTGAAATCCTCCTGTAACTTCAAGTTGATGCATCTTTCTAGCCTTTCAGGTTGAAACTTGACTGAAAACTCACTTTGAACAAAAGTTATGTCTGTTTTGTGTCGCAGGTCACAAATAGCGTTTTCTCAGCAAGAGAAGACCAAAATGAACACTTCATGCAGAACTCCTGTATTTTGATGAAAAGTCACTGAAATCAAGCTGTAACTTCAAGTTTATGCATCTTTCTATGCTTTCAGGTTGAAACTTGACTGAAAACTCACTTTGAAGAAAAGTTAGAGCATTTTTGTATCACAGGTCACAAACACTGTTTTCTCAGCGAGAGAAGGCCAAAATGAACACTTCATGCAGAACTCCTGTATTTTGATGAAAACTCACTGAAATCAAGCTGTAACTTCAAGTTTATGCATCTTTCTATGCTTTCAGGTTGAATCTTGACTGAAAACTCACTTTGAACAAAAGTTAGAGCATTTTTGTATCACAGGTCACGAATAGTGTTTTCTCAGCGAGAAAAGGCCAAAATGAAGACTTCATGCAGAACTCCTGTATTTTGATGAAAACTCACTGAAATCAAGCTGTAACTTCAAGTTTATGCATCTTTCTATGCTTTCAGGTTGAAACTTGAATGAAAACTCACTTTGAACAAAAGTTAGAGCATTTTTGTATCACAGGTCACAAATAGTGTTTTCTCAGCGAGAGAAGGCCTAAAGGAACACTTCATGCATAACTTCTGTATTTTGAGGAAAACTCACTGAAATCAAGGTGCAACTTCAAGTTTATGCGTCTTTCTTTGCTTTCAGGTTGAAACTCCACTGAAAACTCACTTTGAACAAAAGTTATGGCTGTTTTGTGTCACAGGTCACAAATAGCGTTTTCTCAGCGAGAGAAGGCCAAAATGAACACTTCATGCATAACTCCTGTATTTTGATGAAAACTCACTGAAATCAAGCTGTAACTTCAAGTTAATGCATCTTTCTATGCTTTCAGGTTGAAACTTGACTGAAAACTCACTTTGAACAAAAGTTATGGCTGTTTTGAGTCACAGGTCACAAATAGCGTTTTCTCAGCGAGAGAAGGCCAAAATGAACACTTCATGCAGAACTCCTGTATTTTGATGAAAACTCACTGAAATCAAGCTGTAACTTCAAGTTTATGCATCTTTCTATGCTTTCAGGTTGAAACTTGACTGAAAACTCACTTTGAACAAAAGTTAGAGCATTTTTGTATTACAGGTCACAAATAGTGTTTTCTCAGCGAGAGAAGGCCAAAATGAACAATTCATGCAGAACTCCTGTATTTTGATGAAAACTCACTGAAATCCACCTGTAACTTCAAGTTTATTCATCTTTCTATGCTTTCAGGTTGAAACTTGACTGAAAACTCACTTTGAACAAAAGTTATGGCTGTTTTGTGTCGCAGGTCACAAATAGTGTTTTCTCAGCGAGAGAAGGCCAAAATGAACACTTCATGCAGAACTCCTGTATTTTGATAAAAACTCACTGAAATCCACCTGTAACTTCAAGTTTATGCATCTTTTTTTGCTTTCAGGTTGAAACTTGTTGAAAACTCACTTTGAACAAAAGTTATGGCTGTTTTCTATCACAGGTCACAAATAGTGTTTTCTCAGCGAGAGAAGACCAAAATTAACACTTCATGCATATCTCCTGTATTTTGATGAAAACTCACTGAAATCAAAATGTAACTTCAAGTTTATGCATCTTTCTATGCTTTCAGGTTGAAACTTGACTGAAAACTCACTTTGAACAAAAGTTATGGCTGTTTTGTGTTGCAGGTCACAAATAGCGTTTTCTCAGCGAGAGAAGGCCAAAATTAACACTTCATGCATAACTCCTGTATTTTGAGGAAAACTCACTGAAATCCACCTTTAACTTCAAGTTTATGCATCTTTCTATGCTTTCAGGTTGAAACTTGACTGAAAACTCACTTTGAACAAAAGTTATGGCTGTTTTGTGTCGCAGGTCACAAATAGCGTTTTCTCAGCGAGAGAAGGCCAAAATGAACACTTCACGCATAACTCCTGTATTTTGATAAAAACTCACTGAAATCAAGCTGTAACTTCAAGTGTATGCATCTTTCTATGCTTTCAGGTTGAAACTTGACTGAAAACTCACTTTGAACAAAAGTTATGGCTGTTTTGTGTTGCAGGTCACAAATAGCGTTTTCTCAGGGAGAGAAGGCCAAAATTAACACTTCATGCATAACTCCTGTATTTTGATGAAAACTCACTGAAATCAAGCTGTAACTTCAAGGTTATGCATCTTTCTATGCTTTCAGGTTGAAACTTGACTGAAAATTCACTTTGAACAAAAGTTATGGCTGTTTTGTGTCGCAGGTCAAAAATAGCGTTTTCTCAGCGAGAGAAAGCCAAAATGAACACTTCACGCATAACTCCTGTATTTTGATGAAAACTCACTGAAATCCACCTGTAACTTCAAGTTTATGCATCTTTCTATGCTTTCAGGTTGAAACTTGACTGAAAACTCACTTTGAACAAAAGTTATGGCTGTTTTGTGTCGCAGGTCACAAATAGCGTTTTCTCAGTGAGAAAAGGCCAAAATGAACACTTCATGCAGAACTCCTGTATTTTTATGAAAACTCACTGAAATCAAGCTGTAACTTCAAGTTTATGCATCTTTCTATGCTTTCAGGTTGAAACTTGACTGAAAACTCACTTTGCAATAAAGTTATGGCATTTTTGTGTCACAGGTCACAAATAGTGTTTTCTCAGCGAGAGAAGGCCAAAATGAACACTTCATGCAGAACTCCTGTATTTTGAGGAAAACTCACTGAAATCAAGCTGTAACTTCAAGTTTATGCATCTTTCTATGCTTTCAGGTTGAAACTTGACAGAAAACTCACTTTGAAGAAAAGTTATGGCTGTTTTGTGTCGCAGGTCACAAATCGCGTTTTCTCAGCGAGAGAAGGCCAAAATGAACACTTCATGCAGAACTCCTGTATTTTGATGAAAACTCACTGAAATCAAGCTGTAACTTCAAGTTTATGCATCTTTCTATGCTTTCAGGTTGAAACTTGACTGAAAACTCACTTTGAACAAAAGTTATGGCTGTTTAGTGTCGCAGGTCACAAATAGCGTTTTCTCAGCGAGAGAAGGCCAAAATGAACAATTCATGCAGAACTCCTGTATTTTGATGAAAACTCACTGAAATCCACCTGTAACTTCAAGTTTATGCATCTTTCTATGCTTTCAGGTTGAAACTTGACTGAAAACTCACTTTGAACAAAAGTTATGGCTGTTTTGTGTCGCAGGTCACAAATAGTGTTTTCCCAGCGAGAGAAGGCCAAAATGAACACTTCATGCAGAACTCCTGTATTTTGATGAAAACTCACTGAAATCCACCTGTAACTTCAAGTTTATGCATCTTTTTTTGCTTTCAGGTTGAAACTTGATGAAAACTCACTTTGAACAAAAGTTATGGCTGTTTTCTATCACAGGTCACAAATAGTGTTTTCTCAGCGAGAGAAGACCAAAATTAACACTTCATGCATATCTCCTGTATTTTGATGAAAACTCACTGAAATCAAGCTGTAACTTCAAGTGTATGCATCTTTCTGTGCTTTCAGGTTGAAACTTGACTGAAAACTCACTTTGAACAAAAGTTATGGCTGTTTTGTGTTGCAGGTCACAAATAGCGTTTTCTCAGGGAGAGAAGGCCAAAATTAACACTTCATGCATAACTCCTGTATTTTGATGAAAACTCACTGAAATCAAGCTGTAACTTCAAGGTTATGCATCTTTCTATGCTTTCAGGTTGAAACTTGACTGAAAATTCACTTTGAACAAAAGTTATGGCTGTTTTGTGTCGCAGGTCAAAAATAGCGTTTTCTCAGCGAGAGAAAGCCAAAATGAACACTTCACGCATAACTCCTGTATTTTGAGGAAAACTCACTGAAATCCACCTTTAACTTCAAGTTTATGCATCTTTCTATGCTTTCAGGTTGAAACTTGACTGAAAACTCACTTTGAACAAAAGTTATGGCTGTTTTGTTTCGCAGGTCACAAATAGCGTTTTCTCAGCGAGAGAAGGCCAAAATGAACACTTCACGCATAACTCCTGTATTTTGATAAAAACTCACTGAAATCAAGCTGTAAATTCAAGTGTATGCATCTTTCTATGCTTTCAGGTTGAAACTTGACTGAAAACTCACTTTGAACAAAAGTTATGGCTGTTTTGTGTTGCAGGTCACAAATAGCGTTTTCTCAGGGAGAGAAGGCCAAAATGAACACTTCATGCAGAACTCCTGTATTTTGATGAAAACTCACTGAAATCAAGCTGTAACTTCAAGTTTATGCATCTTTCTATGCTTTCAGGTTGAAACTTGACTGAAAACTCACTTTGAACAAAAGTTATGGCTGTTTAGTGTCGCAGGTCACAAATAGCGTTTTCTCAGCGAGAGAAGGCCAAAATGAACAATTCATGCAGAACTCCTGTATTTTGATGAAAACTCACTGAAATCCACCTGTAACTTCAAGTTTATGCATCTTTCTATGCTTTCAGGTTGAAACTTGACTGAAAACTCACTTTGAACAAATGTTATGGCTGTTTTGTTTCGCAGGTCACAAATAGTGTTTTCTCAGCGAGAGAAGGCCAAAATGAACACTTCATGCAGAACTCCTGTATTTTGATGAAAACTCACTGAAATCCACCTGTAACTTCAAGTTTATGCATCTTTTTTTGCTTTCAGGTTGAAACTTGATGAAAACTCACTTTGAACAAAAGTTATGGCTGTTTTCTATCACAGGTCACAAATAGTGTTTTCTCAGCGAGAGAAGACCAAAATTAACACTTCATGCATATCTCCTGTATTTTGATGAAAACTCACTGAAATCAAAATGTAACTTTAAGTTTATGCATCTTTCTTTGCTTTCAGGTTGAAACTTGACTGAAAACTCACTTTGAACAAAAGTTATGGCTGTTTTGTGTTGCAGGTCACAAATAGCGTTTTCTCAGCGAGAGAAGGCCAAAATTAACACTTCATGCATAACTCCTGTATTTTGATGAAAACTCACTCAAATCAAGCTTTAACTTCAAGGTTATGCATCTTTCTATGCTTTCAGGCTGAAACTTGACTGAAAACTCACTTTGAACAAAAGTTAGACCATTTTTGTATCACAGGTCACAAATAGTGTTTTCTCAGCGAGAGAAGCCAAAATGAACACTTCATGCAGAACTCCTGTATTTTGATGAAACCTCACTGAAATCCACCTGTAACTTCAAGTTTATGCATCTTTCTATGCTTTCAGGTTGAAACTTGACTGAAAACTCACTTTGAACAAAAGTTATGGCTGTTTTGTGTTGCAGGTCACAAATAGCGTTTTCTCAGCGAGAAAAGGCCAAAATGAACACTTCATGCATAACTCCTGTATTTTGAGGAAAACTCACTGAAATCCACCTTTAACTTCAAGTTTATGCATCTTTCTATGCTTTCAGGTTGAAACTTGACTGAAAATTCACTTTGAACAAAAGTTATGGCTGTTTTGTGTCGCAGGTCAAAAATAGCGTTTTCTCAGCGAGAGAAATCCAAAATGAACACTTCACGCATAACTCCTGTATTTTGATGAAAACTCACTGAAATCCACCTGTAACTTCAAGTTTATGCATCTTTCTATGCTTTCAGGTTGAAACTTGACTGAAAACTCACTTTGAACAAAAGTTATGGCTGTTTTGTGTCGCAGGTCACAAATAGCGTTTTCTCAGTGAGAAAAGGCCAAAATGAACACTTCATGCAGAACTCCTGTATTTTGAGGAAAACTCACTGAAATCCACCTTTAACTTCAAGTTTATGCATCTTTCTATGCTTTCAGGTTGAAACTTGACTGAAAACTCACTTTGAACAAAAGTTATGGCTGTTTTGTGTTGCAGGTCACAAATAGCGTTTTCTCAGCAAGAGAAGGCCAAAATGAACACTTCACGCATAACTCCTGTATTTTGATGAAAACTCACTGAAATCCACCTGTAACTTCAAGTTTATGCATCTTTCTATGCTTTCAGGTTGAAACTTGACTGAAAACTCACTTTGAAGAAAAGTTAGAGCATTTTTGTATCACAGGTCACAAATAGTGTTTTCTCAGCGAGAGAAGGCCAAAATGAACACTTCATGCAGAACTCCTGTATTTTGATGAAAACTCACTGAAATCCACCTGTAACTTCAAGTTTATGCATCTTTCTATGCTTTCAGGTTGAAACTTGACTGAAAACTCACTTTGAACAAAAGTTAGAGCATTTTTGTATCACAGGTCACAAATAGTGTTTTCTCAGTTAGAGAAGGCCAAAATGAACACTTCATGCAGAACTCCTGTATTTTGATGAAAACTCACTGAAATCAAGCTGTAACTTCAAGTTTATGCATCTTTCTATGCTTTCAGGTTGAAACTTGACTGAAAACTCACTTTGCAATAAAGTTATGGCATTTTTGTGTCACAGGTCACAAATAGTGTTTTCTCAGCGAGAGAAGGCCAAAATGAACACTTCATGCAGAACTCCTGTATTTTGAGGAAAACTCACTGAAATCAAGCTGTAACTTCAAGTTTATGCATCTTTCTATGCTTTCAGGTTGAAACTTGACTGAAAACTCACTTTGAACAAAAGTTATGGCTGTTTAGTGTCGCAGGTCACAAATAGCGTTTTCTCAGCGAGAGAAGGCCAAAATGAACAATTCATGCAGAACTCCTGTATTTTGATGAAAACTCACTGAAATCCACCTGTAACTTCAAGTTTATGCATCTTTCTATGCTTTCAGGTTGAAACTTGACTGAAAACTCACTTTGAACAAAAGTTATGGCTGTTTTGTTTCGCAGGTCACAAATAGTGTTTTCTCAGCGAGAGAAGGCCAAAATGAACACTTCATGCAGAACTCCTGTATTTTGATGAAAACTCACTGAAATCCACCTGTAACTTCAAGTTTATGCATCTTTTTTTGCTTTCAGGTTGAAACTTGATGAAAACTCACTTTGAACAAAAGTTATGGCTGTTTTCTATCACAGGTCACAAATAGTGTTTTCTCAGCGAGAGAAGACCAAAATTAACACTTCATGCATAACTCCTGTATTTTGAGGAAAACTCACTGAAATCCACCTTTAACTTCAAGTTTATGCATCTTTCTATGCTTTCAGGTTGAAACTTGACTGAAAATTCACTTTGAACAAAAGTTATGGCTGTTTTGTGTCGCAGGTCAAAAATAGCGTTTTCTCAGCGAGAGAAATCCAAAATGAACACTTCACGCATAACTCCTGTATTTTGATGAAAACTCACTGAAATCCACCTGTAACTTCAAGTTTATGCATCTTTCTATGCTTTCAGGTTGAAACTTGACTGAAAACTCACTTTGAACAAAAGTTATGGCTGTTTTGTGTCGCAGGTCACAAATAGCGTTTTCTCAGTGAGAAAAGTCCAAAATGAACACTTCATGCAGAACTCCTGTATTTTGATGAAAACTCACTGAAATCCACCTTTAACTTCAAGTTTATGCATCTTTCTATGCTTTCAGGTTGAAACTTGACTGAAAACTCACTTTGAACAAAAGTTATGGCTGTTTTGTGTTGCAGGTCACAAATAGCGTTTTCTCAGCGAGAGAAGGCCAAAATTAACACTTCATGCATAACTCCTGTATTTTGATGAAAACTCACTCAAATCAAGCTTTAACTTCAAGGTTATGCATCTTTCTATGCTTTCAGGCTGAAACTTGACTGAAAACTCACTTTGAACAAAAGTTAGACCATTTTTGTATCACAGGTCACAAATAGTGTTTTCTCAGCGAGAGAAGCCAAAATGAACACTTCATGCAGAACTCCTGTATTTTGATGAAACCTCACTGAAATCCACCTGTAACTTCAAGTTTATGCATCTTTCTATGCTTTCAGGTTGAAACTTGACTGAAAACTCACTTTGAACAAAAGTTATGGCTGTTTTGTGTCGCAGGTCACAAATAGCGTTTTCTCAGCGAGAAAAGGCCAAAATGAACACTTCATGCATAACTCCTGTATTTTGAGGAAAACTCACTGAAATCCACCTTTAACTTCAAGTTTATGCATCTTTCTATGCTTTCAGGTTGAAACTTGACTGAAAATTCACTTTGAACAAAAGTTATGGCTGTTTTGTGTCGCAGGTCAAAAATAGCGTTTTCTCAGCGAGAGAAATCCAAAATGAACACTTCACGCATAACTCCTGTATTTTGATGAAAACTCACTGAAATCCACCTGTAACTTCAAGTTTATGCATCTTTCTATGCTTTCAGGTTGAAACTTGACTGAAAACTCACTTTGAACAAAAGTTATGGCTGTTTTGTGTCGCAGGTCACAAATAGCGTTTTCTCAGTGAGAAAAGGCCAAAATGAACACTTCATGCAGAACTCCTGTATTTTGAGGAAAACTCACTGAAATCCACCTTTAACTTCAAGTTTATGCATCTTTCTATGCTTTCAGGTTGAAACTTGACTGAAAATTCACTTTGAACAAAAGTTATGGCTGTTTTGTGTCGCAGGTCAAAAATAGCGTTTTCTCAGCGAGAGAAATCCAAAATGAACACTTCACGCATAACTCCTGTATTTTGATGAAAACTCACTGAAATCCACCTGTAACTTCAAGTTTATGCATCTTTCTATGCTTTCAGGTTGAAACTTGACTGAAAACTCACTTTGAACAAAAGTTATGGCTGTTTTGTGTCGCAGGTCACAAATAGCGTTTTCTCAGTGAGAAAAGGCCAAAATGAACACTTCATGCAGAACTCCTGTATTTTGATGAAAACTCACTGAAATCCACCTTTAACTTCAAGTTTATGCATCTTTCTATGCTTTCAGGTTGAAACTTGACTGAAAACTCACTTTGAACAAAAGTTATGGCTGTTTTGTGTTGCAGGTCACAAATAGCGTTTTCTCAGCGAGAGAAGGCCAAAATTAACACTTCATGCATAACTCCTGTATTTTGATGAAAACTCACTCAAATCAAGCTTTAACTTCAAGGTTATGCATCTTTCTATGCTTTCAGGCTGAAATTTGACTGAAAACTCACTTTGAACAAAAGTTAGACCATTTTTGTATCACAGGTCACAAATAGTGTTTTCTCAGCGAGAGAAGCCAAAATGAACACTTCATGCAGAACTCCTGTATTTTGATGAAACCTCACTGAAATCCACCTGTAACTTCAAGTTTATGCATCTTTCTATGCTTTCAGGTTGAAACTTGACTGAAAACTCACTTTGAACAAAAGTTATGGCTGTTTTGTGTCGCAGGTCACAAATAGCGTTTTCTCAGCGAGAAAAGGCCAAAATGAACACTTCATGCATAACTCCTGTATTTTGAGGAAAACTCACTGAAATCCACCTTTAACTTCAAGTTTATGCATCTTTCTATGCTTTCAGGTTGAAACTTGACTGAAAATTCACTTTGAACAAAAGTTATGGCTGTTTTGTGTCGCAGGTCAAAAATAGCGTTTTCTCAGCGAGAGAAATCCAAAATGAACACTTCACGCATAACTCCTGTATTTTGATGAAAACTCACTGAAATCCACCTGTAACTTCAAGTTTATGCATCTTTCTATGCTTTCAGGTTGAAACTTGACTGAAAACTCACTTTGAACAAAAGTTATGGCTGTTTTGTGTCGCAGGAAACAAATAGCGTTTTCTCAGTGAGAAAAGGCCAAAATGAACACTTCATGCAGAACTCCTGTATTTTGAGGAAAACTCACTGAAATCCACCTTTAACTTCAAGTTTATGCATCTTTCTATGCTTTCAGGTTGAAACTTGACTGAAAGCTCACTTTGAACAAAAGTTATGGCTGTTTTGTGTTGCAGGTCACAAATAGCGTTTTCTCAACAAGAGAAGGCCAAAATGAACACTTCACGCATAACTCCTGTATTTTGATGAAAACTCACTGAAATCCACCTGTAACTTCAAGTTTATGCATCTTTCTATGCTTTCAGGTTGAAACTTGACTGAAAACTCACTTTGAAGAAAAGTTAGAGCATTTTTGTATCACAGGTCACAAATAGTGTTTTCTCAGCGAGAGAAGGCCAAAATGAACACTTCATGCAGAACTCCTGTATTTTGATGAAAACTCAATGAAATCCACCTGTAACTTCAAGTTTATGCATCTTTCTATGCTTTCAGGTTGAAACTTGACTGAAAACTCACTTTGAACAAAAGTTAGAGCATTTTTGTATCACAGGTCACAAATAGTGTTTTCTCAGTGAGAGAAGGCCAAAATGAACACTTCATGCAGAACTCCTGTATTTTGATGAAAACTCACTGAAATCAAGCTGTAACTTCAAGTTTATGCATCTTTCTATGCTTTCAGGTTGAAACTTGACTGAAAACTCACTTTGCAATAAAGTTATGGCATTTTTGTGTCACAGGTCACAAATAGTGTTTTCTCAGCGAGAGAAGGCCAAAATGAACACTTCATGCATAACTCCTGTATTTTGAGGAAAACTCACTGAAATCAAGCTGTAACTTCAAGTTTATGCATCTTTCTATGCTTTCAGGTTGAAACTTGACTGAAAACTCACTTTGAACAAAAGTTATGGCTGTTTTGTGTCGCAGGTCACAAATAGCGTTTTCTCAGCGAGAGAAGGCCAAAATGAACACTTCATGCAGAACTCCTGTATTTTGATGAAAACTCACTGAAATCAAGCTGTAACTTCAAGTTTATGCATCTTTCTATGCTTTCAGGTTGAAACTTGACTGAAAACTCACTTTGAAGAAAAGTTATGGCTGTTTAGTGTCGCAGGTCACAAATAGCGTTTTCTCAGCGAGAGAAGGCCAAAATGAACACTTCATGCAGAACTCCTGTATTTTGATGAAAACTCACTGAAATCCACCTGTAACTTCAAGTTTATGCATCTTTCTATGCTTTCAGGTTGAAACTTGATGAAAACTCACTTTGAACAAAAGTTATGGCTGTTTTCTATCACAGGTCACAAATAGTGTTTTCTCAGCGAGAGAAGACCAAAATTAACACTTCATGCATATCTCCTGTATTTTGATGAAAACTCACTGAAATCAAAATGTAACTTCAAGTTTATGCATCTTTCTATGCTTTCAGGTTGAAACTTGACTGAAAACTCACTTTGAACAAAAGTTATGGCTGTTTTGTGTAGCAGGTCACAAATAGCGTTTTCTCAGCTAGAGAAGGCCAAAATGAACACTTCACGCATAACTCCTGTATTTTGATAAAAACTCACTGAAATCAAGCTGTAACTTCAAGTGTATGCATCTTTCTATGCTTTCAGGTTGAAACTTGACTGAAAACTCACTTTGAACAAAAGTTATGGCTGTTTTGTGTTGCAGGTCACAAATAGCGTTTTCTCAGGGAGAGAAGGCCAAAATTAACACTTCATGCATAACTCCTGTATTTTGATGAAAACTCACTGAAATCAAGCTGTAACTTCAAGGTTATGCATCTTTCTATGCTTTCAGGTTGAAACTTGACTGAAAATTCACTTTGAACAAAAGTTATGGCTGTTTTGTGTCGCAGGTCAAAAATAGCGTTTTCTCAGCGAGAGAAAGCCAAAATGATCACTTCACGCATAACTCCTGTATTTTGAGGAAAACTCACTGAAATCCACCTTTAAATTCAAGTTTATGCATCTTTCTATGCTTTCAGGTTGAAACTTGACTGAAAACTCACTTTGAACAAAAGTTATGGCTGTTTTGTGTCGCAGGTCACAAATAGCGTTTTCTCAGCGAGAGAAGGCCAAAATGAAAACTTCACGCATAACTCCTGTATTTTGATAAAAACTCACTGAAATCAAGCTGTAAATTCAAGTGTATGCATCTTTCTATGCTTTCAGGTTGAAATTTACTGAAAACTCACTTTGAACAAAAGTTATGGCTGTTTTGTGTTGCAGGTCACAAATAGCGTTTTCTCAGGGAGAGAAGGCCAAAATTAACACTTCATGCATAACTACTGTATTTTGATGAAAACTCACTGAAATCAAGCTGTAACTTCAAGGTTATGCATCTGTCTATGCTTTCAGGTTGAAACTTGACTGAAAATTCACTTTGAACAAAAGTTATGGCTGTTTTGTGTCGCAGGTCAAAAATAGCGTTTTCTCAGCGAGAGAAAGCCAAAATGAACACTTCACGCATAACTCCTGTATTTTGATGAAAACTCACTGAAATCCACCTGTAACTTCAAGTTTATGCATCTTTCTATGCTTTCAGGTTGAAACTTGACTGAAAACTCACTTTGAACAAAAGTTATGGCTGTTTTGTGTCGCAGGTCACAAATAGCGTTTTCTCAGTGAGAAAAGGCCAAAATGAACACTTCACGCATAACTCCTGTATTTTGATAAAAACTCACTGAAATCAAGCTGTAACTTCAAGTGTATGCATCTTTCTATGCTTTCAGGTTAAAACTTGACTGAAAACTCACTTTGAACAAAAGTTATGGCTGTTTTGTGTTGCAGGTCACAAATAGCGTTTTCTCAGCGAGAGAAGGCCAAAATGAACACTTCATGCATAACTCCTGTATTTTGAGGATAACTCACTGAAATCAAGCTGTAACTTCAAGTTTATGCATCTTTCTATGCTTTCAGGTTGAAACTTGACTGAAAACTCACTTTGAAGAAAAGTTATGGCATTTTTGTATCACAGGTCATAAATGGTGTTTTCTCAGTGAGAGAAGGCAAAAATGAACACTTCATGCATAACTCCTGTGTTTTAAGGAAAACTTCATGAAATATACCTGTAACTTAAAGTTTATGCATCTTTCTGTGCTTTCAGGTTTAAACTTGACTGAAAACTCACTTTGAACAAAAGTTAGAGCATTTTTGTATCACAGGTCACAAATAGTGTTTTCTCAGCGAGAGAAGGCCAAAATGAACACTTCATGCAAAACTCCTGTATTTTGATGAAAACTCACTGAAATCAAGCTGTAACTTCAAGTTTATGCATCTTTCTATGCATTCAGGTTGAAACTTGACTGAAAACTCACTTTGCAATAAAGTTATGGCATTTTTGTGTCAAAGGTCACAAATAGTGTTTTCTCAGCGAGAGAAGGCCAAAATGAACACTTCATGCAGAACTCCTGTATTTTGAGGAAAACTCACTCAAATCAAGCTGTAACTTCAAGTTTATGCATCTTTCTATGCTTTCAGGTTGAAACTTGACTGAAAACTCACTTTGAACAAAAGTTATGGCTGTTTTGTGTCGCAGGTCACAAATAGCGTTTTCTCAGCGAGAGAAGGCCAAAATGAACACTTCATGCAGAACTCTTGTATTTTGATGAAAACTCACTGAAATCAAGCTGTAACTTCAAGTTTATGCATCTTTCTATGCTTTCAGGTTGAAACTTGACTGAAAACTCACTTTGAACAAAAGTTAGACCATTTTTGTATCACAGGTCACAAATAGTGTTTTCTCAGCGACAGAAGCCAAAATGAACACTTCATGCAGAACTCCTGTATTTTGATGAAACCTCACTGAAATCCACCTGTAACTGCAAGTTTATGCATCTTTCTATGCTTTCAGGTTGAAACTTGACTGAAAACTCACTTTGAACAAAAGTTATGGCTGTTTTGTGTCGCAGGTCACAAATAGCGTTTTCTCAGCGAGAAAAGGCCAAAATGAACACTTCATGCATAACTCCTGTATTTTGAGGAAAACTCACTGAAATCCACCTTTAACTTCAAGTTTATGCATCTTTCTATGCTTTCAGGTTGAAACTTGACTGAAAACTCACTTTGAACAAAAGTTAGAGCATTTTTGTATCACAGGTCACAAATAGTGTTTTCTCAGCGAGAGAAGGCCAAAATGAACACTTCATGCAGAACTCCTGTATTTTGATGAAAACTCACTGAAATCAAGCTGTAACTTCAAGTTTATGCATCTTTCTATGCTTTCAGGTTGAAACTTGACTGAAAACTCACTTTGCAATAAAGTTATGGCATTTTTGTGTCACAGGTCACAAATAGTGTTTTCTCAGCGAGAGAAGGCCAAAATGAACACTTCATGCATAACTCCTGTATTTTCAGGAAAACTCACTGAAATCAAGCTGTAACTTCAAGTTTATGCATCTTTCTATGCTTTCAGGTTGAAACTTGACTGAAAACTCACTTTGAACAAAAGTTAGAGCATTTTTGTATCACAGGTCACAAATAGTGTTTTCTCAGCGAGAGAAGGCCAAAATGAACACTTCATGCAGAACTCCTGTATTTTGATGAAAACTCACTGAAATCAAGCTGTAACTTCAAGTTTATGCATCTTTCTATGCTTTCAGGTTGAAACTTGACTGAAAACTCACTTTGCAATAAAGTTATGGCATTTTTGTGTCACAGGTCACAAATAGTGTTTTCTCAGCGAGAGAAGGCCAAAATGAACACTTCATGCATAACTCCTGTATTTTCAGGAAAACTCACTGAAATCAAGCTGTAACTTCAAGTTTATGCATCTTTCTATGCTTTCAGGTTGAAACTTGACTGAAAACTCACTTTGAACAAAAGTTATGGCTGTTTTGTGTCGCAGGTCACAAATAGCGTTTTCTCAGCGAGAGAAGGCCAAAATGAACACTTCATGCAGAACTCCTGTATTTTGATGAAAACTCACTGAAATCAAGCTGTAACTTCAAGTTTATGCATCTTTCTATGCTTTCAGGTTGAAACTTGACTGAAAACTCACTTTGAACAAAAGTTATGGCTGTTTAGTGTCGCAGGTCACAAATAGCGTTTTCTCAGCGAGAGAAGGCCAAAATGAACAATTCATGCAGAACTCCTGTATTTTGATGAAAACTCACTGAAATCCACCTGTAACTTCAAGTTTATGCATCTTTCTATGCTTTCAGGTTGAAACTTGACTGAAAACTCACTTTGAACAAAAGTTATGGCTGTTTTGTGTCGCAGGTCACAAATAGTGTTTTCTCAGCGAGAGAAGGCCAAAATGAACACTTCATGCAGAACTCCTGTATTTTGATGAAAACTCACTGAAATCCACCTGTAACTTCAAGTTTATGCATCTTTTTTTGCGTTCAGGTTGAAACTTGATGAAAACTCACTTTGAACAAAAGTTATGGCTGTTTTCTATCACAGGTCACAAATAGTGTTTTCTCAGCGAGAGAAGACCAAAATTAACACTTCATGCATATCTCCTGTATTTTGATGAAAACTCACTGAAATCAAAATGTAACTTCAAGTTTATGCATCTTTCTATGCTTTCAGGTTGAAACTTGACTGAAAACTCACTTTGAACAAAAGTTATGGCTGTTTTGTGTTGCAGGTCACAAATAGCGTTTTCTCAGGGAGAGAAGGCCAAAATTAACACTTCATGCATAACTCCTGTATTTTGATGAAAACTCACTGAAATCAAGCTGTAACTTCAAGGTTATGCATCTTTCTATGCTTTCAGGTTGAAACTTGACTGAAAATTCACTTTGAACAAAAGTTATGGCTGTTTTGTGTCGCAGGTCACAAATAGCGTTTTCTCAGCGAGAGAAGGCCAAAATGAACACTTCACGCATAACTCCTGTATTTTGATAAAAACTCACTGAAATCAAGCTGTAAATTCAAGTGTATGCATCTTTCTATGCTTTCAGGTTGAAATTTACTGAAAACTCACTTTGAACAAAAGTTATGGCTGTTTTGTGTTGCAGGTCACAAATAGCGTTTTCTCAGGGAGAGAAGGCCAAAATTAACACTTCATGCATAACTACTGTATTTTGATGAAAACTCACTGAAATCAAGCTGTAACTTCAAGGTTATGCATCTTTCTATGCTTTCAGGTTGAAACTTGACTGAAAATTCACTTTGAACAAAAGTTATGGCTGTTTTGTGTCGCAGGTCAAAAATAGCGTTTTCTCAGCGAGAGAAAGCCAAAATGAACACTTCACGCATAACTCCTGTATTTTGATGAAAACTCACTGAAATCCACCTGTAACTTCAAGTTTATGCATCTTTCTATGCTTTCAGTTTGAAACTTGACTGAAAACTCACTTTGAACAAAAGTTATGGCTGTTTTGTGTTGCAGGTCACAAATAGCGTTTTCTCAGCGAGAGAAGGCCAAAATGAACACTTCATGCATAACTCCTGTATTTTGAGGATAACTCACTGAAATCAAGCTGTAACTTCAAGTTTATGCATCTTTCTATGCTTTCAGGTTGAAACTTGACTGAAAACTCACTTTGAAGAAAAGTTATGGCATTTTTGTATCACAGGTCATAAATTGTGTTTTCTCAGTGAGAGAAGGCCAAAATGAACACTTCATGCATAACTCCTGTGTTTTAAGGAAAACTTCATGAAATATACCTGTAACTTAAAGTTTATGCATCTTTCTGTGCTTTCAGGTTTAAACTTGACTGAAAACTCACTTTGAACAAAAGTTAGAGCATTTTTGTATCACAGGTCACAAATGGTGTTTTCTCAGCGAGAGAAGGCCAAAATGAACACTTCATGCAAAACTCCTGTATTTTGATGAAAACTCACTGAAATCAAGCTGTAACTTCAAGTTTATGCATCTTTCTATGCTTTCAGGTTGAAACTTGACTGAAAACTCACTTTGCAATAAAGTTATGGCATTTTTGTGTCGAAGGTCACAAATAGTGTTTTCTCAGCGAGAGAAGGCCAAAATGAACACTTCATGCAGAACTCCTGTATTTTGAGGAAAACTCACTGAAATCCACCTTTAACTTCAAGTTTATGCATCTTTCTATGCTTTCAGATTGAAACTTGACTGAAAATTCACTTTGAACAAAAGTTATGGCTGTTTTGTGTCGCAGGTCAAAAATAGCGTTTTCTCAGCGAGAGAAATCCAAAATGAACACTTCACTCATAACTCCTGTATTTTGATCAAAACTCACTGAAATCCACCTGTATCTTCAAGTTTATGCATCTTTCTATGCTTTCAGGTTGAAACTTGACTGAAAACTCACTTTGAACAAAAGTTATGGCTGTTTTGTGTCGCAGGTCACAAATAGCGTTTTCTCAGTGAGAAAAGGCCAAAATGAACACTTCATGCATAACTCCTGTATTTTGAGGAAAACTCACTGAAATCCACCTTTAACTTCAAGTTTATGCATCTTTCTATGCTTTCAGGTTGAAACTTGACTGAAAACTCACTTTGAACAAAAGCTATGGCTGTTTTGTGTCGCAGGTCACAAATAGCGTTTTCTCAGCAAGAGAAGGCCAAAATGAACACTTCACGCATAACTCCTGTATTTTGATAAAAACTCACTGAAATCAAGCTGTAACTTCAAGTGTATGCATCTTTGTATGCTTTCAGGTTGAAACTTGACTGAAAACTCACTTTGAACAAAAGTTATGGCTGTTTTGTGTTGCAGGTCACAAATAGCGTTTTCTCAGCGAGAGAAGGCCAAAATGAACACTTCATGCATAACTCCTGTATTTTGAGGATAACTCACTGAAATCAAGCTGTAACTTCAAGTTTATGCATCTTTCTATGCTTTCAGGTTGAAACTTGACTGAAAACTCACTTTGAACAAAAGTTATGGCATTTTTGTATCACAGGTCATATATGGTGTTTTCTCAGTGAGAGAAGGCCAAAATGAACACTTCATGCAGAACTCCTGTATTTTGATGAAAACTCACTGAAATCCACCTGTAACTTCAAGTTTATGCATCTTTCTATGCTTTCAGGTTGAAACTTGACTGAAAACTCACTTTGAAGAAAAGTTAGAGCATTTTTGTATCACAGGTCACAAATAGTGTTTTCTCAGCGAGAGAAGGCCAAAATGAACACTTCATGCAGAACTCCTGTATTTTGATGAAAACTCACTGAAATCCACCTGTAACTTCAAGTTTATGCATCTTTCTATGCTTTCAGGTTGAAACTTGACTGAAAACTCACTTTGAACAAAAGTTAGAGCATTTTTGTATCACAGGTCACAAATAGTGTTTTCTCAGTGAGAGAAGGCCAAAATGAACACTTCATGCAGAACTCCTGTATTTTGATGAAAACTCACTGAAATCAAGCTGTAACTTCAAGTTTATGCATCTTTCTATGCTTTCAGGTTATAACTTGACTGAAAACTCACTTTGCAATAAAGTTATGGCATTTTTGTGTCACAGGTCACAAATAGTGTTTTCTCAGCGAGAGAAGGCCAAAATGAACACTTCATGCAGAACTCCTGTATTTTGAGGAAAACTCACTGAAATCAAGCTGTAACTTCAAGTTTATGCATCTTTCTATGCTTTCAGGTTGAAACTTGACTGAAAACTCACTTTGAAGAAAAGTTAGAGCATTTTTGTATCACAGGTCACAAATAGTGTTTTCTCAGCGAGAGAAGGCCAAAATGAACAATTCATGCAGAACTCCTGTATTTTGATGAAAACTCACTGAAATCAAGCTGTAACTTCAAGTTTATGCATCTTTCTATGCTTTCAGGTTGAAACTTGACTGAAAACTCACTTTGAACAAAAGTTATGGCTGTTTTGTGTTGCAGGTCACAAATAGCGTTTTCTCAGCGAGAGAAGGCCAAAATTAACACTTCATGCATAACTCCTGTATTTTGAGGAAAACTCACTGAAATCCACCTTGAACTTCAAGTTTATGCATCTTTCTATGCTTTCAGGTTGAAACTTGACTGAAAACTCACTTTGAACAAAAGTTATGGCTGTTTTGTGTCGCAGGTCACAAATAGCGTTTTCTCAGCGAGAGAAGGCCAAAATGAACACTTCACGCATAACTCCTGTATTTTGATAAAAACTCACTGAAATCAAGCTGTAACTTCAAGTTTATGCATCTTTCTATGCTTTCAGGTTGAAACTTGACTGAAAACTCACTTTGAACAAAAGTTATGGCTGTTTTGTGTCGCAGGTCAAAAATAGCGTTTTCTCAGCGAGAGAAAGCCAAAATGAACACTTCACGCATAACTCCTGTATTTTGAGGAAAACTCACTGAAATCCACCTTTAACTTCAAGTTTATGCATCTTTCTATGCTTTCAGGTTGAAACTTGACTGAAAACTCACTTTGAACAAAAGTTATGGCTGTTTTGTGTCGCAGGTCACAAATAGCGTTTTCTCAGCGAGAGAAGGCCAAAATGAACACTTCATGCATAACTCCTGTATTTTGATAAAAACTCACTGAAATCAAGCTGTAACTTCAAGTGTATGCATCTTTCTATGCTTTCAGGTTGAAACTTGACTGAAAACTCACTTTGAACAAAAGTTATGGCTGTTTTGTGTTGCAGGTCACAAATAGCGTTTTCTCAGGGAGAGAAGGCCAAAATTAACACTTCATGCATAACTCCTGTATTTTGATGAAAACTCACTGAAATCAAGCTGTAACTTCAAGGTTATGCATCTTTCTATGCTTTCAGGTTGAAACTTGACTGAAAATTCACTTTGAACAAAAGTTATGGCTGTTTTGTGTCGCAGGTCAAAAATAGCGTTTTCTCAGCGAGAGAAAGCCAAAATGAACACTTCACGCATAACTCCTGTATTTTGATGAAAACTCACTGAAATCCACCTGTAACTTCAAGTTTATGCATCTTTCTATGCTTTCAGGTTGAAACTTGACTGAAAACTCACTTTGAACAAAAGTTATGGCTGTTTTGTGTCGCAGGTCACAAATAGCGTTTTCTCAGTGAGAAAAGGCCAAAATGAACACTTCACGCATAACTCCTGTATTTTTTATAAAAACTCACTGAAATCAAGCTGTAACTTCAAGTGTATGCATCTTTCTATGCTTTCAGGTTGAAACTTGACTGAAAACTCACTTTGAACAAAAGTTATGGCTGTTTTGTGTCGCAGGTCACAAATAGCGTTTTCTCAGCGAGAGAAGGCCAAAATGTACACTTCATGCAGAACTCCTGTATTTTGATGAAAACTTACTGAAATCCACCTGTAACTTCAAGTTTAAGCATCTTTCTATGCTTTCAGGTTGAAACTTGACTGAAAATTCACTTTGAAGAAAAGTTATGGCATATTTTTATCACAGGTCACAAATAGTGTTTTCTCAGCGAGAGAAGGCCAAAATGAACACTTCATGCAGAACTCCTGTATTTTGATGAAATCTCACGGAAATCAAGCTGTAACTTCAAGTTTATGCATCTTTCTATGCTTTCAGATTGAAACTTGACTGAAAACTCACTTTGAACAAAAGTTATTACTGTTTTGTGTCGCAGGTCACAAATAGTGTTTTCTTAGCGAGAGAAGGCTAATATGAACACTTCATGCATAACTCCTGTATTTTGAGGAAAACTCACTGAAATCCACCTGTAACTTCAAGTTTATGCATCTTTCTATGCTTTCAGGTTGAAACTTGACTGAAAACTCACTTTGAAGAAAAGTTAGAGCATTTTTGTATCACAGGTCACAAGTAGTTTTTTCTCAGCGAGAGAAGGCCAAAAGGAACACTTCACACATAACTCCTGTATTTTATGAAAACTCACTGAAATCCACCTGTAACTTCAAGTTTATGCATCTTTCTATGCTTTCAGTTTGAAACTTGACTGAAAACTCACTTTGAACAAAAGTTATGGCTGTATTGTGCCACAGGTCACAAATTGCGTTTTCTCAGCGAGAGAAGGCCAAAATGAACACTTCATGCAGAACTCCTGTATTTTGAGGAAAACTCACTGAAATCAAGCTTGAATTTCAAGTTTATGCATCTTTCTATGCTTTCAGGTTGAAACTTGACTGAAAACTCACTTTGAAGAAAAGTTATGGCTTTTTTGTTTCACAGGTCACAAATAGCGTTTTCTCAGTGAGAGAAGGCCAAAATGAACACTTCATGCAGACCTCCTTTATTTTGAGGAAAACTCACTTAAATCCAACTGTCACTTCAAGTTTATGCATCTTTCTATGCTTTCAGTATAAACTTACTGAAAACTCACTTTCAACAAAAGTTATGGCTTTTTTGTGTCACAGGTCACAAAAACCGTTTTCTCAGCGAGAGAAGGCCAAAATGAACACTTCATGCAGAACTCCTTTATTTTGAGGAAAACTCACTGAAATCCACCTTTAACTTAGAGTTTATGCATCATTCTATGCTTTCAGGTTGAAACTTGACAGAAAACTCACTTTGAACAAAAGTTATGGCATTTTTGTATCACAGATCACTACTAGCGTGTTCACAGCGAGAGAAGCCAAAATGAATACTTCATGCAGAACTCCTATATTTTGATGAAAACTGGGTGAAATCCACCTGTAACTTCAAGTTTATGCATCTTTCTATGCTTTCAGGTTGAAACTTGACTGAAAACTCACTTTGAAAAAAAGTTATGGCTGTTTTGTATCACAGGTCACAAATAGTGTTTTCTCAGCGAGAGAAGGCCAAAATGAACACTTCATGCATAACTCCTGTATTTTGAGGAAAACTCACTGAAATCCACCTGTAACTTCAAGTTTATGCATCTTTCTATGCTTTCAGGTTGAAACTTGACTGAAAACTCACTTTGAACAAAAGTTACGGCTGTTTTGGATCACAGGTCACAAATAGCGTTTTTTCATTTAGAGAACGCCAATTAAATTTCACTTAATTCTGTTTCAAGAGCTTTCTCCTTTTTTCTTTTATTAACAGTAAGATATTATTGTGCCTACTATAGCACACAAGCTAAGACATCAGGCTGGTCATTTAGTTCACAGAATATTGACCATTCCTCCTTAAAGAATTTAATATAATTGGGGTCCTTGCCTCCGCGGGTTGTCTACTGCTTCTTCCCACTATCCAAAGACATGCAACTGGGGACTAAGCTAATTGAATACTCTAAATTGACCATAGGTATGAATGTGGCAACGGCATTGACTAACTGCTCTACTGATTTTTTCCACTTTTGGGTTGAATACCAGGTTGAAGTCCCCTCCTACTATAAATGCTGTGCCTGAGTAGGCTAAAAGTGCTGTGAAGAAGCTGTGGAAGAAGGATGGGTCATCAACATTTGGACAATATATATTGGCAATTCATACCTCTGTGTTGTGTGTGGATATGATGACTATTGTACCTTCTGGGTCTACAATGGTGTTTTTACTCGTGAACCTGACATTTTTATGAATTCCTTATCCCAGGGTCACTACTGCCTCACACGCCATGGGCACCTACTCCCCAGCAACAGTCTGTAGTTTCACTATATTGGAAAAAACTTCTTCATTTGCCCCATTACATCCGGTCTTACTCGTGTTGCTGAAGACCCCATGTCCACCAGTGCAGAACAGCATGTCCCTCAACAGTCATTATGGCATACCAGCAGTCCCCTACCCAGGTCTCTTCAGCATCACAAGTCCTTCAGCTGACCATCCACGTCAACTGCCAGCCACAATTGGGTTCTTGGGTTCGAGTCCTGGCTCGGGCATGGGATCTTTCTGTGTGGATCTTGCATGTTCTCCATGTGTCTGTGTAGGTTTTCTCTGGGTAGTCCGGCTTCTTCCCACCGTCCAAAGACATGCAATTGGGGACTAGGCTAATTGGATACTCCAAATTGACCGTACGTATGAATGTGAGTGCGAATGGTTGTTTGTCTCTATTTGTTGGCCCTGCGATGGACTGGTGACCTGTCCAGGGTGTACCCCGCCTCTCACCCGTAGTCACTGGGATAGGCTCCAGCCCCCCAGCGACCCTTAATAGGAACAAGTGGAAGACAATGTTTGGATGGATGGATGGTTTACCAGGGGCCCAGCACACAGAATCTCTCTCTCTCTCTGAGGCCAGCTCTAAAGCCTCCAGGAGAGACCTGGGGTGATCCAGCAGTGTCTGGACAAGCAGGTCATTTGGCAGCAGTGCTTGGAGGAAGTGGTCTTGGGCTAATTCACTCTGGATGGCTGAGGGCATATGGACAGCCCCTCAATATCATTGCGAGGTTCCGCAGCGGTTCTCCGGGTCATCATTGGCTGCACAGCTCAGAGTGGAGAAGGCTAACCACTGTGCATAGTCCAAAGCGCCTTTTTAACGCTCCTACTAATGTATCATAATTACGGGCTTAATAGCACCAGGCTTGACAGTGCGTCACCAGTAAGACACATCGCTAGCTGTAGGGCTTTTACTTCAGTGGACCCTTGCCAGCCCGAGCTAGCAGTTCAAACTGTGCATGGAAAGCCTCCCAATCAGCCTTGCAATTGTACCTGGGGGTCTTCATGGAGGGCAGCACCAGCTCAACATGTGGCTCCCTATTCAAAGTCTGTGCTGCCACTGTACCCCTATGCATGTCAAGTCCCCCAACAGGACAGGTAGTCTGGTGAAAACCCACCTGAGCAGCCATTGTAGCTGTCATTTTCCTCTGTCTTCAGGTGCTCCCCAAGCCCCAGTCGCAGTGTACTGATCCAGCTCTCTATCACACTCCTTCTTCATTTTTGGACAGACCGTCGGCAGCATTCTCTCCATGTTGTTGTCCATTGAGGCTAACCTGGCAGATGTGCCAACACTGAGGTAATGTCTTTGTTTACTTTTCTTCTTACACCAGTGTAACATCCCTCATTGACTGACACAGAGACATTACCCAAGTTAGTGATGGTTTATTGTCAGGTTTTAAACTGGCTCCTGGGGGGGCGTAACCAACGCCAAAAAAAACCAAAAACAAACATCTGCACACAACACCAACAGCAACAATGATGCGACACACATACGGAAGCTGCCAACTCTTCCCGAGCCCCTGAGGTGTTCACTGGCCATCTGGGAAAAATAGGACTCAACTAAACTCACAGAACAGAACAGACGCAATATTAACAGTTTGTTTCATTATAAATAGAGAGGTGGCTGTAAAAGCCATGTGAATTGCATTGACCGTGGATATTTTACAGCAGTAGAGACAGTTTCATGACATAGATATATTACACTTATGTTGCTGAGGAAGTATTTATGGCTCTGACAGCAGTAAGGGAGAAACTGTTCGTCAATCTGTTTGTCCTAGTTTCAGTGGCCGTGTACCGTCTGCCTGGTGGCAGAGGCTCAAACAGTGAGTGTCCTGGATGGAAAGAGTCCTTCAGGATGGTGTTGGTTTTCCTGAGGAAGTAAGAGCCATCAAGGTCCTCCAGTGTGGGTAGAGGGCACCCAATGACCTTCTCAGCACTTTGGTGATCCTCTGGAGCTCTTTTTGCCCCTGTGCAACTGGCAAACCACGTACAGAGGCAGAATGTGAGGATGCTCTCCATAGTGGAGCAGTAAAAAGAAACGAGCAGGTTCTGGCAGCTGTTGTTCTTCTTGAATGATTCTCAGGAAGTGGAGTATTTGCTGTGCCTTTTTGACCAGCTGTGTAGTGTTCTTGGCCCAGGTCAGTTTCTCCTCTAGATGGACTCTGAGGAAGCGGAAGTCACTGAACCTTTCCACACAGGTCCAACCAATGACAAAAGGCTGAAAGTCTATTTTTGTTTTTCCTGAAGTCAATGATTAGATCCTTTGTTTTTGATGTGTTCAGGAGCAGGTTATTGTCTCTAACCAACACAGTCACTTGTTGCACCTCATCTTGGTAAGTGGACTCATCGCCTCCAGTCCTATCCACCGTGTTGTCATCCATGTACTTGATGAAGGTGTTGCTGGCAGGGATGGGTGTGCAGTCTGAGGTGTAGAGGGTGAAGAGCAGGGGGCTCAACACGCAGCCTTGAGGGGAGCTGGTGCTGAGTGAGTTCTTGATGTAACATAGTACAGTGTCCATAAATACATCCAGGTCTTTGTCCTCAAAGATGACCCTGTTTTGTAGGGCGGCTAGTCCCTGACCATTAGGTAGTTAGTAGCCACTGTGGTGCATCGATAAGAATGTTTGGAACGTTGGTACACTCCAATTGTCAACTTTATTGATGAAACAGGATTTACAGGAGATTGTGAGTGATGGCGAAAGGATATAGCTAGGTGTGTGTGTGGTTAGGTACGTGAACGCACACGAACTGAAGAACTATGATCCACCAAGGACATAAACAAACTCTGTGCTAACGTTGCTGTATAATATTCCCGACACCGGCTGCACGTTGCGTCAGCATCCCTTGACTCCACTCTTTCACAACAATGGGATTCTGTGGTAGTACCTAAATATGCCTGGACATGTCCCGCGTGTCATATGAGATTCTTTGGTAGTACATAATCCGCCTAGAGTTTGTTGCTGTATCATATGTGTTTCCGACCCAAGGTGTAGCTCGCTGGACTACCGCCCGTGGTTTTTCCTGTGAATCATGGACATGACTCTGGTAAACGGTAAGTTTTTCCCCAATGCCTATTTTTTAATGTGTTTGAGTTTAACGTTGTGTTTTAATACCGCTGTTATTTCTGTGTGCACAAATGTGTCACACGTTGTCCGTTTCCTCTACCGCAGCTCGCAACACTGTGTGATATTATTAAACGTGTCTGATATAGACATAATTAGGGTTATTGGGGGGTTTCTGACCATATGCCCCGCATGTTGTGTTTGTGTGTGTGTTTAAGTCTAGGTTTGTCCCGCGATATGCGGAAGGTGACGGGAGCCCCGGAGCCCGTGAGACTGCGGAAATGTCTCGGAGCAGCTGTGAGTTTGTTTTTCTTTTTTTTTCCCCACTACCTATGTTTTAATGCGTTTGTTTTTAACGTTGTGTTTTAATACCACTGTTATTTCTGTGCGCAGATGAGATGGATTCGTTGATGGCGCCTAAGTGAGGTTATTTTCGATGTGGGTGTTTTTTGTTTTTTTTCCCTGTATACTCTGAAGAGTTAAATAAATATCAACCTTTTTTTACACACTATGTGCATTCTTGTTTTCTGTGATGACATGCTTGTGAAAGGGGTCAGTGTGATAAAATCTGAAAATGTAATTAAACACGAGTATCTGTTTTTAAGAAGTTATGTAGTAACCCATTCTGGCAAAAATATTTGATTTTGTTAAATACAAAATAAAATCAAGGCCCAACATGCCCCGCACAGGTGGCATGGTGGTTATCTCACCAGATGTAAAAACACCGCCCACAGCGGCCGGCATACTATGAGAACACAGCCCTGCCCCATCCTCACACACAGTCCCTATAGGAAACAGACGGCACCGCGCCAGTCCACCGACTCCAGAACCCGGTGTCAAGATCGGATCATCCCATGGGATTTTTTCAAAACCTTAAAGCAGACTCACCAGAAATGGCTACACATCCCGATGGTATGTCAGAGCATCGTGTAGAACAGAACAGGCCAAAATGGAAAAAAAAAAAGCGGGTAGATGAGAGCGCTGCGCTAAAGTATGAGGAGGTTGTAGAAGGAGTTTTTCGGTATGTGTATAAAGTTAAATATGAAGACTGTAAAGTTTATCTGAGCGTGGGCGATACATGTGTGGACTCATATGGAGTTGCACACGGCATGTCTATTCGTGATTGGTCTCATTTTTATGATACATTGCGCGTAGAGTTTCACAGTAGCCATATAACGGGCTTCACCGAGCTGTACATGTCCCGATGGCACAGCTCATCAGGAACCAAATCGTATAGAGCTTGTCACGATGGTGCTGTGTTGTACCTGACATGTCTAACAAAAAAAGGCCCAAAAAAATTTGAAGACTTTTTTTTTTTTTTTAAAGACAGACCAGCTTTGTGTGAGGTGTTTAATGCCTTACAAGAAGTCATCGAGAAGGACACGGTGGCCACAGCTTTTGCAGGAGTTAGGAAGCGCCTTATTTTTGATGCTGTATCAAATCAGACTGACGATAACGCATGTGATGGCTTTCTGCACCCCGCCAAGGAATCATAGATGAGATCCTACAGGGTGTGGGTATGTGGTAGTTGTTGAAGGCAGGGGCTTTTGTAGACATTGTGTATGTGTTTGATTCATGTGTTAATTCCCTTCTCTCATTTCTTTTATTTACAGACACCCAGACACCACTCAAAACCCACCTTGTCCCCAGACTGTATTCACCAGAACTCACATCTATGCTGCACATGCCATCCAAAAACAACAACAACAACCTCCACCAGGGGTCCATTTCACAAAGCAGGTTTAGTGAAAACTCTGGGTCTATTAACCCTGAAATAAGTAAAACACAGAGTTTTCCGTTTCACAAAGGGAGGTAACTAGAAGGAACCAGAGAAAGAGAGTTATCTCTTGCCTGTTTCACAGACAGCGGTAACTTAAGCTCTCGGTCAGTTACCACAATAACAGTTTTACGTTTTACGGGCATCTACCTTCTTTCTGTTGGCTGAGTAGAAGTCTGTGTTAGTTTAAATAGGCTTAATTATTTAACAGAACATGATGTCGATGAAAAGACATTTGTGTATGAAACCAGCATTATGTTGGTGATAAAACAACTATTGTACAGTCAAACAGCCACTTAATATTTAATTTACCATGCAGAACATGGGGTACCCCATGAGATGGTCTGACCTGTTTGAATAATGTTTTTATGCCTCATTTTAAGTTGCTGCCAAGTGTGTTTCTCCCCCGCAGTATTGCATCTAAATGATGTAAATTAATGTGCTAATACAATTCCACTGACGTGAAAAACGAAGCTCTTCTCTTCTCCGTCGCCATGGTGACTCTGTGAATCAGGGCTCCATTTATGCTGGCTTTTTAGAGTTGGCGTTAATGCGCTTTACCCCAGGTGAACCTACTCCTCGTTGATCAAACTGATTCAAATCCGCTGTTCTGAAACCGAAAATTCAGAGTTTTCCATCTTAAGGTAGATCAACTCAGAGATCAGGATTAAACCGAGGGTTTCATGAACTTACTTTGTGAAACGGACCCCAGGACTCTTCATCCATGTGGTTGAACCCACCTTCGGCAGACACTTCCACTCACAGTGGTGTGTATGTAGAGACATTTATGCCTCAAGACCAGGGACCCCGTCTCGTGCAGCATGTGAAATTTGCCGTCTACCACCTGCTCACCAGAACTGTGAATAAGGCGTGGAAAGATGAGTGTTATGGGTGTCTTGTCAACCACCCGAGCCAGTGTCAACACAGCTGTCTGGAAGAAGTCCCGGAGTATTTCCTTCAAGCAAAATATGATGCCATCATGAACATGTTGTGGAACGACATATTCTTGGTGACAATCAGGAGTTACCTGTTTCTGAAACGCATGCTCTGTGACCCTGTGAAAATTGCCGCAGTAGTGGAATCTGTAATGGCTGAACTATTAGAGGTTGACAACTTTGCGGCCATACTCGACAAGCGGAACTATGCTGTGAGCAAGCATGAAAACTTCTGGTTGATATACGACGAGCAGGTGAAAACACATGGGGGCCCAAAACACCAGCTGCTCGAAAATTGTTCTGATCTGCAGTTGTAACCAGCTTTCACTCTTTTTAAAAATTTTAGTCTTTATAGATTATATCTACGTGTGCGTGTGTGTGTGTGTGTGTGTGTGTCGGGATTTTAAAATAAATCTATGATGTTTAACCAACACAAGATCATTTGCGGTTTGTCTTGACCATGAACACCATACTTCATAATATTTTTTACAACCCCTTGCACCCAGGGGGTCTTGGGAGTATAAACAGTCTGCGTAAGGCAGCTAGCGGGACAGGGGCTGCTACACCTGACTTGGACACCTTTAAAACTTTTTTAGTGGGCCAGGATGCCTACACACTCCACGCCAGGGCTTTTAAACACTTTTGCCGTAATAGAGTACTGGTCAGCAGTATTGACAAGCAATTTCAGGCTGATCTGGTTGATATGGGCGAGTATATTGAAGACAATAACAATGTGACATATTTGCTGACGTGTGTAGATGTGTTCAGTAAATATGCGTGGGTACGCTGTCTAAGATCTAAAAGTGTGACAAAGGCGTTTGCTGACATTTTGAGCAGTGGACGCATCCCTGTAAAACTCCAGACAGATGCGGGAACAGAGTTTTATAATAAACATGTGGCAGGATAGTGCTACACTCGCCACCGTGAGGGGCAGTGTGGCAGACAATTAGCGAGTGGTCACCTATAAATAGACCTGGTCGGACCCTTCTCCGCCCTTTCCGCTTCTTCTCCCTCCTTTACGGAGCCAACAGCCATGCGTGGTGGCGTCTCGCTGGTCTCAGCAGATCGGGTTATAAAACAAAGGTATGCATGCTTGCTCTGCTCAATTTATTCAGTGTTATGGGCCCCGTGTTTACTCTGGTTTTGCTCCATCCAGCAGTGTGGTGTTACTGGGAGCTGGGCTGTCTCCCTTGGGCCGGTGGGCGCGTGGTGCGCTTTCTGTGGGTAAGACGCTTAATTGTCTGCCTTACATATCAAGCTGCCAATGGTCTGTGGTGTATTGATTATTTTCCTCTCCTGGCCATCTGTGGTGTAGTCTGGGCTGCTCCCCCTTGGAGACTGGTTTTAACTAGAGGGGCAGACATTTACTTAATTACTTGAGTTTATTCCTTTTCCATTTGTTATTTCTTTCTTTGAATTATTACTGTTAAGTTTTTGTGGGCTATATCTGATTTATTGTTTAGAACCTTTATCATTATTATTATCATTATCATTATTATTATTAGTATTACCTTTTGCACCCCATTTTGATCATTTGGATTTAGAATAGTTTCTTTTGGGTTTGGGGTAGGGATATTTGGTTAGTGTGTGAGGGTTGCCTTGATTTCATGTTTTCACGTAATTGTGTTCTTTTTCTTTGACAGGTGTTAAGGGCCCGGAGCGGCAGCGGTTCCCCTGGTGGTGGTTCCTTATTCACGTTTTTTTTGGTTTGCTGTGTCACGGGTGCAGTGTAGTTTTGTTTTTTTTGGATCCCTCCCCTTTTCGTTACCACTGTCGTGGTAAGCCCCAGCCCTGTCCCCTTTTCCTTTTGGTAATTCCTCATAACACTCCTTATAATCATATTCATTTAGTCTGTTGCTCATTTTAAAATAGTTGTCGAATAGAAGTATTTTTATAATTGGAAATCACGCTCTTGTCCTGTGGAATCTCTCAAACTGTGTGCCTTTGTCCAAATTGAAGCCTGGTAATTTTGAAATCTTGTTTATATCCTGGGGTGAAAGCCCCCAGGTGGCGTTGTCAGCAACTGTTCCCCACCGCTCACCTTGCCACACTTTCAGAGGCTCATGAAGACACATAACGTCGTACATTTTTCCACCCTGAATGAGACCAAGGCTAGTGTTGTGGAGCGGTTTAACAGAACCTTGAAGACACATATGTGGAGGTATTTAACATCTGTTAATTCAAGGAGATATGTGGACGTGATCCAGGAGCTGGTCAGTGCGTACAGCAAGTCTTTTCACAGATCAATTAAAATGGCTCCTTGTGATGTGAACAGTGAAAATGGGGCCATAGTCTTTCACAGCTTCTACAAAACAAGACCAAATTCCAAAGTCACACCTTTTAAATGTTAGGTGAGGGACACAGTGTGAATATCAAAGCTGCGAGGCGTGTTTAGAAAGGGTTATGAACAGACTTTTACAGATGAACACTTTAATGTGATAGAGCGCGTGGCCAGAGACCCGCCTGTATACAGATTAAGAGACATGGCGGGAGAGCTGGTTGGACGAACATTTTATGCTCAGGAGCTGCAACATGTGATCATGGATAAAAACAAATGCTTTAAAATTGAGAAAATACTGTCCCGGTAAAAGAGGCGGGCAAAAACATGGTTCTGGTAAAGTGGGTGGGGTGGCCTGAGAAGTTTAATAGCTGGGTTGACGCCCATGATATCGTTGATGTATCATAAATGTCAGAGCCACATTACAGTGTTAACCACTCTGCATTCTGGCGCGCCACAAGATGGATAAAAAGAACGGGTTCTACATCACGCTGCCTAGTAATGCATCAGCACACGTTTATCCTAATAACAAGATATGGAACTGCAGGACAAACCTGGCCAGGACTATTGTTTTAAATGAGCCATACGAGGTGGGTGTTATTGAAGTACAATACCCCAGGATTTGGGCTTGTTTTCCCGCCTCTGACGGCGTCATCACCGTGATGACGACTTATAATGTGACAAAGACTGTGGAATCAAAAGACATTATGCTAACTGTGGGACATTATGATTCAGTCTGTAGAATTTTAAAAGAGGTTAACGCAAAGCTTGCCACCCACACCACAAATGGGGTCATACACTTTGCATACAACAACATCAGCAATAGGGTTTACATCGGGTGGTTTGAGCCATCTACCAACAAAATGCAAGATGCTACTCAAATGACCACCATCACGCTGCGCAGGCGACTAGCTGAAATACTGGGTTTTACCCCGGGTGAGGAGTTTGAGATTTATTCGCCAGTTATTCCTATGAAACATATAGCCCCCTGCCCCGCAGACATCCATGGGGGGCAATACAATATTTTTATTTATAGCGATATCGTGGATTACCAGCTGATCAGTGACAGCCATGTCCTGCTCTTGAGGTGTATAAATGTGTCTGACGAACCCCGACACATGCCCACTTTGACTTTTGACAAGCCGCATTACACATCGCTCTCCAAATCTATTATAGACGACATGGAGAAATCTTTCAAAAACGATCAAAACAAGCACATACCGTTAATGTACGGGAAGGCGACGATGGGCGATATATGACATATTACATGAACCGGGCAGGTGGGGCTATGACAGGTTTCATAGGGACAAGCACCCAATATGGTAACGGTCTGGGGGGGATGTTTCGCAGTTTATTGAGGATGGCCCTGCCACTGCTGTGAAGAGGTTTAAATATAGCAAAACCTCATTTAAGGACAGCAGCCATAATGGGAGATGTGGTTTCAAACATAGTGAGAAGTGCCGAGCCGGGGCATCAGGAAAGAAATGGGTTTATTGCACACAGCGTGAGACCGAGAAAAAGACCCCCCCCCCCCGTGTCACCGCCTCTAAAAAAGAAGAAAAGAAATAAAACACCTGCAAAAGAAGGCAGCACTCAAGAGGAGAAGAACTGATATTAAGTGTTTTTCTGTTGTCTTATATTATCTTTTAATAATACTTTGAACTTACATATACTAATAAGTCAATCATGCAAGTTTACGTGGATCTAAAGACAAATAGTCTTGGAATGTGCTTCCATATAATCCTTATCGTATGTGGGTATCTCTGTTGTGGAAATAGCCCCAATTTGTCTGATTAGTCAGGAAGAGCTGTGAGGCCCCCTTGTAAAACACCTTAACTACTTCCTGAGGCTCAGGAGTTTAAATAAGATTACATGCAGCTATGTCATTGATTTTGCCTGGGATGCATAAGCAGGAGATCCCAGATCCGTTTCTAATATTAAAGAACTACATTGAATAATAACTAAATATGGTGTTGGATCATTTTCTGCCTCTTTGGGAACTGCCACAGAAACATCTTTATAACAAGAACATCATCAGCTCGTGGCAAAACAGCGATAAGAGACATATTTTAAGAAAATGTTTGATTCACACCCAGTCAGGAGTGTGTGTGAAAACCGAGCTCTACCTGTTCACAGTCCCATACACGCAGACGTCTATTGAGAAATCTACGAATGTGGAGGTAGCACCAGTCTCAGCTCTCACAGAGAATGGCCCCCTGGAGTTCTATATTTCAGCATGTGGTGAGGATCACCTGGATTTGAATGATATCATATATCTACACACGAGTGCGGATCCAAAACCTGGATGGGACGGCTCTGGACAGTCGGGCTGACATGGGGTTTATTAACTACCCCGGATGCACGTTATTTTGTCAAATTGATATTAAAATAGGGGATAGGTTGGAAACATCACTGATGATGTGTCCAGGTTGCATCACTAGTTGATGTATGTAACAAGCTTCTGTCTGGAACACCCAGTGACTATCAGGAAAGACTGATTGACTACCAAGAATAGAGTGGTGGCAGCTGGAGAGACAGCGGACAGCCCGGAGAGATGGCACCGGGGCAGAAAGGGTCAGCAACCCAAACCTGCATCTTCCTCTCTACTAGGAGGAAGAACCCAACCTAAAGCTACAGATCAACTTACGGGAAAATACCCCCAGGGATCCCCGAGAGGGGGGGAGGATGAGGGTCCCACTCGGAAGGACCAAAGAATGACGACACTACGCAGCGGAAATACGACAACGAGTACAGAATGCTTTTGTGGCAAAGTGTGCAAAAACCCGCGTGGCCTGAAGATCCACCAGACCAAGATGGGATGTGTGCAGACGGTGCAGGTGTCACAGCGCGCAGGGAACGCCCCTGGTGAGACGCAGGAGGAGCTAGGCCTGGAGTCAAACCATAGTGCCCAGATCCCCCAGGTGACACAAGCCCCAAACCCACACAGACCACCAGAACACCGTCGGGTTAAATGGCCCCAAGCGAACAAGGAGCAGGAGTGGCGCCAGTTTGATGAAGACACCAATTCCATTTTGGAAGCGACAGCCAAGGGGGAAGTCGATGGACGTCTCCAAACCATGACCACCATCATCATCAGCCTAGCAGCTGAGAGATTTGGCTTGGAGGAGAAGAAAGCAACGAAACTTCCTTACACCAAAAGCAACAGGGCAAACAAGATCCATCAGCTCAGGCAGGAGCTGAAGGTCCTGAAGCGGCAGTTTAAGGAGGCGAGAGAGGAGGAGAGGGGACCTCTGTCAGAGTTGCGAAACATACTCCGCAAGAAGCTCATGATCCTGAGGAGGGCTGAGTGGCACAGGAGAAGGAGGAAGGAAAGAGTCAGGAAGCGGACTGCCTTTCTAGCTAATCCATTTGGGTTTACAAAACAGCTGCTGGGGCAGAAGCGCAGTGGCCAACTTACCTGCTCCAAAGCTGAGATCGATCGTCACCTAGATGCAACCTACCGAGATGCCGCCAGGGAGCAAGAGCTGGGCGACTGCCAGTCCCTGATCGACCCACCTGTACCAACGCTGGACTTCGATGGGAGGGAGCCCAGCTGGAAGGAGATCCAGGAGGTGGTCAAGAAGGTGAGATCAAGCTCAACCCCAGGACCTAGTGGGGTACCTTACAAGGTATACAAGAACTGCCCAAAGTTACTCCACAGGCTCTGGAGGATTTTGAAGGTGATCTGGAGGAAGGGAAAGGTTGCTGAACAGTGGCGTTTCGCTGAAGGGATATGGATTCCAAAGGAGGAAGAGTCTAAGAACATCGATCAGTTTAGAACCATCTCCCTGCTCAGTGCTGAAGGGAAACTCTTCTTCAGCATTGTTGCCAGGCGTCTGACAGACTACCTCCTGAAGAATTCCTACATCGACACTTCAGTCCAGAAAGGAGGGATCCCAAAGATATCGGGGTGTCTGGAGCATAATGGAGTAGTCACCCAGCTGATCAGGGAAGCCAGAGAGAACAAGGGCGACCTAGTCGTACTGTGGCTGGACCTTGCAAACGCATATGGGTCCATACCTCACAAGCTGGTCGAAGAGGCATTACGCCGGCATCATGTCCCTGCCGAGTTCAGAAACCTCATTCTGGACTATTACAACAGGTTCAGTCTGAGGGCCTCAGCAGGGACCACAACATCAGACTGGCATAAGCTGGAGAAGGGAATCATCACTGGATGCACAATTTCAGTGATCCTCTTCGCACTCGCCATGAACATGCTGGCGAAGTCTGCTGAGGTTCAGTGCAGAGGGCCCCTAACCAAGTCCGGTGTGAGGCAGCCGCCCATCAGGGCCTTCATGGACGACCTGACTGTGACAACACCAAACGTCCCAGGGGGCAGATGGATCCTGAAGGGCCTGGAGGAATTAGCCACCTGGGCCCACATGACCTTCAAGCCTGCAAAATCCAGATCCCTTGTGTTGAAGAAAGGAAAGGTTACCAACAAGTTCCACTTCACACTTGGTAGCATCCAAATACCATCCATCACCGACAAACCTGTGAAGAGCCTCGGGAAGGTGTTCGATTGCAGCCTGAAAGACAAGGCAGCCATCCATTCGACCAACCAGGAGCTGGAGGCGTGGCTAGCCAAGGTGGATAAGTCCGGTCTATCGGGCAAGTTCAAGGCCTGGGTGTACCAACATGGTATCCTCCCAAGGATTCTCTGGCCCCTCCTGGTGTACGAGGTCCCAATCTCCACAGTCGAGGGCTTTGAGAGAAGAGTCAGCAGGTTCCTGCGGAAGTGGCTTGGTCTCCCTCGAAGTCTGAGCAGCATCGCCCTGTATGGCAAAAACAACATGCTGAAGCTCCCTATCAGCAGCCTGAAAGAGGAATTCAAGGTGAGCCGTACTAGGGAGGTGCTGCAGTACAGAGAGTCATGTGACCCTAAAGTCTCTCAAGCAGGGATCGTAGTCAGAACAGGGCGGAAATGGAGGGCAGCAGAGGCTGTGAATGTTGCTGAGACACGGTTGCGGCACAGGGCTCTGTTGGGGACGGTGGCTCGGGGAAGAACAGGCCTGGACAGCAGCAGTACAACATCTCGCTTTGACAAGGCAAGGGGGAAGGACAGGAGAGCACTGCTCCAGGAAGAGGTGCGAGCAGCAGTGGAAGAAGAGCGAGCCAGCAGGATGGTTGGGATGCGGCAGCAGGGAGCCTGGATGCGTTGGGAGCAGGCAGCAGAGCGTAAAGTCACGTGGACTGAGCTGTGGAAAGCCGAGCCCCAGCGTATAAAGTTTCTGATCCAGGCCGTCTCTGATGTACTGCCAAGCCCATCTAACCTGTTCTGCTGGGGGAAGGTGGACTCTCCAACTTGCGCTCTGTGCCAGAAGAGAGGGACCCTGGAGCACATCTTGAGCTGCTGCCCGAGAGGCCTGAGTGAGGGGCGCTATCGCTGGCGCCATGACCAGGTCTTGACGGCAATAGCGAACTCCATCTGCAGTGGAATTGCACACTGCAAGCGCCTCCGCCCAGTGAAGAAGACCATCGCCTTTATCAGAGCTGGGGAAGAACCAACCTTCCAATGAGGCCAAGACCTGTTCCTCTGGCCTGCTGGCAATGGCACAAGACTGGGAGCTGAGAGTTGATCTGGGGAAGCAATTAAAGTTCCCAGAGATCGTGGCCACAACATCGCTAAGGCCAGACGTGGTGCTGACCTCAGCAACCTCCAAGCAGGTCGTGCTCCTGGAACTCACGGTCCCTTGGGAAGACCGCATCGAGGAGGCCAACGAGCAAAAGAGGGCTAAGTACCAGGAGCTGGTGGAGGAGTGTCGGCGCAATGGGTGGCGAGCGAGATGTGAGCCCATTGAGGTGGGATGCAGAGGGTTTGCAGGCCAGTCCCTCTGCAGGGTTTACAACATGCTGGGCATTACGGGGGCCAGTAAGCGAAGGGCCATCAGGGAGGCCACGGAGGCAGCAGAGGTTGCCTCACGTTGGCTGTGGATCAGGAGAGGAGATCCGTGGGTAGGGTAGCGCTACCTGGACACAAGTTGGGGGATTGATCATCCCCGGCTGGGTCGCCTGGGTGAGAGTGTATGATGTTGTGAGACCCGAAACACTCAATGAGCCCAGGAAACATCACTGATGATGTGTCCAGGTTGCATCACTAGTTGATGTATGTCACAAGGTTGATCACACAGAGCTCCAACACATACCCATACAGGGGTATAATTGAATGTTTAATCAATTATAACACGGGCACCCTGAACACACAATTTAGCAATGCGCTGTTTCGTAAAGACAGCCATAATCACATGAACGACACGTCTATAACTGGCGCTAATCCCGGACTCGCCCACAGAGGAGCGTATACCGTACACAGCAGAATTATAGAGCTAATTGTACCGTTACATGCTGATTTGTTTTTCCAAGAAAAACGTATGCTCAATGGAGTCAACATATCGTTAAAGTTTATACGCTCTACAGACCAGTTTTGTCTGATGACTCCACAAAATGTGTTGTATAAAGCCAATATCATGTCAGCCAGCATATTTGTGAAAAAAGGAAAATACCGTGGTTCCCTGCAATGACGATTGTTAACACAGATCCATCTCATCTGCCCGGAGAGCATTGGCTCGCTTTTTACATCACAAAAGACAAGAACGGATGCTGTTTCAACAGCTTTGGGAATACACCTGATATTTTTGCCCCCGAGATGAAGACTTTTTTATGGAAAAACTCTATAGCTGTGTCTTTTTCAAAAAAACAGGTTAAAAGCAATCAGGTTGTCTCCTGTGGCCAACACTATGTGCTTTTTCTTTACCACATGCAGAAAGGAATGTCTTTTGATAGAGTGTTAAAAATGTATACGGATAATTTACTGTGTAATGATGCTATGGTGTGTAAGTTGGTAAACAATATCAAACCTGTAGCCGTGTGCCACGGCCATGATTTTACATGTGTGCGGTGTGGAAAATAAAAAAATAAAAACACAAGAAATCAGTATGATCTCAAGCGTATTTTATTCTCAAAGAAAAATGCACCAGCATTTATTTATAGTAAAGACAAACAAGGCAAAACATGTGTGATAAGTGAAAAAAATCATGGATTTACATCGACCAAAAACCTTTTAAAAATAAAATAAGCCAGTATAATGCATGTATTGACAACGACAATAAAATGAAAAAAAATAAATAACAGAAAAGAAAAGAATAATGCAGACATCAATTCCATTAGCTTTTCCACATTGATCAAATAGCTTTTTAAAAATTACACGAATGCATGAATTGACAACAATAATAACATGAAAAAAGAATAAAAGAATAACTAAACATCAATAGGTCTCCCACTACTCGTCACCCAACATTGTTCTCTTGCTGCCTCTTTTAACAATAGGTGTTGAATAGGTAAAGCTGACATCGTCTGCGTGTATTATGTCACCGATAGCTCTGCGGACATGAGTGTTTGGTATCGCAGAAAGCAACACATTTAAATCAGTTTTTAGAAAAGTCGACCACCCCTTCAGTCTTGACGAGTCGCTCACATTGTGGCTCGCTGTGACATTCTTGATCAAATCATACACGTGTGAGCCTTTAATTATTTTATTATTGAGAATAATTTCCCCTTGGTCTGACCACGACACAGTGTCTGGAGCCCTAGTTAGTAATGCCAAAATGTGCTCCGTGTTTCTCTCACTCCTCTTAGGCATATGTTTAATTAAATCTGAGACTACGCGGTCTGTTGCATCTGTTGTGTTTGCAGCAGATGTGGCAACAGCGCCCTCTTCAGCGTGAGCAACGGCCTTAACAGGGTTTTGGGAAATATGGAGCGACAGACTCAACACATTCTTTTCCTGCTCACCTTGTCTCACAAGTGTCAGATATCTCTTTAAGATATATGCATATTTTTTGGCTTTTTCATGCAAATTCCCACCTGGCTGATCCAGAACCTCGGCCATGGCTTTGTCCCCCTCGTTTTGCGCATCAACTCGTATTGAGCTGGTGGTCTGCTGCTTCAATGAATCCAGCTGACGTTCGGGAACCAGATACATTTCATCCGCATATTCCATGGCTCCCTCTACTTTCTCCGGACAAGGTCAACAATGAAAGGGATTGCAGCACCTAACAGCGGCAGTAAAAAGCCTCCAGACTGGTTTACAGGTTTTCTCTTTTTAACGAGTTTGACTTTTTTGTCTGCAATGAGTCTGATCTGTTTTTTTTTTCTTCTTAAGCTGTCTGTATTGCCTAGTGTTTAGAGGTATGTTCCCATTTAGCACATTAAGTGCTATTTCACAAAGCGAAATGATGAGATCAGACCCCGAACTTGCTACAATGACCCTTCTCATATTCGGCGGTGACTTATATAGCAGTTCGTGCAGTGGGAGGTTTCTTTGAACGCATGAAAACGTCATGACTTTTTTTTCTAATCTTTTTTTAGGCACGTAGACGACCATCTTCTCAGCCAAAAGATTGCCTCTGAGTCTCAAATGTTCAGGGTTCTTTGCTTTATAATCTATGAATAGGTACCCGTAAGCGGCGAGGGTTGCGTCATTGAACGACTCTAAAAATATTTTTTAGGCTTATGGTCCTGCTGGCTTTGCCTTGGATAAACAGATTTTGCACCAGATATATGCAGCTAAGGTTTGATGATGTACATATTTTGTAAAAACATTTTGAACTTCTATATTACCACTGGCGTCATTCATCAATAATTAATTGATTTTTTTTAGGCGGTAGTAGAAAATCGTCACACAGAGAGTACGGTAAACCCTTCACAAAGTTTATCTATCTAAGTTTTAAGAGTTGGTCGCACAGTGGCTGCCAACACAAATAAATGTAAACAATGTTGTTTTATAGGGTGTGAAATAATCCGCTGCGCATTTTCTGTAATATCTTTAACAAAAAAAGTTTTTCAACAATTGGATGGGCCACTCACCACCATGCTAAAGGTGTGTGTTTTAACCGGGGGGTCAACACCAGAATCCATTTTTAAAAACCGTAAGGCAGAGTGGTGTAATCAGGAACCACCCAGCGCTTGTTATAAACTACCTGAACTCTTTTAACTACTGTGTCATTTTTTTTAAAACCTGTCCTGTTCAGCAGCTGGGGCAAGCAGCATCAATGTTCCTGGTGCCTTGTTGTACTGAAGCAGTTTTACTCTGCATAGGAGGAATCTGATAAACTCCTCCTATTGCCATTTATGTTCAATTTTATTAGGAATGGTATTGGTTCATTGATAAAGCTACCGGACTGAGGCTCAGGAGTGGATAGAAAGAGAACAGGGACAGGATAGGGAAGACAAGGGGGGGGACAAAAAAAACAACAATAGCTGAAAAAAAAAAAAACCAAACCAACCAACAAACAAACAAACAAACAAACAAACAAAAAGTAACAACAACAACAGAGAGGAGAAAAGAAAAAAAAGAGGAAAAAACATTGGTTGCAGAATTTCCATTGCAGGCTTACCATTTAGTTTAATCTAATTTTTAGATAAATGTCTGAGTGTGTTATTATGGGTCAGTTGTGCGCTGCATGCATGTATGTGTGTATATGCATGTGTATGTGTGTGCTACGGTTTGTCTTGGATGCTGTAGCTGATGTGGGGGGGCCAGGACATCATAACCCCAGTCCAGGATAGCAGGCAGGTCAGGACCAGGCCACCGCAGCACCCAGAAACCCGCAGGACAATGGGAGCCCCAGGCCACCCCTCCCCCCAGGAAACAGCCACAGGCCCAACCCATGCCAGGACCTGTAGGAAAGCATAGGAGCAGCAACCCCCATCCGGAAGCAACCCACAGAGAGACAGGGGCAGAGAGAGGACCCCGGTCCGAGATTCGGCCAGAGCCCCCTAAGAGGTCGGCCAGCGGCGAAGGGCCGACACCTGCCCACACCCAGGTGGGGCAACCACAGCCCAGGCCCAATGACCAGGCCCACCGCCCCCGTACAGGGCTACCCTGCCCCCAACCCTTGATCCCCATCCCCTCCATCCATCCCCTGTTCTCCCCCTCCCCCCAGAGCAGGCGGGCTTCAGGCTATAGGGCAGGATGTAGTTGTCAAAACCTGAAGCATTGTGTGCTATGAATGTGAATCCGCGAAACTTGGGCCGTCTGTAATGATCAACAAATGCCCCGATGCAGCGCAAAGTGTTGAAACAGAATTTGTTTCCATCCATGTCCATAGCACACACAAAACATGCCTTGTGTTTTCCCTCGTGGTACCGGGTTTTGAAATCATAAAAGATGTATTTCTCTCCAGGTCTTTTTTTTCTCTATAGGCTGTATAAAGCACATGTGGTCTGAGCTGCCGTTGACAAGACATTCATTACAGTGGGCACATTTTGCAGGTGCACAAGCGTGGGTTTTTTTACCAACTTTGTAAATCACCCCGCAGCCGATACAATATTTTAAGCTGTCGCATGGGATCAGGCCATGAGTTTTATCGTGCTCTTTGTGTGCTTTGTAACAAACCTCTGATTTGCAGATGCGGTTGCAGTCCTTGCATTTTAGAGTGTTTGACGCTCGTTCGCAGCAGTGTGTAAAGCACACATTGCACAAATATTTACATTTATGCCTTAGAGGACTGTCATAGGTTTTGTGGCAGTAATTACAGACATACGCTGTGCCAAAAAATGTTTTCACGTTGGTGATTAAGTAGCAGTGATTGTTGTGTAGATAAAGCCAGATGGTGTTTAAATTAGGAGCGGTGTTAGTCTGGAAACATTGCAATAGTTTACGGGCCTCTGTGTGGTGGTAAATCACAATTTTGGCGTTTATTACAGCCTCAAAATTGGCCACGTGTGTGAGTAAAACCGGCTCTGAGGGGTCGAGACCTGCCGACACGTGTAGACGTGTGGCAAGCACCATTTTGTCAGATTCAGACGCTGCAGCATCAGCAGCGTGCGCTAGGCATAGTGAAAAGCAAAGGCTGTTATCTTCCACATTGTTGTTTGGGTTAAAGAGAGCATGTGCCTTTTTAGATAGAATCTGATCATAGCACACATTACCCAATTTCAAACGCCCTGCTCCTGAGTGGTTTTCTACAATTCTACAAAAATTCTACAATTTCATTTAGCAGACGCTTTTGTCCAAAGCGACGTAACAGTAAACTCCAGCTCGTTGTCAGTCATCGATGGATTATTACTCTGAAAAGCCTGTGGAACCGCCTCTATAAACATATCCTGGTTGTATTCATCGTCAGATTGTAATACACATTGCACGACGTTAGCCAGGGACGGTCCTCTCAACACAACATTTAAAACACTGCCAAGTTGCGACCTTTCTTTTTTTTTTTTTTTTTTTGGAAAGGTTGCGACCTTTCTAATACGCTGTCAATCACTCCAGAGAGCCTGTCCCTAATAAAAGTGGGTACACTTTCAGGGTTGTCAATAGCTACATCCCTAAAATCAACTTTTTGACGCAGTTCTATAGCATTAAATTGGCTAATCTCCCTCACAAACCCCTGCCCATAGCCAGTTTGTCTTGAAATGTGTGGAGTGTTAATACTGCTACAAGCAACGGCTTCAGGTTCATGTACAGGTCTGGCAATTACCTGTTGAGATTGTGGTGGCGGTGTGGTGTGAGGCCCTCCATTTAAAAGTTCAGGGGCTCTTGCCGGTTGTGCTGGTTCGAACTCCGTTGCAAAGATTTTCTATTTTTTTCACAATGGATGATTTCGCCCTGTTACACACCCATGCGCCCTGGTCAATCGTCTCCTCTTTAAACTGAGCCTGTTTTTGCACTCAGGTGCGGTAGGGGTGTCTGTAAACAAATAAGTGATTAATTCATATAGGGTTAGGGTTACACTTAATTAGTGGTAAATTTGTTACTGTAAAAAGTGAAGACAATATATCCGGAGTTGCTCACCGCTGCGAACACCCATTATTTCTCCCAGCAATAAGGAAAATCAGGATCCCAATCCTCTGTGCCCATGCACCACAGGGCCCAAACACAAAACTGTTTGATCTTCTGAACCATTGTAGTTAAACCATACAAATAAATAAAATGGGTGGAGCCATGCCACCTGCATGTCGGGACATATTCTCTAAATAGACTTAAACACACACACACGCACACAGACACACACACACACACACACACACACACAACATGCTGGGCATATGGTCAGACACCCCCAATAACCCTAATTACATCTACATCAAACACATTTAATAATATCACACATTGTTGCGAGCTGCGATAGAGGAAACGCTGTCGGGGCTTGAGTTTTACTTTTAAACACAGTATTTTACAAAATCAAATATTTTAGCCAGAATGGGTTACTACAGAACCCCTTAAAAACAGATACTCATGTTTAATTACATTTTCAGATTTTATCACACTGGCCCCTTTCACAAGCATGTCATCACAGAAAACAAGAACGCACATAGTGTGTAAAAAAGGGTTGACATTTATTTAACTCTTCAGAGTATACAGGGAAAAAAGAAACACCCACATCGAAAATAACCTAACTTAGGCTGCCATGTGTTTGAAATCAAGCAGTGTTCAACACAACTGTTCAGGAATCCGGGTCCCAACGGTATGCTGGCATAATAGCTGTCAATGGCTTTTATGGCAGTGTCTGTTTGGGCTAGATCGTGTAACATTATCTCAACAGCTCCTGCTATTTTAGAGGGGCTGATGAGCATTTTCTTTAGAAATAGAAAGTTTCCTATTGTGCGCAGGAAATTGTTGTTCCACAACCTCGTCATGATGGCATCATAATTCCTATCAAAGTACCGATAGGGTATGTCATCATCACACGTATGGGGTCCCTGCCACACGTCCACACAGCCATTGTCCCGCTGCTGCGCGCGGCACCCCGCACAGTCATCGTACCACAGCAACATGATTGATTCGTTTAGCAGCGACAGTCCAACTCTTTTCAGGTGCTCCATAAAGCGGTCTGAAGTCTCACGGTCCATGCAGAGAACATCACTATCCACATATACATCGGCAGATCCCACTAGAATCTCACAGGGCGGATCCTCTAGTTGATGCTTCGCCAACGACGAATACAAACGCACACCCTCATCTGCGCACAGAAATAACAGCGGTATTAAAACACAACGTTAAACAAAAACGCATTAAAACAAATAGGCATTGGGGAAAAACTTACCGTTAACCAGAGTCATGTCCATGATTCACAGGAAAAAAGTCCAGTGGGCTACACCTTGGGTCGGAAACGCATATGATACAGCAACAAACTCTGGGCTTAATTATGTACTACCACAGAATCCCATATGACACCCAGGACATGTCCAGGCATAATTACGTACTACCACAGAATCCCATTGTTGCGAGCTGCGGTAAAGGAAATGGACACGCCCCTTTTTAGGGCGGGGATGCATGCCCACGAGGATGCGCAAAGTTTTCACATGCACATGCTAAGGTGCCGTATTATTACTACTCATGTCTAGATAACATCGTGACAGGATATTTATAATAACACAACTTTCATTACAGTCGGTGTCCCTTGATATAGACTCTGGGATGTTTTGTGAATGAGAGATTGCCACTTTAATGCTTTAAAACTCAAATATTCTGCAGATCCTGTCAGCTGCAGGTGGTGGGAGCTCAACAGGGAGCAGTTGGAACCAACAGGTGGTACGTAAGAATAATTTGATTTGATTTATTTGATTTGCACAACTGAACATATAATTATTCATAGTATACAAGTCAGGCCCGGACTCAAAACAGGACTCAGATGCAGTGGTATGGTGCAAAACAGGCTTAATTTAACTATTTAAACCTCTCAACAGAGCGATAAAATATAAGGCTATGAAAAATATCTATGAAGGCTTAAATAAAACAAAGAAAAATCACTCCAGAAGTGGGAAAAACCACTAATGAAGAAATAAACCAACGTAAAATCTCTCAAAGAGGAAAACAAAAGCTAAGTACAAAAAACTAAGAGCGCTCTCTACTGAGGAAAAAACTAGTCTATGAATTCACTAAACTGAAAATAAATCGCTCACACCAAAAACACGGAGGATAACAAGAACCGGGAAGCAAACTGGGGCCCCCTGTCAGAGATGATGTCCTTGGGAAATCCATGAACCCTGAAAACATTGTTCATCATGATCTCCGCCGTTTCCTTAGCGGAGGGCAGTTTAGGCAGAGCAATGAATCTAGCCATCTTGGAAAATCTGTCCACCACAGTAAGAACTGTGGTGTTACCTTGAGAGACCGGGAGCCCTGTGACGAAGTCCATCGAGATGTCGGACCACAGTCTGGAAGGAATGGGAAGCGGCTGCAGTAGTCCCATGCGTGGCCCGGTGGTGGTCTTGTTTCGGGTGCAGACTGAGCATGCCTCTATGTACTACCAGACCTCCGGCTCCATGGACGGCCATCAAAACCTTTGGGAAATGGCAAACTTCGTCCTACGAACTCCCGGATGGCAAGAAAGCAGCTAGGTGTGGACCCAGTGGATCACCTGTTGGCGCAATTCAACTGGGACAAACAAACGATTCTCAGGGCACCCACTAGGTGGCAGACCCTCACCATTGGCCTGCTTAACCTCATTTTGTATCTGCCAAGTCACAGCTCCAACCACACAGGTAAGTGGAAGGATAGGTTCTGGTTCTTTGGCAACAGGCTTGGGGTCAAAGAGTCGAGACAGGGCATCAGGTTTGACGTTTTGGGACCCCGGCCTGTAAGAGAGAGAGAAAGAAAAGCGGTTAAAGAAAAGCGGTTAAAGAAAAGCGCCCACCTAGCCTGGCGAGAATTTAGTCTTTTAGCCTTTCTGATATATTCCAGATTTTTATGATCAGTCCAGACAATGAAAGGATGCTTGGCCCCCTCAAGCCAATGTCTCCACTCTTCGAGAGCTACTTTGACCGCCAGTAATTCCCGGTTGCCAACATCATTGTTCTGCTCTGCTTTGGACAGGCGGCGAGACAAGAAGGCGCAGGGATGCAATTTTCCGTCTTGCTCTGACCGTTGAGAGAAAACTACTCCGATCCCCTCATTGGAGGCATCAACTTCAACCACAAACTGACGCTGCGGATCAGGCATGGTGAGAATGGGGGCTGTGGTGAAACATTGCTTTAGAGTCTGGAAGGCAGCCTCCGCCTGAGGAGACAAATGGAACTGCACCTGTGAGGAGGTAAGAGCATGGAGAGGAGCAGCTATTGCGCTAAAGCTTCTGATGAACCGCCTGTAAAAGTTGGTGAACCCAAGGAACTGCTGAACCTTTTTGCGGCTATCAGGTGTAGGCCACTCAGCCAAAGCGCTGACTTTTGCCGGGTCCATCTGCACTCTTCCAGGGGCTACAATGAAGCCCAGGAAGGAGATGGTATTGGCATGAAACTCACTCTTTTAGGCTTTGACATAAAGTTAGTTTTCCAACAGTCTTTTTCATACTCTTGTAACATGGTCACGGTGTGAGTCAAGGTCAGGTGAGTATATCAGTATGTCATCAAGGTACACATAGACAAAATGATCAACAAAGGGTTTTTACCCACAAAGAAGAACCCGGCACCTGCTGGTGATGATGAGGGGCGGATTAACCCGGCCTTCAACGAGGTGTCAATGTAGTCCCGCATGGCTTCCTTCTCTGGTTCGGAGACAGAATAAAGACGGCCCTTGGGGATGTTAGATCCAGGGAGCAGATCTATAGCACAGTCATACGGCCGATGCGGGGGGAGGGACATCACTTTGGTCTTGTTAAAAACCTCCCGAAGATGGTGGTAGCAAGAAGGCACCGAGCTCAGGTCTGGGTAACTGGAGTCTGTGGCGGAATTATTAGAAACATGGTTATCCTCTGCCACAAAATTTTGAGTAAGCTCAACCAGGCAGTCAACACACTCTTTTCCCCACTCCACGATTTCTCCCATTCTCCAGTTCACATGGGGATTGTGGCGAAACAGCCACGGCTCCCCCAGAACGAGTGTGTGAGAGGGGGACTTGAACAAATAAAAGCTAATAAGCTCTCTATGCTCTCTTATGTGCAACTTGAAGGGTTCAGTGATATGTGTGATGGTGAAAAGTTCTCGACCATCGAGATCCTTGGCCTTGATTGGCTTGGCCAGAAGTTCAGTTTTGAGGCCCAGTTCCACCGCTAGACCCCAATCCATCAAACTCTCATCTGCCCCTGAGTCTATGAGTGCTTTGAATTCTGTGGCGGTGTGGTGTATTACCTTAACAGTCGTGAGAGTTCGTGAAGCAGAGCCTGGAGCTGAGAATTGACCCACCACCGTGGGTCTCTTGGCTGGACAGGCATTGACGAGATGACCTGACTGTCCACAGTAGAAGCACCGACCCTCCTGCAGACGTCTCCTACGCTCCTCTGGAGTCAGCCGAGCCCTGCCGAGCTGCATGGGCTCCTCCTCTCCCTCCACTACTTCTACTTCTACTTTCTCACGTGGGCATTTAATGTATATGTTAGACTAATTTTATAAGTGGACAGAGAGGATGTATTGGCCACAAGATGGAAATGGGCATTCTATAAGGAGACACCTTTGTATTTTAAAGAGAACTGCCCCCTGGAGGTACTATATAATGGCACATGCAGTAGGTTGATTGTCTAGTGGGGTAGGAATGAAAATTGGAGTTTGACTGGAAGTATTGCTTGAAGTGGTCAGGTAGTTAAGTATTTTGGTATTTTATCTTATAGATGAAGATACATGTTTGGAGGATGTTTATATCAAAGATGGTTAGGATATTGAGGGTTGCGAATAGAGGTTCAGATGGATCCAATGGATTTGGTTTTGTTGCCAATCTAACAAACTTTTTTTGTAATATATATAGTTTTTGGAGGTAAGAAGGATAGGTACTAGCCCACACAATATTACAATAGGCTAGGTAAGGATAAATGGAACCGTAGTATAGGGTTTTTAAGCAGGCTCTATTTAAAAATTGACTAATTTTCCTGACAATCCGTACTGATTTTGTAACCTTCTTTGAAATCATGTCAATGTGATCTTTCCAGCAGTACTTCTCGTCAACCAATACACCCAAGAAAGGTGTGGAGGCAACTCTACCATCTCTCATTACCCTCAACAGCGATCCTAGCTTCCCCGGGGTTGTATTTCTTCTTACCTGCAAATATTATAAACTTGTTTTTTTTTGTATATTTAATGATAATTTGTTAACTTGAAACCATTTGCTCAATATAATAAGACATTGATTTGCTTCGTTAATGAGGGTTTTGAAGTTTTTGTGGGAAAGGATGACATTTGTATCGTCAGCAAACAGAATGGAGAACATGGTACATGATACTGTAGGAAAATCATGAATATAAATCAGGAATAACAAAGGCCCAAGTATTGATCCTTGAGCCACTCCACATGATAATGTAGCTCTGGAGGATTCTGTGTTCTTGACAGTGACATATTGTTGTCTATCAGTGATGTAGTTTTTTTAACCATTGTAAAACAGTGCCTTGAAAACCATATCTGCTCAGCTTTGACAGTAGTCCAGTGTAATTTACAGTATCAAAAGCCTTGGAAAGAGCTAGGAAAATTCCCAGTGCATATTCCTTATTTTCTAATGCAGTTGATATTTTATCCGTGAGGTCAAGTAGAGCCATATAGGCCGAGTGTTTTTTACGGAAGCCATATTGGTGATTGTGAAGTATGTTGTTCGTGTTAATATGATGAAGCATTCTTTTGTAGACAAGTTTTTCCAGAATCTTTGAAAAAGATGGTAATATCAAAATTGGGAGATAGTTTGTGAAATAATTTGGATCCTCGGATTTGAAAATGGGGATGACTTTGGCTAACTTTAGGTCATTTGGTACATTACCAGTTGCCAATGAGATGGAGCATATAAATGTTAGTGTCAAGGACAACTAGTCCAAGGGTTTTAGTTGGACCCAAATAGGCAAACACAAGGCACAGAGAAAAGGAGCCGTGAACAGACAAAACAAACAGCTGGCTGGAGGAGACAGGTTTCAGTTGGGAGACATGAAACGTAGGGTGAATTTTCATCGTCGCCGGGAGTATTACATGTGTGACATGTAGAGCTGGCTCAGGTGAGCCCCTGCATGGTTTCTCCCTCTCTCTCTGTTTCCCTCCTCCCTCTCCTGCTCTTAAGACGAAGATCCAGGAGGACGCTGGCTGCTTCCTGTTCTGCCCTCCCACATGACATCTGGGAGAGGAGTTGATTGGAGCCTGGTTGCCCCTCCAACTGGCTGGTTACAGGGAGGCCTCTTTATAAGCCACTCCCCTGCTTTGTTCTGGCTCTCTGTCTGGCGACCTGCTGAGCAAAAGACTTTGAGACAACTTTGTAAGATCAACCTATTTGGAAGTGGGAGGTGGTAGGTTTAGGTTAGATTGGGGTATCCCACACCTTACATCACGTAGTCTTCTTTTGTATACCACACTAATTTATGGGTTGGTGCCATCCTTGTACGTTTTTGACAACCTTTATTAGTTAGACAGGCAGGCCTTTTGTTACGTGTGTTTCTTGTGTCAGCAAGATTTCCCTTAGGCCTTATTTTGTTGTCTTAACTTAATTGGTTTGGCACAATCCCCTCACAGCCTACCTTCCCTCCCACTCTGTACACAACTTTTGTTTGTTTGATCACCCCTATTTTGTGAAATAAATAATTCTTGCACTTATAATTTTCCACTTGGCTGTTTGTGTTATTCCTTGTGTTGCCACAAGGAACGTAACACAATTGGGGGCTCGTCCGGGATACCTAAATATCCCTTTCAATCAGCTATACATGGTAAGTTTTTGTGTTTGAATTGTTGTGGAGTAGGTAGGTAGGTGAACATGAGTTTCAACCTGCAGGACTTTGTGGATAATCCCACACTTGAAAAACTTGATGTGTGTCGCAAAGATGATTTGTTGTGTGTTGCGGCCCATTTTGATATTCCTGTTCAAAAATATCGTGTGAAAAGGGAAATAAAGAGCACAATTGTGGAACACTTAGTTAATTTGAATGTTCTTGGCTCTTCAGCTGATCTCCCTTCTACTACAGCAGAGGTTTCCTTCCAGAGTGGCATGGAGGAACCAACTGCACTAACCACTCTTAGGGTACAGATGGAGCGACGAGTTTCCCCCAACTACTTTGCCTCATTTTGACCCATCTTCTCCACAGTTTGAGGGGTCGAGTGTGAGCACTAAGATTAGGGTCCGCTTAGCCCATCTCCAGCTGGAGGCTCAAGAGAAGGAGATGGCATGTAAGGCTGACCTTGACCTCAGACTGCAGATACGTAAATTGGAGATAGAAGCAGACAAACAGATTAGATTAAAAGAGCTTGAAATTGAAGCTTTGAGAATTTCCTCTGGTTTTCCTGGAATGTCTGATAAATCTTTGTCATCTCATTCAGCCCACAATAAACAACCTTTTGATGTGAGCAAGTACATTTCTCTGGTGCCACCATTTAGAGAGTCAGAAATTGATTCTTATTTCAGCGCTTTCGAGCGTATTACTACTGCACTGGACTGGCCTAAGGACATGTGGCCCATCTTACTTCAGTGCAAGCTTATTGGTAAGGCCCAGGAGGTTGCATCCTCTCTCTCTCTGTAGAAGAGAGCTTGGAATATGACATCTTGAAGGAAGCCATCTTGCGTGCCTATGAGCTTGTGCCTGAAGCTTACAGACAGAAGTCATAAAAAAAGTGCAGGTCAAACATTTGAGTTTGCACGAGAAAAGTCAGTTCTCTTTGATAAATGGTGTGCTGCGAGTGATGTGAAAGATGACTTTGACTCTCTCTGCCAGTTAATATTATTGGAGGACTGTAAAGGCTCTCTACCAGAGAAAATGGTAGTATTTCTCAATGAACAGAAAGTTTCTTCTCTGTCTAAAGCTGCTGTCTTGGCAGATGAGTTTGTCCTGACTCACAAGAATCTGTTTGGGCCTTCCATGCAGCCAGAGAAGTCTCCTGTGTCACGTCCTGTGCGACCTGATTCTGGCCTGTCTATGTCAGTTCAGGCTAAGAGTCCACCGCCACAACCACAGGAGTCTCGTGAGTGCTTCTATTGCCACAAAAGAGGCCACATCCTAGCTGACTGCTTAGCACTAAAAAGAAAACAGCAGGCTCAGCCAAAAGAAGTGAGTTTGATTAAAACAATTCAGTCACCTGCTGCTGTTTCACTGCCTGACAAAATAGGTCCTTTTGAACCTGATCCCTGTTTCAGGCCCTTCATTTCAAAGGGATTTGTTTCTGTTTCTGAAGAGCCAAAGGATAATAAATCAGTCACCATCCTGAGAGACTCTGCTGGCTCCCAGTCACTTATTAAGGAAGGTATCTTGCCTGTCTCACATGAGACCTGGTGTCGTTCTAATGTAGTTGTTCAAGGGGTGGGAATGGTTAGTGTTGTTGCGCCATTACACAGAGTGTATGTGCAGTGTCCCTTAGTTAGTGGTTGGTTTGAGGTGGCTGTTCTCCCTGCATTACCAGTTTCAGGTGTAGACTTTGTCCTTGGCAATGATATTGCTGGGGGTGAAATACATTCAACTCCCATTGTGGTGGACACTCCAGTTGTAGGGGCATCTGACTGGGCCATGGATGCTCAGTCTGAAGTCCTCCCTGCTTGTGCTGTCACTCGGGCCCAAACCAGGAAGTATGGCCCTGATCTTGCTGACTCTTTTTTGGTTATTGATCAGGCACCTGATGCGACAATGACAGGATCTAAAAGTCAGCCTGAGATTTTAACTGTGACTGCGCTGCCTGGTTCCCTTGGTACAGAAGCAGTAAAGCTACCTGCCACTAGGGGGGAGTTTATTGCAGCCCAGCAGAGCGATTTAACACTTGCGAAGTGTTTGTCCTCTGTTGTTAGCCTAGAAGAAGCAAAAAGAAAGAAGTTGGCCTACATAACTGACAGCGGGTTACTCCTACGCCGCTGGAGAAAGAGGATTGGAATACAATCAACCAGATTGTGGTTCCCACAGCTTTCCGGTCCCAGATATTAACCTTGGCGCATGATAATCCATGGTCTGGCCACCTGGGAATCACCAAGACTTATGACAGAGTTCTTAGACATTTTTTCTGGCCAGGACTCAAGTATGATGTGGTTCAGTTCTGCCGCTCATGTCATGTCTGCCAGGTAGCAGGGAAACCAAACCAGATAATACCTCCTGCTCCGCTCTGTCCCATACCAGTAATGGGGGAGCCATTTGAGAAGGTTATAGTAGATGGTTTTTGGCAATGGGCCCACACAAAGTATGGTCATCAATTCCTGTTGACTATTATGTGTGCTGCCACCAGGTTTCCAGAAGCCATTCCTTTGCGGAAAATCACTGCTCCTGCCATCAGTATGGCTCTCGTCAAGTTTTTCACATTGTTTGGGCTTCCCAAAGTGGTCCAGTCTGACCAAGGCACCAATTTTAAATCTTGTGTGTTTGGTCAGGTGTTGAGAGCACTAAATGTTAAACATTCCACTTCGAGTCCTTACCACCCTGAAAGCCAGGGGTCACTAGAACGATTTCACCAAACCTTGAAGTCCATGCTGAGAAAGTACTGTCTGGACTGTCAGAGAGACTGGGATGAGGGTGTGCCATTCATTCTTTTTGCTGCACGTGAAGCTGTTCAGGAGTCTGTGGGGTTCAGCCCTGCTGAGTTAGTGTTTGGGCATGAGGTGAGAGGTCCTCTTAAGCTGCTCAAGGAACAGCTTCTTCTACCAAAAGAGACTGCTCACAGCATTCCCGAATATGCTGGCAAAATTAAAGCCCACCTTCAGCATGCTTGCTCTTTAGCCAAGGATGCGCTGGTTTCTTCCCAGGTGAGGATGAAGCAGCATTATGACTTAAAAGCTGTCTCTCACTCATTTCAACCAGGGGACAGGGTTCTGATGCTCTCCTCTGTACCTGGATCTGCTCTCAATGGCAAATTCTCTGGTCTGTACATTGTAGAGAAGAAGCTCAGTAGCACAAACTAAGCCATTCAAACTCCTGAGCGCAGGAGAAAGAGCAGGGTTTGTCACGTGAACATGCTGAAGCAGTACATCCCTCGGGGGGATGGGGGGGAGGTGTCTGCAGTTGCTGCTGTGCAGGCCATGGTTACACCCATGCCCGTTGGTCCTGAGGATACTTCTTTTGATGATGGGCTGGTGATGCATAGTGCTACACCCCAGGGGGCCAGATTACACAACTCTGAACTGCTGTCTCATTTTTTGTCGCACCTTCCTGATGCTCAACGTCATGACATTGAGGGACTGATTCGTAGTTTCCCCTGTTTGTTCAGCGATGTTCCGTCCCAAACCACAGTTATTGCTCATGACATTATCCTAACAGATCCAAGACCCATTGAACAGCGGGCCTACCGAATTAATCCGGCCAAAAGGGAATTGATGAAGGGGGAAGTCGACTACCTTTTGAGTCGTGGACTGGCGCTACCAAGTTCCAGCCCCTGGAGTTCGCCTTGTCTACTGGAGCAAAAATCTGATGTGAGTCGAAGATTCTGCATAGATTATCACAAGGCGAACTCTGCGACTGTTCCTGATGCGTACCCCTTACCTCTTATTGATGACTGTATTGATGAGATTGGCCCAGCTACTTATGTTTCCAAGTTGGACATGCTAAAGGGTTACTGGCAGGTTCCCTTGTGTCAGGAAGATTTCAGTTAGGCCTTATTTTGTTACCTGAGAGATAAACTGTGGGCCTCTGTCAGACACAATATCCACAGGGATTCCATGAATGCGGAAAACCTGTAGGACTAACTGGTTGGCCGTTTCTCTAGCCGACGGTAACCCAGACAATGCCACAAAGTGAACAGATTTAGAGAATAGATCCACTATGGTGAGAACGGTGTCGTTACCTTTAGATCGTGGCAGTCCTGTGACGAAGTCCACAGCTACGTGCGACCTCGGGCGGTGGGGAACAGGGAGAGGCTGGAGGGAGCCTGATGTGATGACTTGCCCCGGGCACAGACTGTGCATGCCACGCCGAACTCCCAGACATCCCTCTCCATGGACGGCCACCAGAATTTCCTCCGGAGAAAAGACAGTGTTCGGTTCGAACCGGGGTGGCAAGCCAACTTCAATGAATGTCCCCACCGCAGGACCTGAGAGCACACTCCTGCCGGGACGAAGAGAATGTGGGGTGGACCACCCCGGGGTCCGGCTCCGCCAGCAAGGCGTTGCGCACTACGGCCTCCACGTCCCAGGAGACCGCCGCCAGCACCCGTTCAGAGGGCAGGATGGTCTCAGGCCGCTCCTCCACGCGTGAACCGTTGGGACAAGGCATCAGCCTTAGTATTGCGGCAGCTGGTGAAGTAGGTTAATGTAAAGTTGAACCTACCGAAGACCATAGCCCACCTAGCCTGGCGGGAATTAAGTTTTTTCGCCGTTTGGATGTACGACAAGTTCTTGTGGTCGGTCCACACAACGAACGGCTGTTCCGCCCCCTCCAGCCAGTGCCGCCACTCCTCCAGTGCCTGCTTAACCGCCAACAGCTCCCGGTTCCCGACATCGTAGTTCCTCTCAGCTGGGCTCAGTTTACGGGAGAAGTAGGCGCAGGGGTGAAGGCGCTGGTCCGGTGCAGCACGCTGAGAAAGCACAGCCCGATCCCGCTGTCCGAGGCGTCCACCTCCACAACAAACTGCCAGGAGGGATCCGGCTGCGCAAGCACAGGGGCCGTAGTGAAAAGAGTGTTCAAGGTCTGGAAGGCTTGCTCCGCCTCCTCCGGCCAGGAGAAAGCAAGTTTGGTGGAGGTTAGGCGAGTCAGTGGCGCCATCACTCGGCTGAGGTCTTTAATGAAGCGCCGGTAGAAGTTGGCGAACCCCAAGAACCGCTGGAGCTGCTCACGGTTGGACTGGGTGGGCCACTCGGCGACCGCCTGCACCTTAAGCGGATCAGCCCTGAGCTGTCCCCTTTTGATGATGTAACCCAAAAACGGAATTGACGACTGGTGAAAGGAGCACTTCTCAGCTTTAATAAACAGTCTGTTTTCTAATAGTCTCTGCAGCACCAACCACACATGCTGGACGTGCTCGTCCAGGGTGCGCGAACAAATCAATATGTCATCCAAATAAACAACAACAAAACGGTCTAGGCAGTCTCTCAACACATCATTGACCAGTGCCTGGAAAACAGCGGGGGTGTTAGTAAGCCCAAATGGCATCACCAGATACTCAAAGTGGCCTGTCACGGAGTGAGCCATGACGCTTGCGCCAAATGCGCGCACCTAGCCACTCACGCAAGCACATAGGCGCATAGGCAGCTATCTGCCGGCACAATAAAAACACCAGCTGACCTACTGCTGCGAGTAGCACTTCATCTACATTCAGTTTCTGTCTTGGTTTACCTGGTTTTCACATTCCACACTACACCGTTCCCCATACAGTCTCACCAGCATGTGTTCGAGTGTGCAGGGGTGGCCAACCAGCATGTTCAAACATTTATTTTTTTTTAATTCATCACTCGCGTTTTCAACGCGCCATTTTTCTAAAACATTCCCTCATCTGTTAAAACATTGTACTGGTAACGAAGCACACTTACACACACCACCGTTTTTGCAGTTTAATGTTTTTAGCAATCTTTACAAACACATTCAGTTTTCTGTAGACTCACCAGCATAGCATCAGCGCTCCAGCTGAAAATTTTACCGGCTGACCAATCAATGTCGGGGTTGTGGGCCTTGAGCCAAGGATGGCCCAAGACCAGAGGAGACAGACCAGAAGACAAGACTTTAAATTGTATCGTCTCGTGATGGTTACCAGACACAACCATCTGTAACGGAGCGGTCTGAAAGGAGATCGTAGTGAGGGGCTTACCATCTAGTGCGTTGACACGTATGTCCTCAGAAAGGGGGATAAGGGAAATGTCGGCTTGACATGCAAAGTCTGCGTTGAGGAAGTTGTCCTCGGCCCCAGAGTCAACGAGGACAAGTAGCAGCCAGGCCAGGAGTCAAAGCCTGATCACTGACCAAACAGCGCCTCCACCGAAGTTAAGGCCCTCCCCCTAAGTAGCCCGATCAAAAACTATATCTTTGCCCGATCTGTGGCAAAGGCTTGGGGCCGCTGCAAGAAGATTTGCCGACACTGAAATAGAAACCCGCGACATCTTTCAAACTCACCAGAGTAGGGGTCCGGATTGGTGGTGGGGACGTCCCGGGCGGGGTTGGGGTCTGCCGGGACGAGGGCAGGTGCCGAAGCTGGAGCTTGCGCTCCGGGGTCTGGGAGCGCAACGGCGAGACCAGCCACCTGCGCACTTAACTGGCTCACCTGTGCTGCGAGTTGCTGAGTGGTATCTAACAATGAGCGTAATGCATGGTCGTGGTTATGAAGCCACTCACCCTGTTTACGCAAGGCAGACTTCACAGTGGAATCCCCGTCCCCGTGCAGAATATCCGCCGGGTCCATAAGGCCAGATTGTTCTGTCAAGGACAACTAGTCCGAGGGTTTTAGTTGGACCCAAATAGGTAAACACAAGGCACAGAGAAAAGGAGCCATGAACAGACAAAAGATTTATTCAGAACCAAAACAAACTCCAATAATCAGCAAATAATTTCTAGTACTAAACAATCAACTACGCCGTGGTGAGCAGGTAGGAAAAAACACACTAATTCTAAGGAAAAAACTAACTCAAGACAGAACCACTATAGGAACGATGCAAGACCAAAACAACGCTACAAACTCAGAAACTGGATAAATACAAGGAAACAAACACAGGGAAACAACTAACAAGGCACACGATCTAGAGACACAAGGAAAAGATGGCTGGAGAGTCAGGCAAGGACCATGACAATCTGGCAGTGAGGTGACGCTGCCACGCTGCTTAAGAGCAGGGAGAGTAATGAAGGAGATGAGCCTCAGGTGCGCAGTGGGCCTGCCGCACCGCTAGGCCACACCTCCCCCGCAGAGTTAGGAGGAAAACAACAAAAAAGCATGAAACATAAACACAAGCATACCTAACAAACACCAAACTCACAACAGTTAGTGGATCAATAATTATTGTTTTTACCTCCTTTATTAGTGTGGTTCGGATTTCATCATGTCCTGCTGCAGTTGGTTTCAGTTGTCCTATGATGTCTTGTACCTCCTGGGAATCAGTGTCGTAAAAATGATTAAATACAGGGTAAGTCCCATCAATGTAATTCAGTGGATTTACATCTCTTTTTACTATTTTTTTACTAAGGGAGGGACCAACATTAACAAAAAAATGGTTGAACTTACAGGCTATTTCGTGAGGGTCGGGGATGGTTTTTCCTCCATCGTAGAAGTGATGTGGGAACTTTGCTCTGGCTTTCCTGCGGTGGAGTAGCTGGTTAATGATTGACCATGTTTCCTTGATATTGTTAGTAGAGGCCTTGAATTTGTCACTGTAATGTTTCTTTGTAACTGCTCGGAGGAGATGGTTGAATTAATTTCTATATCGTTTATATTTTGTTTGATTCTCTGGTGTGGGGTTAGAAACAAACATTTTGTACCATTTGTTTTTCTTCCTAGAGAATTTTTGCAATCCAGGGGTGAACCATGGTTTGCAAAAAATCTGCCTTTTGCAATTCTTGGCAGTAGTTAGTGGAAACCATTTGTTGAAAACTGCATTAAAAAATTTAATAAAGGCTTGGTATGCTCCATTTGCATCAGTTTGAGTATAGACAGTGTCCCATGACATAGTTTCAAGTTGTGTTTTAAATTTAGCCATACTTTTTGCGTAATTTTTAACTCCTCCTTTCATCAAGGAGGGTAAATTGGAAAGTGGTCTGAGATGTCTGTGCACACAATACCTGCATGGAGCACTTTGTTCACTTCATTAGTTAAAATGTTATCTATTAAAGTAGCAGACTTGTCAGTCACCCTGGTTGGTTTGTGAATCACTGAATGAAAATAGTTTATATATGTTTATATATAGGGTGTTTTGGAAATTCTGGGTAGGAGGATGTACTTCGTTTTTAAATAAATTTATATTAAAATCAACAGGAATATAGCATATCTTGCCTTCTTTGTTTATTTGGTCTAGAATAGTCGTCATGTTTTCATTGAAATTGTCGATGTCTGTGTCAGGGGGTCTGTAGACACAGCCAACAACAATTCTCTTGCCTCTATTTGGTAGTATAATTTCTGGAAAGTGAGATTCAGCACCATCAGAGTTCAGTGACAAGGCCGTTCTAATTATATAATCATAGTCCCTTCTGATGTACATTACTATCCAACCACCAGTCCTCACCTCTCTGGTCAGATGGACAAAGTTGTAGAGGAGGAGTTCATATAAACCTTTTGTATCTTCATTAGCCCGTGTCCCTGTTAAGGCAATTATTGAGAAATTGTGCTTCAGAGATTATAAAAATAATAAGAGGGGCTCATGATTCGCATTGAGGCTGCGTATATTGAGGTGGAGAGTTGTAAACACTTGATTTTCACGAGGTAAAGAATCAGTAAGCTCCTTGAGTTGTTTCTCAGTATAATATGTACAAGGCTCCTTCATTTGTGGGTTACAGTTTATATCGGGGTCTACTCCATATAGTCCTGTGTTGGACACCTTGTTGTTTAGATTGAAGGGGTTGAAAATCATATTTTCAAAATTTGTACCTTGGTGATTTAAATTGCTATTGAGCAAGAAAATAAGATCATCATTGTCAGCATCATAAAATGGAAGGTGTCCTGCACATATATGACAGGTCCAGGATTCCCATAACCTGGACTTTGTGTTTGAGGCAGGTGTACACTTTAGGTGAAACTTACTTCAACATATAGAATAGAATAGAATGCCTTTATTGTCCCTATACCAGGTACAATGAGATGCAACACTGCTCCTTGGGTTGTGCACATATAAATAGAAAAATATACATAGACACATATTTACATTACTATACCTACTATAGGACTAATACTGACATAACTGTACATAGGCTCTGCAAAGACATAAGGACATATACTTATACATATAAGATATATACATAGACTGTACAACTGTAAACAGGCTTGTGCAAGTCCCACTGTGGATACATGTGAGAGTGGATAGCAGCTTTAAGTGGTGCTGTGGTGCATCTAGGTGCACAGGCACATTATAGTACCAGATTCAAGGTGGCTGTGTCATCAACAGATTGAGGTGACGTAGCATTTGCAGTGCAAACATGGCAGAACAAGAGCAGATCAACAGTCCTGGTGATAGTGTAAAACATATAGAGGTACTTACACAGTTCAGTCTTCATCCTGAGCTGGTTTTGTGTAGGAGGCTGGCAGATTTGGTGGTAGAAAAGAAAAGATCGTGCCGGTAATTGTGCTGAGGCACTTCAGTTCCTTAGTGCAAGCTTGCATTGAGCATGGTGACAGCTTTGGGAAAGAAGCTGTCCCTGAGTCTGTTTGTCTTTGCTGGGATAGACCTGTAGCGCCTGCCAGAGGGCAACAGGTTGAATAGGTGGAATGCAGGATGAGTGCTGTCCTTGATGATGTTCTTGGCTTTGTTAAGGCTGCGTGAGGTGTAGATGGTGGTTAGGTCAGGCAGGGGGCATCTGATGGTCACTCTCTGCAGACTGCTGGAGTGCCACACTGACACAGCGTACGTCAGCAGGCTCTCAATGGTTGAGCAGGAGAAGGTCACCTGCAGATTGGTGTCAAGCTGTTCTTTCCTGAGCACCCTCAGGAAGTGGAGTCGCTGCTAGGCCTTCTTAACCAGTGCTGACGTGTTGGCTGTCCAGGAGAGGTCGGCAGAGATGTGGACCCCGAGGAATTTGAAGGTCTCTACTCGCTCCACCATTTCCCCATTGATGTAAAGGGGTGCAGGGGGGGTTCTGTTCCGTCGGAGGTCCAGGATGAGTTCCTTCGTCTTTGAGATGTTCAGCGCCAGGTTGTTGCCTGCACACCACTGGCTGAGTCTAAGGACCTCATCTCTGTATACCACAAGTGATACTTTGTACTTTCACAGGTTTAAGGCATTTAGGACAGGTGTTTGTTACCTTCATTGTTATCATAAAAGGAAATAAACATGATAATAGTGAGTTACTTCGGGGTTGAGGTAGCTGGGGGGCTGGATGGGCTATTCCTTCTCCTTGGGGGGTGAGTGATCAGCTGGTCATACCTTAGACAGGCAATGTCAGCCTTTTCCCGAGCAGCCCACATCTGAGGCAGAAGGGCTTTCCTTCTTTCTTGCACTTGAGCAGAGAAATCCTCATTTATATAGATACCAGTGTTTTTAGTTTTTTAGCATTTTCAAGAATGTTGGCTCTGTCTTTAAAATTGAGGGATTTTACCACGACGGGTCACGGTTTTCTGCTGTTCGTATCAGGCTTGCCTGTGCGGTGTGCTCTCTCGATGGCCATGTGTCTGGTGTCCAGCTTCAGGTTGTTGGAGATCACGCTGCGGATCTTTTCCTCAGTGGTGGCCCAGGTCTCCTTAGGCCTCTCCTCGATACCATCAAAGACCAGGCTGTTCCTTCTGGACTCGTTCTCCAGGTCGTCAGTGGTTTTATCGAGGATCTTGAGGCTGTCACACATTATTTTCTGGTTCTTCTCAAGCAGCTCACTGTCAGTATACAGTTTGGAAGTGATCTTCTTCAGTTCATCTACTTCATTTGGGGTAAAGTGGAGGCTGGTTTTGAGCTCATGCGTAAGGTTAACCGCCGAATCAAATCGCTCGTTGGTGGAGTCCATCATTACCCGGACAAGTTTGCCAAACGTGTCAGCCTGCTTATTTAGCAGGTCCTCCTTGTGAGCTTTTTGCTGGGCAAGTTGTTTATCCAGCTGCTTAGCATGTTCAGCCTTTTGTTGCGCCAGTCCCTGGTTTATTAGTTTTCTCACCATGTCTAATGTGACAAGCTCTGGTTCAGCCTCCATCCCTTTGCTGGATGTTTTGTTGGCCTCTTTCCCTGAGGTGGACATCTGGGCAGAGGGGGTGGGATCACAACTGAGCTGGGCCGAGCTGGCCCGGTGGTTTGCTGCTGCAACTATGGGCCTGGGCCCGGTGTGCTGGCTGCTTCTACTGCTGCAGGTAGCCTGGGGCCGGTGTGCAGGCAGCTTCTCCTGCTGCAGGTAGCCTGGGCCCAGTGTGCTGGCAGCTTCTCCTGCCAATAAGTGTGGCCTGCAGCTGAACCGGAGCTCCGGGAGCCTTGGCGCGCTGGGCCGCGGGGAACCTGACACTGGGGAGTGGACAGCTGGAAAACTTTTGCCGCAGCTAAAGCTCTGCCTTTTACGCTTCCTGGGAGTGAGGACGGCGGGGACTCGGGAGCAGCTGGCTGGAGACACAGCAGGCTGGAGGGACTCGCCGGTCCGGTGATCGGTGACCGTGTGTGAGTGTGTCAGTGCACCTCTTGCTATCGGCTGCTGGGGTTGCTTGGGGGGATTTGCCAGCGGATAGTCTCAGATGCTGGGCGGGTGGTAGTTCTTGGGCTGTACACTCTTTCACATGGATGTTAAAGGTATCAGCCACTGGATATCTCGCTCATCATGATGTAAAAGGCACCGCACACTGACAGCGATGAAGAAACTGTTCAAAAACGTGTGTGCAACCTGAGCTTCTCCACTGCAGCACTCCAACAATTTCCAGAGGTTTCCTCATGTAAGAGAGATATCCTCTTTCTTGTTTGAGCCAATGTAAAGTCACAAAGTAAATTTCCTGAAATTATCAAAATTTTAATTACGTACCCAAAATTTTAATTATGTACAATAGAACAAGCACTGAAAGTGAGAACACCAAGCCACTGTGTCTACATATCCCGCCATCTGGGTTCATCAAAAATTATTTTCTAAAAAATGAATACAAAAATAAATGATACTACTACAAACATGCAGCTGTGTAGTTTCACGTGATATCGTGTGACTGAGCTCTGACGAACCATTCCAAAGATATCCAAATGCAAAGAATGTGTGTCGAAAGATACACACTTTGCTTGAATGGGTCCCTAAGGGTTGATATGACTGGGAGGAATGGATTAATTCAGACCAACCCACTAATGATAAGATAGCCAGGTTTCAGTGAGAAAGAAGAAGTCAATGTGATGGTTAGATATCAATTCACTTACTCATACAACTTTTGATGACATAGATCTGATGTTTAATAGTGCAAATCTAATTCTCGTATTCTTTTTCTCTGGAGCCTTCAGGCTCCCCACATCCCAGATCCTGCTGCTGGAGGAGGCCACAGACCTGAAGAGGCTCAAGCTGCCACCCGAAGCACACCTGCTCACGTCCCCATCTGTCCATCAGTCTATTTCATTTTTTTTCTTTTAAACTTGTCCTGTTCAGTAGCTGAGGCAAGCAGAATAGATGTTCCTGGTGCCTTGTTGTACTAAAGCAGTTTTACTCTGCAAACTGAATCTGATAAACTCCTCTTATCGTCATTTGTGTTTAACTTTATTTGGAATGGTGTTGGTTCATTGATAAAGCTATCGGACTGAGGCTCAGGAGTGGATAGGAAGAGAGAACGGGGACAGGATAGGGAAGACGGGGGGGACACAAAAACAACAACAAAAGCAGAAAAAAACAAACAAAAAACAGTAACAAAAAGAAAAAACATTGGTTGCAGAATTTCCAGTGCAAATTTACCATTTGTTTAATATAATTTTAAAATAAATGTCTGAGTGTGTGATTATGGATTAGTTGTGCACCGCAAATATATATGTGTGTATGCGCATGTGTATGTGTGTGTATGTGTATGCTACGGTTTGTTTTGAATGCTGTGGGTAGCTGACTCAAGCTGATGTGGGGGACCAGGACAACATACCCCCAGTCCAGGATAGCAGGCAGGTCAGGACCAAGCCACCAGGGCACCCAGAAACCCCCAGAACACAGTGTTGTAATGAACATATTTCAGAATTGTTCATTTTGGATGTTTTTTTTTTCTTACTATGTGGAATAATTAATGTGTACAGTTGGAATCTAGATAGCTGTTGTCACATTTAGTGATGAAAACAGAATATTTATCAATGTCTTTATTTGTCTATGGTTGTAATAAAGATGTTTCTGTGGCAGTTCCCAAAGAGGTATCCAACACTGTATTTAGTTAATCAATGTACTTCTTTAATGTTAGTAACGGCACCGGGATCTCCTGCTCATGCATCCCAGGCAGAATCAATGACTTAGCTGAAAGTCACCTTATTTGAACTCTTGAACATCTGGAGGTAGTTAAAGGTGTTTTTCAAGGGGGTCTCACAAATCTCCTGAGCACTCAGACTAGTTGGCTCCATTCCAACAACAGGAAGGCACTCACAAATGGTGAAGATAACACAGACACACATTCCAATAACATTTGTCTTTATATCTACGTAAACATATATCATGTACATGCTTAACTTATCAGTATACGTGAGTACAAAGTATTATTAAAAGATAATATATAAGACAACAGAAAAACACTTAATATCAATGGTGTTGTAGCCACATCTTAAAAGGAAAACCGAAGATTGGGAGCTGAAGATTAATTACGATTAGCTGAAGATTTGTTGATAATCTTTGGCCTATGTACTGATCACCTCACTAATGTCACCTCAATGTGCGAATCGAATGATTTGTTTTGCAGATGAGCATACAAATGTGGAAATAACGAAGGACAAAGCATGAAGGAGAGAGGAGGAGAAAAATAGTTCAGGTTGCAGTTGAATAAGTCTTTCACAGTAGTCACAAGGTTGCCTGAAATAATCAGTGAAACATATTACTAAGAATATAAGTAAAACCCCCAGCACAGATCCTTAAAGTGGTCATTGTGGTTAGACTGGTTCAAGAGAGCCAGCTTCATCAGACAGAAAGATATTCTTTAAGCGCAAAGGTCGTTGTTACACCACTAATGTGACTTGATACAGGCCCTGATCTAACTCTGTACTCTGTAGCACATGTGATAGCATTGATTTATGATGGTTTCTGAATGTCAAAACCAAATGTTGTCTTCCAGTTGTCACATGCCACAGAAGAAAACACCTCATTATCATTTTGCACACATTGTTGAGGTCATGGAATTCACTGAAAACACATGTTCTATTGTGTGTCTTTGGATATGTCATGTGAGAGGCGACATTTGTGTTAGTATGTGACTGCTGGGATAGGGTCCCTTCATCTGGAGGCCAAAGTTAAGGGAAATATTCATACCAGTATGGTCCTAATCATACTGATATTATATAATAAATATGCATAGCTGTTGTGGCTGTGAGTGTCAGTCACACAAACATACTGACAGAACAGCAGGGCAAAAATAAATATTTAAAATATCATTTTTAAATGTTAGGAAATCAATAATCCAATCTCATGCTACCATCCATGTCATAAAACAATTTGGGGCATGAAAAATACCGTGAGGAGGCCACAATCAGTGTACTTTAAAAAGGATTTCTAAAATTGCAACATTATTGGTCAGAAGACAAAAAGTCACACACATGAAATACACCCTGAAGACAGAAGATGATTTTACAGTTTCAAAGACATTTTCCATGCATATTAATGTGTCTGGGACAGAGAGGCATGATAAATTACCTAATGGTAGTTCTGATTCAGTCAGAAGCATGACTTTTGACTGAGTACAAAATGACAAAAAAGACATTATCGGATAACCTTTACAAGACCGATGACATTAACAAAGAGATCCAAAGGAATGTTGACTCTAATTTGATTGCCTGATGGATGATAGAGATCAATTCTATCTTGTGAGGAATCTCAAAGTGTGTGGTGAATGTCCATCCATTTTCGTCTGTTTAATCCTGTAAAGGGGTGGGTGGGGCTGGAGCCTATCCCAGCAGCTACAGGCGAGAGGCGGGGTACACCTTCGACAGGTTGCCAGTCCATTGCAGGGCCAACACATATAGACAGACAACCATTCACTCTCCCATTCATACCTAGAGTCAATTTAAAATATCCAATCAGCCTAGTCCCCAATTGCATGTCTTTGGATGGTGGGAAGAAACCGGAGTACCTGGAGTGAACTAACACAGACACGGGGAGAACAAACAAACTCCATGCAGAAAGATCCCGTGCCGAAGCCAGGACTCAAACCCAGAACCGTTTTGTTGTGAGGCAACAGTGCTAACCACTGCACCACCATGCCGCTGTATTGTACATTCCCAACTTAAACAAAATAAAACTTTCAGGGAACTGCTTTTCTTGGTACTAGGATTCACAGATTCAAGAGGATTCAAGGGGCTGCACGGTGGAGCAGTGGTTAGCACTGTGGCCTCACAGTAAGAACGTTCCCGGTTTGAGTCCCAGCTCGGGCGTGGGATCTCTCTGTGTGGAGTTTGCATGTTCTCCCTGTGCCTGTGTGGGTTCTCTCCGGGTACTCCGGCTTCCTCCCACAGTCCAAAGACATGCAATTTGGGGACTAGGCTGGTTGGATTCTCTAAATTGACCGTAGGTATGAATGTGAGTGTGAATGGTTGTTTGTCTCTGTATGTTGGCCCTGCGATGGACTAGCGACCTGTCCAGGGTGTAACCCGCCTCTCGCCCATAGATGCTGAGATAGGCTACAGCCCCCTGCTACCCTTACTAGTAAGGAATAAGCGGAAGATGACGATTGATGGAAGAGGATTCAAGGATCTTTATTGTCATACCACTCACATTTCCATGTTGGTAGTACAAACATTGAACTCTGGTCCCAAGATAGCGAGAGATAGCATAATAGAGAGTAGAGAAGAGAGAGAGTATGTGTATATATATATTTAAATAAATAAATTGATAAGAAGAATGTATATGTTTCAAGTTGAGGGATATTGCACTTAGAGGACAAGGGACAAGATATTGCACTGTGGATGGGAGAGGGTGGGAGACTACAGATTCCTGAGCCTGGTCTTCTTGCCCTGGATGCTCCTAAAATGCCTGTCAGAGGGGAGAGGATGAAACAGAGTGTGTGCGGGATGGGTGGAGTCCTTCATGATGTGGAGGGCCCTCCCCTTGCATCGTGAGGTGTAGAGGTCCCAGATGGTGGGAAGACTGCTCCCCACAGTTTTTTGTGCAGCCTTGACCAACCTCTGCAGAGCCTTCCTTTCAGCAGCCGTTTCGCTGCCGTGCTACACGGTGATGCAAGTGCAAAGGACACTCTCCACCACAGAGTGGTAGAAGTTCCTCAGGACAGAGATCCCCAGTCCAGCTCTCCACAGCTTCCTGAGGAAGTAGAGACGCATTGGGCCTTCCTGACCAGATTGGAAGTGTTGGCACTCCAGTTGAGGTCATTAGATATATGCACACCCAGGTACCTGTAGCTTGAGACCACTTCTACAGCTGCGTCACCAATGTGCAGGGCAGGGGAGGGTGCTTGTCCCTCCGAAAGTCCACCACCAGCTCTTTCGTCTTCTGGACATTGATGCAGAGGTTGTTTGCTCTGCACCACTGCACCAGGTGTTCCACCTCCTCTCTGTATTCAGACTCATCATTGTTCGTGATGCGTCCTACTACTGCTTTGTCATCTGCAACTAAATGGCAGCTGGAATGTCTTGCCGCACAGTCATACATCAGCAGAGGGAACAGGAGGGGGCTCAACACACGGCCCTGTGGCTGAGGGTGATGGAGGAGACGGTGTTGTGGATCCTGACGGTCTGAGGTCTATTGGTCAGGAAGTCCAGGACCGAATGCCCCAATGTGGGACTCAATCCAAGGTAGGAGAGCTTCTGCACCTGGGTCTGTGGGGTGATGGTGTTGAAGGCAGAGGAAAAGTCCAGGAAGAGCAGGCGGACATAGGAGTTCCTGCTATCCAAATGGGTGAGGGCTGTGTGGACCACTGATGAAATGGCGTCATCAGTGGAGCGGTTTTGCCTGTAGGCTTACTGATCCACAGTGACATCAAGGGAGGTCTTGATGTGGACCTTGACCAGCCTCTCAAAGCACTTCATGACTACCTGGGTGAGTGCAATGGGTCGGTAGTCATTTAGGCCTGTCACTGTGAGCACTTGGGGACAGGAACAATAGTGGCAGTCTTTAGGCAGGTGGGGACAGATGACAGCGGCATTGAGGTGCTGAAGATGTCCGCCACCATCTCGGACAGCTGTTGTGCACAGTCCTTCAGTACTCACCCAGGGATGTTGTCAGGGCCTGCAGTTTTGCGAGGGTTGATTCCCTGAAAGGTCTTCCTCACGTCTGCTGTGGTCATACTGAGGGGTGTGTCGTCAGGTGGTGTATGAGTCTTAAGCTGGGGGGAGGGTGTCAGGGTCCTCGAAGCGGGCATAAAAGAGGTTGAGTGCATCTGGCAAGGACAGGTCCGTTGGGCATTGTGTATTCCTGGTGTTGTAGTCTGTGATGCACTTGATGCCCTTCCACATGCGCCGAGGCTCATTTGTGTTGAAGTGACCCTGGATTTTCTGGGCATATGTGTCTTCAGCCCTTGCGATGCCTGCCTTCAATTTTTTCCTTGCCTCTTTGAGTGCTGATGCCTCACCTGCCTTGAACGCAGCGTCCCTGGCTTTCAGCAGCACTCTCACTTCCGCATTCAGCCAGGGTTTCTGGTTTGGGTAGCAGGTTACTGTCCTGGTGGTAGTGACATCATCAGCAGACTTGGAGATGTACCCAAGGATGGAGGAGATGTATTCCTCTAGATCCACCTCTCCCTCGTAGGTGGCTGCCTCTCTGAAGACCTGCCAGTCTGTGCACTGAAAACAGTCTTGGAGCATAGAGGCTGCATCACTAGGCCACACAGTGACGGTCTTCGTTGTTGGCCTGATCCGTCTCAGCAGGGGGCGGTACATTGGCGCTAGCAGGATGGCGATATGGTTGAAGGGGCCAAGGTGGGGGCGGGGAAGAGCTCTGTATGCACCACGAATGTTGCTGTACACACAGTCCTGAGTGTTATCTCCCCATGTGGGGAAGGTGACATGCTGCTAAAAATTCGGCAGAGTGTCCATCAGTATCACGTGATTAAAGTCTCCCGCAACTTCGTAAAATGCCTCCGGGTGTTTTGCTTGCAGCAAGCTGATGGTGTTGTGAAGCTCCTTCAATGCTTCTTTAGCATTAGCACCCAGCCGGATGTAAACAATGGTGATGAACACCATGGTGAACTCTAGTGGCAGGCAGTACGGCTGACATTTCACCGTCATTAGTTCTATTTCCTTGGAGCAGTGGCTTTTTACCAGTCCACAGTTTTTACACCAATGTTCATTCACGTACACAAAGAGCCCTCCTCCCTGTGTTTTCCCAGATCAGTGGTCGCGGTCCGCTCGGAAAAGCTGTAGCCCGTCAATCGGGAAGGCTGAGTCCGGCATGTTTTTGTTGAGCCAAGTTTCCGTGAGCAAAGAACAGCACAGTTCCTCTTATCTACAGAAACACTCAGCCTCAGATGAAGCAAGTTGGCCAGAAACAGAGGAAGTATTGGTGGTCTGCTCGCCTTTAGTTAGGCCAACGCGCCCACCTCTCTTTTGTTGTCGGGAAGACATTGTCATACTATCAGTGTGCCCAACAGCTTTTTGCTCTGCATATTTGGATGGAACCAATGCAACAACATTGGGGAAAGTGATAGAATCACAATATTTGTGGACTTGGGAAAAGGTCCATATAAGACAAGCGTTTTGTGGTTGTGCACTAAGGAGCTCACAGGTAAAGATTCTGCGGAGAACAGGTTGAGAAAAAGTATGTGAGATTATAATCATCACTATTATAACAAAGCATTTGGTTTTAGAAAAGTACTTAACATTTTATGGTTGTCATTGTATGAGAATGATGTGGTCTTTGTTAAGTCAACAAAAACAGGATAAACTGAGGCTCAACTGTGTGGGTCAGTGTTCCAAAATGTGTCCAAATTGTGTCAGGGACAGTCACTGTGTCTTTAATGTGAATTCCTTGATATCATATATCAATCTAAATAGACATGGGTAGGGATGATGTATTTTTGTAGTCCAACTGGGACTACCCCTCTCCATGAATTCCCTTGACCAAAAAAACATATGGGACTCTTACATTGTGTGACCACTTGTCATTGACAAGCCCAGAATTAAAAGACAAATACACGAATATCTTTTGTAGGTTCAGTAAAGAGAAGAGTAAGCAAACACAATGATCGATTTTGTGCGATAGTATACAAAAATTTACAGGGAAAAATTTTACATAGAGCATCGACAAAAGTATAATGCATTGTCCACCCTAATTAGTTCAGAGTTAAAAATATAAAGATATTTTCTGTATAATCCGTGCCTTGAGTCCTTTGGTACTCCTCTACAAGAGCCCTTTGATTTTTTTTTGCGGCAAAAGTTTGTTCAGTATGTATAGTTTATTTTTGTTTAAATTGGAAAATTGTAAATTAATCAGTTGCATAAGTAGGGGCCCTTTTTTTGTTTGTCTTATCTGTAATCCAAAAGAAGAGATGGAGGACCCACCACATAAAGCTCTGTAGCATTTGGCACCTTCATGAAACACAGCCACAGTCTTCCCTTCAAAGATCAGCCATTAAAAAAAACAACTGAAGAAACTGACAGACAAAAAACATAAATCAGGTAGTCTCTGGTCTTTGGATAACAAATACAGGACAGAACCCCGAAAACCCTGTTGGTTAACAGCTTGAATAAATTTTAAACTCTATCTGAAAATACTGTCTTTGGAACCGTGAAACTCATAAACTCACACTCTCCCTTCTCTGTCAGTGGTTTTCTGATTTCTGTCTTCACTATTTTTCCTGTATGGAGATACATATAGTCACTTCATGCTTCCTTTTGGACAATAAGAATGTGCATTATTAAATCTGACACATTTTACATTGATAAAATGCAATATTGAACCTGAATTATAAGGGGGGAGGGGTTATCAGTGGATTTTGGATGATTGAATCAAAAACTCAGCTCTAGCTTTAAGACTTGTACATTTTTCGAAATTTTCAAGCATGCAGTATTTACTGATGTATTTTCTAGAATTGCTTCATGAACAAATAAATCATAATGAAAACCACAGAGTTTTATTCAAGAACCCATTAAAACTTACTTTGAGACACTGAACTGGACATTCAACAAAACTGACTTATTTCAGGGTGTCGGGACTCATTCATATGGAACTGCATTTCTGAAGTAGTCAAAAGTGGCCTTCTACAAGATAGAGAATCTCTAATTCCTCCCTATGAACGGTTGTTGTCTTGCATGCCTCCACTATGAGTTTGTGCGTGTTTGTGTGTGTGTGTGTGTGCGTGTGTGTGTGTGTGTGTGTGTATGAGAGAGTGTGAATGTGGCAAAACTATGAAGTGCTTTGACTACTTCTAAGGTAGAATATCACATATAAATTGAGTCAATTTATCATTTACTGGATAATTCCACAAAAAAAACCTTTAAAAATTCTGGCCCATATAGTGATTATGTAGCACTAACTGTGTCGTGTGATGTTGTATGTTTGTCAAAAAAAAAAAAGGAGGGGGGGGCAACACTTCTTCTGCCACTAGATGGCAATTCCTGTGACCAAATCACAACTGAAGCACTTTTGCGCTTCCTATGGGTTTTTCCTTAATTAAGTCTGAATTCTTGCTTGTGTTGTACGTCGCTTTGGACAAAAGCGTCTTCTAAATGAAATTGTAGAATTGTAGAATACTGAAATTTGAGACTCCAACAATGGACACCCAAGTTTGATGGTGACTGAATGAACCATCATTAAGATAATTAAGGGAAATGCAGACATATATTAAGTAAGGCAGAGACCTAAAATTATGTTAACTTCATTAAATGATGAAGACAAATTTAGTTAAGGAAACTGAAGAGTAGTGAGTGTGAATGGTTGTTCGTCTCTGTACAGTATGTTGCCCCTGCGATGGACTGGCGACCTGTCCAGGGTGTACCCCGCCTCTCGCCCGTAGATGCTGGGATAGGCTCCAGCCCCCCGCGACCCTTAATAGAAAGGAATAAGCGGAAGATGATGAATGAATGAATGAAACTGAAGCGTAACAGTGACCATCAAAATTACTGTATCTGTGCCTATGAGTACAACACAAATTAACTACACTGCCTTGTCAAATTACATTATTTCTATTTCTTTGGAACTTCCAAAAGCCTTATATTTTCCTTGTGGGATTTCTGAGTTCAGTTGATGATCTGTGACTTTCCATCTTCAGTTACTCATGAACAAAGACTTGTCCACATGAATTAGGCCCTGGGATTAGGGGATTTTTGTGTGGGAGTGTGAGGGTGTAGGAGCACGCTTTTCTTTTTTTTTTCTTTCGTGTGTGTGTGTGTGTGTGTGGGGGGGGGGGGTAGCAATGCCATTAAAAAAGGCCAAAAAATTAAATATGTATTCCTTTCATTCTATTCATATTTGTGAAAAGAAGAGATGTACATCTTAAATTCACATTAACTGAAATAAATACATCTGTGATTACAATATCTCTGTGAAGGCAGATGCAGTTTTAAACAGCAGTGCACCACACGACCAGACACACAAACAGAAAAGGAAAATGGCATACAGATAAAATAAAAGTCACTGAAATGGGATTGTATGGCAAAGGTAGGACATGAGTTTTCACCCCTATTGAGCGAATTAAGTATGGATATTTTACCCTCCAGTTGGCATGACACACATTAATGTTTCAATACAATGTCGTATATTCACAAAATGCATGAAAATCAAATGGGCAGCAGCAGTAAACAAGCTTGCCCCCTGTCTCGTATCGGCATTTCGTGACGACATTTCTGGGCGGATACATACACACATTACTTCCTTCCATTCTCCAAGCCGGACTCTTTAGTGTGAAACACAGTCCCACTCGGAAGCACAGGCATAGGAAGCAGAAAGATGTGGCTGTTTTCAGTGTTGGTTCCCCTTCTTCGACTGTATTTCTGCGGAATGAAAGTCCTTTTCTACCAGATGTTCAACAGATCTTTTACACTACCAGGTCAGCTCATCCTATATTTTATGGATTTCTCGTATTCTCTGTTGATGTGCTTTTTTTTTTTTTAACGTAGTGTCCACGCTTTGTTCCTTCAGCACACCGAAATTTCAGTTTCCGTTAGGGGCTATCTTGTAAACTTAAACTAACAGATGAATGTTCGCTAATAAGTGATTTGGTAATATTGTGTCTTTCTGATATAATAATACTGCATTTTATTCGAGGTGAGGCGGCGTTACAATTTATCCAATGTTTCCTGTTAAGATCTATTAGTATACCGAATGTCTTAATCTCTCAACTCACAGTTGCTTTTGGGTGGTTTGTGCATCTTTCACAAACAGCACAAATTTTCTCATGCACTGTATAGAGGACACTGCTGGAACTTTTAACCCTCAATTTATTCTTGTAGACGGGAATGAAACCTGATGGCTACTTGTAACTCCTCGTTCCTCACTTGTAAAATACCAGTAACTTTCAATCATTCATCTCAGGCTTGCAAAGACTTTAATGTTAAAAAAAAGGTATACAATAGATTTCAGGAGCAAACTATTTCAAATATCTATAAGACTGAACATCTCATTAATAAAAGTGAATCAAGGACAAAGTAAGTGTTGTAGTGTCCTGTAATTTTTGTGTATGATCATTTCAAGAAATAACCAATTATATTTAAGCAGGGAAAACTTGTACATGTTCAATGGTAAATTACAGATATTTGCCATTTAGCATAAAAAACACAAATGAAAGTTCAGTTTCTTACCTGTACAAAAAAATAAAAACAGGCAGACATCAGCTAACTCATGTTGTGGATTAAGCAAAAAATATTATAGTAATAATTGAGAGGCCTGCCTAGGTACAAGATTGTACATCCCAGTCTCACTTGGGCATCCCCTGGCCACTGGGACCATGTCTGAGATACCACAATATACCAATTACCTGCCCCATCAATCTTTTTACTTTCGCTTATTTATTTCTTTATTATTATACCATATTGAATACAAGTAACAATATGTTCAGTCTGCTTTCTTTGTGACAGTTCTGAATAATTCTCACTTTTACTGGTGGTATTAATAAGCATGCTGGGTATGTACTTGGAAATGAAAACTTTTACATGCTGATTAATATGGTTTAGTATTGATATAATGACAAAGTATCATAATAGTGACAGGGTTTAATTGTTTCCTGGTTTGTGCCAGGAGCTTATGTAGTTGGAATTTTCAGTGATTTTGATGAAATATAACAATTTTAAACTTGGGTTTGTTACTATTTTTCTGATGAAAGCATATTTGCAAAAAATCAGATCATATTTTGTGCTCAATGAGATCTGACTGTGATCAATGGTGTTATGTTGTCTGCCCTACAAACTAACTGGGTGATTTTGAGGTTCAGAGGTTTTGATCTAAACTACAATGATATTTAGTGTTAAATCATGTGGCACTCGACTGAGAAAATACTAATGCATTGTACTCTGGCACAAGGAGGGGAATTAGTATCCACAGTGAGTTCGTTAAGTCTTGCAGCTTGTGCTCATAATCTTGCTAAGAATGTGTGCTATTTCTCATTGGGTATCTGGATTATTGTTGTTTACTAAATCTTACATGACTGGTTCGTAACTCACAAAGAAAGAACCTGAGAAAAGGTCCATGATGATGCGCCTGTAACGCAGTTTTCAAAAAAAAACCAACAACAACAAGGAATGATCATTAATTTTGTTGGACATGAGCAAAGTCTGCTTTCTGTGAAGGGCAATATGAGTGATATTTTATGCTAGAATTGACTTCTTTTACCTAATTTGTCAATGTAATCCAATTGTTTGATTTAACATTTTCAACATTTCATTATAGTTTCGCAAACAGCTTTATTGTTTTCTTCAACCTGTAAACATCCTCAAATGTATATTTCACTATTTCTGCTAGGTATTCATTAAGGGAAGGTGTCCAAGTGCCTTGCCAAAGGAACCAATGGAGGGTAAAGGTTCAGGACCGTCATGCTCTGGCCTCAATCTGGTTGCACATCCCCGTGCAAAAAGCAAAGTCTGGAAATACTTTGGCTTTGACACAGACGCTGATGGGTGTATATTGCACTGGAAACGTATATACTGTCGTGTATGTTTGAGCCAAATTGCTTACTCTGGAAACACCTCCAATCTCTCATATCACCTAGAAAAGAACCATCCTGTAGAATTCAGTGAATTTTTGAAGAGCAACACAGATCAGATGCGTGAAGCATTCGCTACAGCATTCTCCAGGATAAAGACAGAGCCTCCAGGTCTGCAAGTACAGCAAACCCTTGAGACAAACATAAGGCAGACCTTAAACTTTGAAAACAGACGACAAAATGATCTCACAACGGCCATCATCAACTTCATCTGTGAGGGGTTGTACCCTGCATCTGTAGTCGAAGAGCCTACTTTCAAGACCTTAATGAGTATTGTTGATCCTGGATACTCTCCACCAAGCAAAAGTGACATGGTCATTAAAATGCTTCCACAGATGTATTGCCGTACCCGAGATGCAGTCTTTAGTGAGCTTGCTGGGGTTGTGAACTGTGCTGTTACTACAGACCTTTGGCAAAGCCAAACCCAGAGCAGGACATATATTTCACTCTCTATGCACTCAATTAATTACAACAGTACAAGTGGCTTCTCCATGTCTAACAAGTGCCTGAAAACCTTTGAAGTACACAAGGATAACATAGCTGAGAATATCACCAGAGCAATGTATGAAGTCTTTGTTGAATGGGGGATAACTCATAAAGTGGTCGGTGCCACCACGAGTGGTTCAGTGGACATTGTGAAAGCATGCTCACTCTTGGAGCTGTCAGTGGAAATGCCCTGCCTTGGACACACTATTAATCAGGCAATTGATGAAACTTTCCAGCTGCCACGTGTCAACAGCTTTTTAGGATGTTGCCGCAACCTTGTGGACCATTTCAGAGAACCAGCAATGTACCTACTGAAAGAAAAACAGACCCAACATGGCCTTAGCCAGTCTGCACTCATCACAGACAGGGGTTGGTCTTGGTTGGCCACATTTGCAATGTTGCAACGACTAAAGGAGCAGCAGGTGGCTGTAACTGCAGCACTCAGAGAGAATGTCAGCAGCCATCATTTCAACTTTGAAGGTCCTGACTGGGCCTTGTTGGAGGGTCTGATTGAAGTTCTTCAGCCCTTTAAAGTTGTAGCAAACATGATCACTTCCTGCAGGTATCCAACCATTAGTATGGTACGGCCTGTGCTGCATATGCTTTTGAACACCACCCTTAAGATAAAGGAAGGGGACCTCAAAGAGGTCAGCATGGCCAAAGAGGTTATCTCCAAGATCCTATCAAGCACCTACTCACAAAACTCACATTTACTGCAAGAGATCTCAACATTCCTCAACATTGCTACATTTCTTGATCCTCGATACAAAAGGTTGCCTTTCCTGTCCACTCAGGAACGCTCCAAAGTTGAGAGTAATGTCATCGAGGAGGCAAAAGCAATCCTTGAAAAGCAGAATGTAGAACAACAATGCCTTGAAGACTTTTCAGTGGTATCTGATGAGCCTCCTACCAAAAAAACAACTTTCCTGAGAGAATCTTCAACCAGTAGATCAACTCAAGATAACCCCTTAGCTGCCATATTTTGCCAGTCTGATGCAGACCAGAGTCAGGAGGAGCTGCATGCTCAGGTGGTTGAGGAGCTGAGCAATTATAAATCACAGAGAGTCCTAGGTCTGAATGAAGATCCTTTACATTGGTGGTCAAGCCATGCCACTTTGTTCCCTACCCTACCCAAGGTACTCCAGAAGTACTGGTGTGTTCCTGCTACAAGCGTTCCTTGTCACAGACTGTTCAGCTCCTCTGGGACTGTTTTGTGTGGGAAAAGGAACCGTATAGCTCCAACACTTGTAGATCAACAAGTCTTCTTGTATGAGAACTCACGGAGCTACTATGACCCCGAACCTTGTGAGGATGACTTGGCCAATATTTGGGAAGGGACCTGTGGTCTGGGTCAGACAATTGAGTGATAGTTGTACTGTGTGATAGGATCATAATAGTTTTACAGTTCTGGTATTATTGTAAAGCTGATATCTAAGACTTGCAGAAACATAAAAACAAATAGTAACAATGTTATTCAGACTGCTGTATGAAAATTAAAGTTTCTTTTCTTTATAAATTTACTGAAAGGGTCTGGCTTGTTATCAGTATAAGAAGCATGAGGCATGTTTTGTCTCACCTGGCTGGAGGCAGATCAAGCTTTATTTCACCTTCCAAATCTACAAAAGCTGAAACACTGTTTCCATTTTTTTTGGGGGGGGGGGGGCAATCTGTGTATGTTTCCATTGAAAAAAAAATGGAAAGTTTATTTTGAGCTGCTGTTCAAGAAAATGTGTATAGCCATGCTATGTTTTCTTGTATGCTATACAGGGCTATTTGGTTTCATACTTTTCGTCAAACTGAACAAATAATTGGATATATAGCTTTGTTCATGGTGCCCACAGGATGGAATCTGTTTTGATGACCCAGCACTTTTCACTTTTTAATTTCTTTGTTTTTGTTTTTTAGTGGAATGTTTTGACCACCATAGCAACTACTAACAACCTAACATGCATGCAAAGTTAATGACCATGATTAAGATTAAACCCTCTGACATTCTCATGCTAACATTATTGTGTGAGGTCGTGTGATGATGAAGTAACTTGTGACTATTTACTTTTTCACTGGTCAACTAACTTACCTGCGACTGCGTATGGATAAATACAGACTCATTATCTTAATCAGTTAATGTTAGCAATGTGATCAGGTTTTTTTTTCACTTTGAACAGGGCCAGACTCACTGGTCCCCTACTTTCATTTTTCATGCTCAGACAGACCAATACATCCTCCTGCTGTGTATTTCTGTCACAAACATGAGTTTGTTGTCAGTCTGCTTATCTAAGACTCATAATGACAGAAACTTGAAGGTAGAAAGGATGTGTTAAAGCTATTGAATCAACAATATTCCTTTTTAAAAGTAATATTACAAGATGTTTTTTTACAATTTACTCAATAGGAAAAATATGTTTTATTATTCTTCACAGTACTATACAGTATATCATAATATATTAGTTTGGATGATCTTTCATGGTCAGAATCAGAAAAAAGAGCACGTATTTTAATGTTAATGAGAGAACTTTGATGTCTGACACTATAGGACAAACCCCTAGAGTTGAGGTTACTCAGTCTCTACTGCTCTTTATATTTATTGTAATTGTAAACCAAAATGAACAAATTATATTAATTCCCTTCTCTATGTTTTAAGATTAGTGTCCTGCATGTTCGTCAAGTTTCACATTCCCTGACCCAGGAAATTTCCCTGTCCAATTTAAAATTCTTCCATTAAAAGCATACAATATTTGATCAACGTGAATGTGTTGTATGAGAAATTGAAAAAAAGCTAAAAAGCACAAATTTTCTTCGATCTTTGACCTTTTGGATGTTTGGAGAAATCCCTTGTAAGATGCAGATATATAGTACTCCTGTGAATCCTGCCAATGTTTGACATGTAAAATATTATGTTCTTGTAAGACACTGGTACATGCAGATGATGTTGCAAAAACAATTTATTAAATATGCCAGTTCCAGCATTTGCTTGACTGATCTTTGCCTGCCAGCACATGGTAAATCTGACCTGATTGGTTTGAACTTGGAATGCACAGTACTGTTTTGTTTTTTTTTTCTCTTTCAGCTATTCTGTACTTTATAATTGATTTAGGCTGATATTTACTGATGTTGAAATGCTGTTATTGTTTTTCTCCCACTGAAAACATTGGGGATTTGAAAAAGCAGAGTATTTCTTTATTGTCAAAATATTTGGAAAAGCACATAAATCTTGCATTATTTATTGTTTCCTCCTCGTTAATAATAAGCACAGAAAAGATGTAGGCTCCTATAAGTAGCCATCAGACAGATACCAGTATATTTACTGTGGTTCATAAACTAATGCAAACCATTGAATAGTCATGGAATTTTGAAAATAGCATTTTTAAAGCCTGGATCCTTTTTTTTTATAAACAAAGCCTGAAATTTTTTGGCGAAGTCAAATCTGCTTCACAAATACAAACTGGCCTGGAAGAATCTTAAATGAATATCTCATATTTATCAACTTTAATATATTATCATGAGTTTCTCTCAAACATGCTGGTAAATTTGGATGTGAATTTTTCATGTATAAGCATATTTTTGAGAGAATATGTTATCAGGGAAATTTTCCTCTGGTGTTAAAATATCATGACCATTTATCAGTAAATATGTGTGTAATCCCTCATTTTTATCTGCTGAAAGAGAGCATGTGTTTAATTTATGGTGAATTCCTAGTTTAAAAGCTATGTTGCAGCATTTTTTGTGCCCCTCCATGCAGGGCTTGATACACTACTGTCTAAAAAGATAAATTATTTAATCTTTTATCCAGAAGAATCCAAATGAGAAAGATTGCATCATGTTCTCATGTGGTCCCATTTCTCCCCCACACAGTCTGTCCAAAGCAGAATGGAAGGGTTGCCATTGTGACGGGGGGTACACGTGGAATGGGTTTTGAGACAGCAAGACACCTGGCAAGTCTTGGCATGCATGTTATTATAGGTAGGCTCCTCCAATCATGTAATCTCATTAAGCAGGTATATCTCTTTGTGTGATCCTAAATACATCTCTGCAACCAACATCAGGTATTACTCAATAAAATGTGGAGTCTAGTCATAAGCATTCTGCATTCTTTCTTTTTCAAAGCAATAAGCAGTAGAAGATTTGGCCTTTAATAAAGGAGCTGTTTTCCTTGCATTAGGTTTACTTGCATTATTTGGATTAACTTGAGGCTGGAAGTTATATGTAAACAAAGAGGCTGTTTAGTTTGGTGTTTGTTTGCACATATTTGTGCCCTCAAAGTGAGAACATACTCCTCCACTTTAAAAAAAAAATGTAATCTGGACTTAAACTGAGAAAATTAGCTCATCTGTTTTACAAGTACATGTTAGGATACATGAGTATTTAATGCTGCATTGAACAAAAACTACTTGGCATTCTTGGTGAAAGAGCTGAAGTGGGTAATTGCTGGACATCTGTCTATCAAGTTTCTCTGATCTCCATCATCTCCAGCTGGCAATGAGCGAGAAGAGGGTGTCGTCGCTGTCAGGAAGATTAAGGAAGAAGGCAGCAGAGGAAAAGGTAATCATCTGTCATTTAAGTTACATTGCAGCCAAAGCACTGAAAAACAAGCTAGATTTATCTTCTGTCACTACCCTAAGGAATGTAGTCTGAAAAATTCTTTCAATTTTATCACCAGGATCTATTTCTTTGCTATTTATTTTAAAATGAATTTAGCTTTCTTAAGACTTTTTTTTTTTTTAAATACATCCATCCATTTTCTCTGCTTATTCTGTTAAGTGTTGGGGGGGAGGCTATCTCAGCAGCTTTCAGGTGTGAGGTGGGGTTCACCCTGGACAGGTGACCAGTCTATGGCAGAGCCAACACATATACACTCACTGGCCACTTTATAAGGCACAACTCTCCAACTGCTCGTTAATGCAAATTACTAATCAGCCAATCACATGGCAGCAACTCAATGCATTTAGCCATGTAGACATGGTCAAGACTATCTGCTTCAGTTCAAACCGAGCATCAGAATGGGGGAGACAGGTGATTTAAGTGACTTTAAATGTAGCATGGATGTTGGTGCCAGACGGGCTGGTCTGAGTGTTTCAGAACTGCTAATCTACTGGGATTTTCATGCACAACCATCTCTAGGGTTTACACAGAGTGGTCCAAAAAAGAGAAAATATCCAGTGAGCGGCAGTTCTGTGGGCGAAAATGCCTTGTTGATACCAGAGGTCAGAGGAGAATGGCCAGACTGGTTTGAGCTGATAGAAAGGCAACAGTAACTCAAACAACCACTTGTTACAACCAAGGTGTACAGAAGAGCATCTCTGAACGCACAACACATCGAACCTTGAGGCAGATGGGCTACAGCAGCACAAGACCACGCCGGGTGCCACTCCTGTCAGCTGAGAACAGAAAACTGAGGCTACAAATCGCACAGGTTCACAAAAATTGGACAACAGAAGATTGAAAAAATGTTGCCTGGTCTGATGAGTCTTGATTTCTGCTGTTACATTTGGATGGTAGGGTCAGAATTTGGTGTTGACAATAGGAAAACATGGATCCATCCTGCCTTGTATCAACGGTTCAGGCTGGTCGTGGGGCTGTAATGGTGTGGGGGATATTTTCTTGGCACACTTTGGGCCCCTTAGTACCAACTGAGCATTGTTGCAGCACCACAGCCTCCCTGAGTATTGTTGCTGTTGCTGTGGCTACTTCCAGTAGGATAACGCACCATGTCATAAAGCTTGAATCCTCTCAGACTGGTTTCTTGAACATGACAATGAGTTCACGGTACCCAAATGGCCTCCACAGTCACCAGATCTCAATCCAATAGAGCACCTTTGGGATGTGGTTGAACGGGAGATTTGCATGATGGATGTGCAGCTGATAAATCTGCAGCAACTGCGTGATACCAAACTCTCTGAGGAATGTTTCCAGTATATTGTTGAATCTATGCCACGATGGATTAAGGCAGTTCTGAAGGCAAAAGGGGGTCCAACCTGGTACAAGCAAGGTTTACCTAATAAAGTGGCCAGTGAGTGTAGACAGACAACCATTCAATTTCATTCACTCTCACAGCCTCGCCTATGCTCAATTTAGAGTCAGTTAGCCTAGTCCCAATGTGTATACCTGGAGAGAACCCACACAGGCACAGGGAGAACATGCAAACTCTACACAGAAAGATCCCGTGCCCGAGTCGGGCTCAAACTCTGAACCTTCTTGCTGTTAGGCGACAGTGCTGACCACGGCATCACTGTGCCGCTTTTTGAAAATCAAACTTATATTTTTAAATGTCATGTTCTTTTTCAGAACAAAGTGTTTCCCAGAGAAAAACAACATTAGGTTTCTTTGGTGGTGTTATCTTTAAGTGGAAGGACATAACATGCTGTCATTTGCTGTGTCTCCATGTGATTGTTCTTATCCTCATGAACTGACCCACTTGTTTCTCTAGAATGTGCAGTTCCTCAGGTAGATAGTCTCTCACCTTTGTGGTGTCCAGCAGCAGCCTTGACATACTGCAATGCTTAGGTTCCAGCCCATTAAAAATAAAATCATCGGCATGATAAGTCCAAATTGTCACTTCTCCATTCCACCAACGCAATTTTCTGGTCCCTTTAACTTTGGCCCTGAACTCACAAATATCCTCCATTAGCATGAGGTTGACTTGCTGTTTATTTATTTTCCTGATCTCCTCCAACGTAAAGTTAAGAGAAGTTTTGGATCTTTTCCAATTTGTCTGCCAGTTTTTTGATTGTAACCACCTTATTTCCTTAATTCATAATGCAGGGAAAAGAAATTGGGTAGGATTAATTTAATACTGCTCTAGTGGCTGTCACCACATAATCTCAGATCCTTTACAGTGTTGAAAGAGACCATTAAGTAGCATCTGTTGTAAGGGATTCCTTCTTTATGATTGGAAAGTTGTTATCATGGCTTGGTATTGTCTTTGTCAGACCCAGCCCTCATATCTCTCCAGTGCCAACATTTCACCAGTTATCCTTTGTTGAGAAGTCTACAAACCACTGGATGACATCATGATGCCTCTGTCCACTTCCACTAATGTCTGTGGGTTTTCATATCTTGTAATTCAGCTGAATTTCTGACATGTGACAGTTGGTTTCAGTCCATTATGGCCTTCCATATACACTGACACATATTTTTACAGGTTTGACAAGAGGATTATTGTTTTTACAGGATTTGGTAGATGCTGGCTGTTCTATTTGAGCCAAATTGGACATCAAATAAGACATGATGTTAGTTTGATGAAATTTTACTTTATTTTGAAATTTGGGTTTTTACCTGATAGAAATAGATATTACACAGGAGGAAAGACTTTGTGAAAATAGAAAATGGAGTGATAATTTGTTTTTACAGTTTCTGTTATACTGTCTGCAAAATTATATGGAGAACACTGTTCTTTTTTACATGTATTCAGCAAAGAACAAGAGACATCTGAGGAATGAACAGATGATTCGAGGTATAGATGGCTGTTGCCATTGAATAAGTAAAGAAGGGAATACTAAATGTTTTGGCTAATTAAAGATAAGGGTGCTTTAGACAAAGGACACTATCCTATTTATTGACAGGATTATTTCATCACAGTTAAATGATTTTGTCTTTCAGCTGAGTTTGTCTTCCTGGACCTGACCTCCCTGAAATCTGTACGACAGTTTGTTCAAACATTCAAAGGCCGAGGCCTCCCCCTCCATATTCTGGTAAACAATGGTAGGCTGTTTTGACTTGCACTGTACATGTATAACACATAAAAACTTAGACTAATTTCTATCCCTCTAAAGGCTGTCTTGGCCATTTCAATATATATTTTTTTTTTAAATACCGTAAACATTTTTAAAATGTTTTTTATTATTTTTTCCAGTTTCAGTGATAAATATATCGCAGTGTCAACCTCGAATGATACACTGGTGTAATTTAGGACTCTATACGGAGTTCTTTTTTTTTTTTTTTTTTTTTTTTTACAAGACTCTCATATTTGTGAGCTAAAAAGGCTATTCCACTAAGGATTAATACTTAACACCATTTTGAGGAAAATACACAAGTTAGAAATGAGTAATGGGCTCCAAGTCAAATGGCCATCCACTATTAAGTAACCAGGCACAGTACATTATCATAACGATGTATTTTGTGTTCTGCACTGGCTGTTGCTGCCTGTAGCTGGGACCATGCTTGTTCCTGAGCTGGAGACAGAGGACGGCTTTGAGTTCCACTTCTGTCTTAACTATCTGGGCCACTTCCTGCTGACCAACTTGCTGATAGACCTGCTGAAGAAATCTGGACGGCCTGGCTTCTGCTCCCGAATTGTAAACATGTCCTCTGCAACGCACTATGCTGGGGTCATACACATGGATGATCTTAATAGGCGGTAAGGGGAGCAATTCAAGTCCTGAGTATATTATTTTTAAGAAAAGTTTCACTTGACTCTTTACCTCAGTAGCACGTGTATTATTTGGAGACATTTTCCGTCTCAACTAAGTACAGTTCTACAGGCAGAGGAAGCTTCTCTCGGGCTCAAGCTATGTTGAGACTAACTAGCAAGCTATTCATGACTAAACATGGCATCAAATTGAGAATGTCATTTATTCAGTGGATAATGCTAGACTAGCAGTCATTGTTAGTTTATTGGACTTCTTCAGCTGAACAACAATATGTCTTCTAATCTCTTCAATCAGACTGTTCTTGGTCTATTGTTCAGTTGCCACTGAGAGAAAATAAGCACTGAGACAAAATAACCATGGAAGTGTCCAATATATTGTCAGTTGTAGGGCTTTTACTATTTATTTAAAGTTTAAATGTGGGATGTAAAGTTCACATTATAACTATAAAAACCTTTTACGTATGTTGTGTCTGTGAGCTCGTCAGATAAGGGATGCAGAAATTTATAGGCTGTGCATCGGCCAACAATTGCATCCATGACCAAAGTAGTCCATGTCAAATAAGCAGCCAATCATAAATGGCAGTACCCTGATGTGTACAATTTAATTGGTCCTCAATGATTTTTTTTTTGGTTTGTTTCCCTGATACATAAGGTAGGGTGCTCTGCTTCTGATCAGGACTCTGACGGGTCCGATTACCGAAAGCAGTGTTTACTGATACTTATCATCAATCACAACTGTTAACTTGAAGATTTGTATTCATCATGTACATTATTCCTTTATTTTAACATTCTTAATTGTACTGTGTTTGAAATATAAAAGTTAAGAGAGAAGAAAGAACCATTAACTGACAACTTCTGTATATTAATGGCAGGCCTAGCAGCGTCACAAACCCTTTCCCTCCCTCTCTCTCTCTCTTTAATCAGCAAAGATCAATCCAAAACACCCTTACAATGAATGTTAAATGTAATATAATAAAAGAAGCATGAGTACTGGAAAAACACAAAGAAAACATAGCTGATGCAGTTGTTTTCATAACTTTAAAACTTTGGTATTTGTATTATCCCTGGACTATACAATTATTGATTCATCAGACCATTTGATGTTAGTCTTGTAATCCAGCAGAGCATTCTAAAAACATACTACCAGCTTGCCCTGTCGAAGGTCTTTTGATCAGTAAACATTAATGTGGTGTTTAGCAGAGCCATCCTGAGCACATATTCAGGCACCAAAACATCTAAGGAGTGTGCAGAAGGAGATAGGGTTTTACACTGCGCAAGGCAATGACACAAAAGAACATTTTTTTGTTTAAAAGTGATGAATCATGCTGACAATCACTTATTATCCCTGAATCCAAATCCCAGTTTAAATTGATGGAGTAGTGTTAGGAAGGCATTGGTCTGGACAAAAGAGTGAGCAACAAAAGAGAGAAAGGCTTAAGATATAATCAGTGCTACAAACCAATCCAGTTTCAAGTTGTCACGAATGACATTGTCACACCAAGTGCCATTACCCCTTACCTACAGTAGCAAATGCAATTTCTTCCAATGGACGCTCCAAGCAGGTGTTTAGGAATGTAAACAGGCAGTCTGGTTCAACCATGGCATACTACTATTTTGGGACACTAAATAACATATGTGCTATGAACCCAGAAGAGGCTGGTCTTTGGTCAATGGCAATATGCGCAAAGTGATATATAAAGGGTGCAATGATTAAAGGAGTAGATATTCAGAGTTAAGATATGGTTCTATTGATACCTGATAACATGGAAACAATTGCTGCCACCACCTCCTTGCCATGCTTCACCTCTGATGGCTTAAGTTAGGGTTAGGGTTTTTCTCCTCCCCTTTCTCTCCCTCTTTCTCTGCCCCTCTCTTTCCTTCTGTATATCTGTCTTTATTATGTCTTTGTCTCTGTCCCACTCTCCTCCTGAAGTCTCTTTCCCCCCAACTATTCAAAGTAGATGGCCATTCCCTTTGGGCCTGGATCTGCTCAATGTTCCTGCCTGGTAAAAAGAAGGTTTTCGTTGTTGTTGTTGCAGGATGTGCTTGCTGATGGAGAACTGTTAGGTGTAAATTCTTTTAAGGAGTGTGGTAGTAGTTCACATGCCAGGAGGTACATCCCAAATGCACAGTGGTAATTGGTATTTGTGCTCTATTTGACTACTTTGAAGGTAGGATTTCACAGCTGCTGTTCTCCCCTGGCCTCCTTATTTCACCAGGATTTCCTACAGTTCTCATGGAGCCTACGCCCAGAGTAAACTGGCTCTGGTCCTCTTCACCTACTACTTACAGGAGCAGTTGACAGCTGGTGGCTTCTCTGTGTCTGTCAATGCTGTGGACCCGGGAATGGTGGACACAGCGCTATACAACAACCTGTGGAGCCTTGCTCAGGCACTCAAGAGACCAGTCGCCAAGTTCCTGTTCAGGGTACCTCTTTGCTAACATGTACTCAGCTTGATAATTGGCTGAACATTGTGATTCTCCTGCTTCCTGGCTGAGTTCAGATTAAGCTGAATTGTAGGATCCCCTCAGCATTAATTAACATGAACAGCAAGTTGTAGCTGGATAACATTTCTGTCCATGAATTTAAAGAAAATATCTGTATTATCAGTTCATTATTCCCTCTCTTTTTTTGATCTACAGGACAGATCAGTGGAAGGTGAAACAGCATTAATTCTTCTTTAAAATACATGCACAGCAAATTAAATCAAGCTGCAACTTGCTATAGATGATAAACCTGCTAAGTGTCTGCCTGTGTGAGATATTTGTAGTTTCAGCTTTTCTTTTCCTGCTGTGTTCCTGCCTCAGACTCCAGCAGAGGGAGCCTCCATCACCATCTATGCTGCAGTTGCCTCTGAGATGGAGGGCGTGGGCGGCTGTTACCTGTACAATGGCGAAAAGAGGCAGTCTGCCCATGACTCGTACAACTCTGAGCTCCAAGCTGAGCTGTGGAAAAAGAGCTGTGAGCTTGTCGGCCTTTAGGAATATTACTATTACGATGAGGACAGCTACAGTACTCATTAATTGAAACATACTGGCCCTATTTCCATGTGTGTTTGTGTTGTATTGAATTTACAATACTGGTAGGTGTTGGAAGAAATGGCACTGTCTATTATGTACTTTTTAGAATCATGACTCAAGGAGCAAGATTTATGAAAAAACAAATGCAAAATATGATTCAGAATGAATGCACTCATTCGGACATTAAAGAAAGCCCTTGTGTAGGGCCCTGGAATATTTATGGTTTATTTCCATCATCATTCCCTCATCCGGTTGGTCCGGGTCAAGGGGGCAGCAGCCTCAATAAGGAAGCCAAGACTATCCTCTCCCAGCCACCTCCACCAGCTCTTCCATGGGAATCCCGAGTCATTCCAAGGCCAGCCGAAAGATAAAATCCCTCCAGCATGTCCTGGGTCGGCCCGAGGCCTCCTCCTGGTCCAACATGCGTGGAACACCTCCTGAGGGAGGCGTCCTCACCAGATGCCCGAACCACCTGAACTGACTCCTCTACATGGCGGAGCAGCAGTTCTACTCTGAGTCCCTCCTGAAGGACTGAGCTTCCCATTCTGTCTCTAAGGGAGAGCCCAGCCTCCCTGAGGAGGAAACTCATTTCGGCTGGTTTATTTCCAAGAATTTTATATGAAAATTCCCCTGTGTAAATGTATACTGTGAACCACTTAGAAACTCATCAGGAATTTAAAACTGAACACAGTCCCTGCTGTAATTTTCTAATCGGACTCCAGAAAATTTGCCAGAGACCCAAAGTACATATACATCTTCTGAGCATCAAAGCTTTTAGTTGATACATCATCATATTCTCATCTACAAAGAGAAACAAGTATTCAAATGCAACAATGTATTATTTATTGAATCCAAATGTAGAATTACATCATTATAATTATTTCCATAACCTGAAAGATGCCTTAAATGTATTATTATTAAAAAATTACAGAATCAAAACAATTTTAATTCAAGAATGTAAAAAAATATATCAGGGAAAAGAAAACTAGTAAACCTTTAAAAAAGTGTAAGCTTTGTTAGTGTGAGAACTGACATGAGCAGACAACAAAACTTCAAGCCTTTTGTCACCAGTGTGTTGCCAAAATGCGATGCAAGAAATGTGAAGTCTGCATGCCAGTTCATTCCCATCCGGTCCACTGTGAATTCATTCACCTTCATTTCATCCAAAACAAAGGAACAGTGATTTTCTGCTCGATAACCTCAGTGTTAAGTCACATTCCCAGTTATAGCAACAAGCCAACTATCTGAAGCTTATGAGTCCCTTTTACTTCCTGATTTGCAGATGTCACTCTTGTTTGAAATGTTTTGAAATTTCTCGCCAAAATGATCGAGTAAACAATCAGCAGATGTGAAAATGGACTTGCAGATATATAATGTTTATGTATGTATGGTCAGTCACTCAGTTTCAGCTTCAGTAACTTTATAAGGAGTAACCAAGTGGATATATTGGTGATCTCAAGTCAAGGAAAGGGTAGGAAGGCACCAAGATGAAGAACTGGAAGTCATAGAGTGTATTTACAGCTCCCCAAACTGGTGCCATTCATTCAAGGGGACTCCCAGTTTCCTTTTTTAGACAAAATTTTATCCAAAAGGTTTAATGGAGCCCACATCTAGAAATGCCACCCTTCATCGAGTTGAAACTGCCAGCTCTTCTTCAAATGTCAACCTTGTGACATGAAATCTGCCTGAGCTGATCCAGATTACACTCTTAAGGACAAGAGGCTTAAGTATCAGCTGCGTGTAAAGGGGAACAGTGTGACCCACAATCACAGCGTGACTCTGCAGCCGATGCTGTACAATAAACCTCAGCTCTCCTTCCTGAAGGATTCCAAAAGCAGCAGAAAGCAAATGTAGTGGTGAAGAGGTCACTGTGAAAACACAGTGGAAATGTCTGAACTGAACTGAGCTACTCAAAAATTAAACAGGATTACTTCAGAACAACACAGGTTCATTGCTAATTGTTACTTAATATTTTGTGTGTGTGTATTAAAATGACTTCTCTGTTCTACTAGCCCAATTGACACATAAACACAAAGAGTCACACTGTTGCTCTGAGACTGTTTGCAATTGCTTACACTTTTTAACTATCTTTGTAGCACATTATACCCCCCCCCCCCAGTACTCCTGTTCCTTCCTACATCTGTCTGGTCTACATTTGCAAGAACAGTGAAACAGTTTGGGGGCAAAACTACTGGTCCTTTAAATCTAAAATATAGATTTGCAAGTTGTTTTTCCAGTGTTTCCCACAAGAGCCTGTTGAACTTAAAGGTCAGAAAGGTTTTTTTTTTAAGATTTGCTGATGAGACAATATGAAAGAACATGAGATATTTCTTTTCAAGTTTGAAGTATTGCTTTTTAAAGAAACATTTGGTTGTCGTGCCACTATGTTCACATAACTTTCTGAATCTGAGTAACTGTTAATTGGTATTTTTTTGTAAAAGGCTTCTCTACTCTTCAAACAAGTGTACACATCATGAGATGTGAATGTCTCACATAAGTAGGTAACAATCATGTCACTGAGTTCAATGCAGGTAAAATGGACACATAGTCTGGGCTTCTGCCAGATTATAGCCCTCATATTTACAGTAGAAAATCAAATGTTGCATGCATTTTAAACCTCTGGAGGAGGTTCTGGCATGTTCTGGAGTACAACAGCACACTGATCAATAATGCAGCTCAATATGTAACAGCATGTTGAAACACGTGTCTCTCACCGTCCTCTCGTGTTGTTTCACATTCATCCGATCGATAGATTTACAAAACTGATGTAAAAAAACTCTGAGATATCACCCCAAAAAATGTGTCTTGGGTCTGGACTTGAACAAGCCTTTTTGTGACCCCTCCAGCTCGTCTGGGTCATGAAAAGTTGTGCTGTGGACAATCTGGGACACCCTCCGGCGCAGCTTGTGCAATTTGGGCTTCATTCTGCTAAGTGAAGAGTTCCTCCTGACATGCTTCTCTCTGGGATGGTCATCCCTGTCCACAGAGTCCCACTCAGAGGGGTTGAGGAGCTTAAGGTTTGACTTGAGAACCCCGGAGAACCTCCAGCGGCCTCCATCCCTGGAGTCACAGCTCTCTGGGTCTGAGGATTCTCCTATGATGTCCCGTATGTCTATGCTGACATTACCAGGGAGGTACTGGCTGGCCTTCTTCCCGCTATAGTCTCTGACCTCTACATCTGCATCATAGGCACCAACTAAGAGCTTTATCACCTCCATATGGTTGTGCATGGCTGCTATGTGCAGTGGCGTGTAGCCACTGTTGGTTTGGACATCCACACTGATGGGGATGTTGTGCTGCTTGGCAAAGTTGATCATCAGCACCAACAGATCTGGCTTCCCGTGCTTCGCAGCCCAATGTAAGCAGGTGAAGCCAGTGATGAAGTCCTTCCTTAGGATGAGGCCAGGTTCTGTGATGAGGAGAGAGTGCAAGCTGGACCACTCCCCATCTGATGTGCACATCATCCACTCATGCTCCAGTGGGTCCAATGTGATGGAGGCCCTGTCCTCTTCTAGGCTGCAGGACACCAAGGATGCAGAGTCGATGTCACTCTTGGAGGGCAGAGAGATGGAATTGTGAAACACCATGCTGCGCCGCACCTGGGGCGAACTGTTCATCATAACTTCGATGAAGTGTTTGCGGCTATTGTTGGGGGTGGTGTTCCCATCACTGCCACACAGAGAGCATGAATCCAGTTGCACCTTATCCTCCCTTTCATTTGACTCCAGCTGTCTGCATGGAATCTGATGCTCAGAGCTTCTGGATTTCTGCTGACTGGTAATCACATAAATCTGTTCAGATTCTTCCTGGGGCTCCAAGCAAAGACATTCTGGTTCAGCTGAATGTTTAGTGGAGGAGGGTCCACAAGGATCTTCCTGTCTAGGCCCAGGCAGGGTGAAGACTGTTCCCTCTGTTGGGAGAGGTGACGCTTCAATCACTGCTATGACTGGTATGTTAGCCCCTCCATCCTGTACCCTCTCAGACTTCCTCTTCTCCCACAAGAAGCTTTCAGTGTTTCCCATCTTATCTGCGCTGCTGTCCACGTCTTCCGCTACACACATATACCTGTGACACGCACTGTCGTTGTTCTTTCCGTCTGTCAAAATGGTAGCAAGAGAATCATGCGGAACTGTCAACCGGCTGTCGTTTCCGTAACCTGAGCCAGGTGTGTGTGGCTTGTCAGAGAAGGCGGGCTTCTTCTGTGGGGCAGCACAGACCTGGCTGCTGCCAGTCCGACCAGGACCCGCGAAAAAACGTGAACTACCCTGTGCCTCAGGATGGGCTTCACTCGAATGATCAGGATCTCTCGCTGAACCACGAAACTTTTTCTTCTGGCAGATATTTTTAACCCCATTCTCAGTTTTCACGAAAGCAATGTTATTAACGTAGCGTTTGAAAGCCTCTTGAAGCGGCTCCTTCCTCTTAAGCTCCTCCGGGGATACGGCCGTGAAATGATCTATTGACTCACAATTCCTTACTCGGACACCATTCTCAGTCAGAAAGTCCAAAACCGCACACTGAGAGCACTCGAAAGCCATATTAAAAATGTCAGAGACACCAGGTGATACAGATTAATTCGCTCTGAAGGTGGGATAACTGTTTAAAATGGGAAAAAGCATGTAAACGAGCGACACACTCCACTGCCTACCCCGCAATGATCCTGGGGTATAGAACTAAACCCTGAAGATCCGCTACTGTCGGTACACGCTAATGACTCAGAGCCTATCCCTATGTTTTGTTTCTAGAGTCAGGCATTCACCGTCTCCTAGCAACAAGAGCTGACCAGTGACACTAGCGGACCGTACCATACTGTCGAAGAGGGGTATTTTTTAAGTATTTGTTGTAATGATAAATTATTTCTTCCATTTTGAAGTATATTGAAGTCAAAGTTCGGGTTTGGTGTGTTTTTTTATATGTGTTAAATAGAAAAATAAGTGTGAAGGACTCTCCCACTCATGGGCGCCGCTAGGAGGGGGGTAGGTGGGAACGATTCTAAGGGCCCGAGCACTGACACTGGAGGGCCCCTGTCAGTGGGGCTGTAAAGTAAAAAAAAAAATTGATCATTTAAAATGAGCTAATTAAACATGGTTGTCGATTTATTACTTTTTTCTTGAGTTCTTCATCACATTGTCATTTAACCCCCCTTGCAAAATGGTGCAGTCCAATTCAAACCCGCGAATGCTGCTCTGAGCTACGTCCTCTGCAGGTGTACGCTCACAGCCGCTGAATCAGTGATGTGGTGGTGGACGGTGTGAGAAACTAGCGGTACTCAGTTTTTCTCCAAGGAAGGTATGCTCACTTACCTTGAGTGTTCAAAACGCTAGTGAATGATAACAGTTCTTATGAACGCGGCCCGTTTAGCCAACCAAGAGAACAATTTTACAGTTAGTGCAGTGCCAGTTTTCATTAAAAAACGCTACCTTTGTTATCCCGGTGAACAAACAGCTAAAGTGGGTGAACTTGCGAGATAAACTAGACTCACAGACAGTACAAGATAAACTATTACGTTATGCTGGTGCTGGTGCTAAAATTCATAACTAATACATATGCACAGATTCAGCTTCAGGATGACATAATCCGCCCACCCAAACTACTGAAACCAGTTTCGAAGAAGGAGGTAAGCAATACATAAAGGCTTTTGGATGGAATTTTTTAATGACCTGGTCCATCAGTGCTCTGCCACAAACCCAACTTTTGGGTTGAGGGCGTGTGGGTATCCCTATGTGGTTTTTAATCTGTCACACATTCTTTATTAATTGATTTTTTATTATTATGTTACTTCTAACATTTTTGTAAAGCACCTTGAGTTACATGTATTGTTTGAAAGGTGTTATATAAATTAAAGAAAGTTTGAAGGTTTGAATGAGAGAGACTCCTACTCCGCTAGTTAATTAAAGTTAAGTTAAATTAATTTACTTTTATGGGTAACACATGTAAGGCTGAGTGTGAGGTAAATAAAATGCATCTAACATGCATGCATTACTGAAACCTGCTTGCTTCTAACTTGTTCCTGTATTAACTTACTATCTTGCATGCATGATGCATCACTGATACAGAGCCAGGCCCTACATCAGGCCATGATGCAGCTGCCAGTGACACCAATGTTGCAGTGCAAGAGAACAGGGTGAGTACCAGCAGTGCAGAGGGTGAGGAAGCAGCACAGAGTATCATGTCACTTTCAAATTAATTCATAAGATGTTTCCCTTCTTACTTGTAAGCCTATGGAGTATGGAGTTAATTTGAATGCATCTAACTTGCATCCATCACTGTAAACTGCATGCATTTAATTTTTTCATTCATTAACAACTAAATTCCATCTAAATTCTGCATCACTGATACAGATCATCAGGTCATGATGCCAGTGATACCAGAAGTGTTGTGCAGGACAGGGCCAGTACCAGCAGTGCAGATGGTGACAGTGCAGCACAGAGAGAGGAAGAGCATGAGGGGGCTGAGTTGAGGGACATTTGCCAGTCTGAATGTGAGGATCCACTGTCTACTGATTCAGGGTTGTGGCCAGCAAACCTCACGGACAGTGATAGAACTGGCATTGTCAGGAAACTGGCTACCACAGAGTTTAAAGAAATCCCAAAAGACTCTGGGAAGGTAAAGCTTTATACCTAACACACACACACACACACAAATCGATAGTATTTCCATAGGTACTTATAGGTATTTGTATGTTGCATAGAAAGCTGTGTGTACGGATTTGCAGAAATTGAATATGTTCAAACCAAACTGTGTCAAGACAGAAATTTGAGCATGAGTAAGACATTGTTTTAAAATTGTGTGTAAGCAGCTTATGAAAAACCTGTACATGACTGCTGCCTAAAAGAAAGAATAATAGTGGATTTCTTGCAGTGCACTGAATGGTGAATTGAATGAAATAAGTTTGTAATTAAGTTTATACGTTTATTTAAAGTCACACAAACTGAATGGGCAACGAAAAGTCTGACAAACGTGCAGTTGTGATGATGGGGGGTAAATGGGGGGGGGGGGATTTGAATCTTTCATGGGGCCCAAAATTTCTGGCGGCGCCCCTGCTCTCTCTCTCCTCCCACTGATGCACAACGAGCATCACGGGAAGGTGAACGGTCTCTTGTTCTCCGGATCTGGTGGGAGAAGGTACGAAGTTTTGCTCCGTTCATTTATTCAAATTGCTCTAAAGTTATATGTTTTTACTTGTATTGCTGTTGCAAAAAATGTTCGACAAATTGAATTATATTTGACACATGTAATTTTGTGCATTTGGTAATGTTTTTTTTATATATACGTAATTAAGCTTGTTAGCAGGCGAAAAGTTTTAGCATACCTAGCGTTGCCATGTAGTCTTGAATTGAGAGCAGACTTTTGGTGGTTGAACAGGGGCGGTGACTTATATGAAGACGCCCTGTGGAATATTGTCTTGCCCTGCCATTCTCACAGAGGTATGCGAGGTTGGACTCTGTTTTCTTTTGTTTTGTTGTACCATAGTATGATTTTTGTAGTATATTTGTACAATATTGTCTGGGACATATTGTTTTATTTAGCTTATTTTATTTATTTAATTATTCTCATCCTTTTTATCGAATGCATGGTAGTTAACAGGCTCTTGTTCTCCGGCTCTGATGGGAGAAGGGGTGGTGACTTATATGAAGACACCCTGTGTAACATTGTCTTGCTCTGCTGTTCTCACACAGGCATGCTACAAATAAATGCGCCCACTTCTCATCCCAACTGGCTGTCCTGTTGATTTTGATCAGACACAACGCCGAATGAACCCCGCTACACAGGCGCAGGGAGAACATGCAGACTCCACACAGAAAGACCCCGTGCTTGAGCCATTACAATTATATTTGTTAATAATTATTATAGGGCTTCACGGTGATGCAGTGGTTAGCACTGTCTCCTCACAGCAAGAAGGTTGTAGTTGGAGCCCCGGGTGGAAAACGGGGTCTGTAGTAGTTTTTACCTTATCTGATGTAGCGTGCTCGTTGTGTTGCAGGATTGAATAAGGAGACCTTTAGGTTAAGTGCCCTCTTTACTTGCAGCCACTTGGGCAACAGGCAATAGGTAACCATGGCAACCACTGTGTACGTCCCCCCAATATCACTCCACCTCTGAAGCAGACACTATCCAATGAAGGTATTTGTGCGCGGCACTATACTACATCCTCCCTTCATATAAAAACAAAAGACTGTAGCTTTAGTTGTGGAGATCTGTCAAATGATCAAGGTATAACCCTCAAACATGTGAAGTAACACACATATGTATAGCTCACTGACTTAAAGCACAATACTCTTAACTATATTCTGGTTTGGCCAAATTGTATAGGTTTGACATCACAAAATTATATTCAAAACATCAAATAAGTCTTGTACATTTCAAAATACCTTTAGTTGCATATCTCATTCCTCTTTTTTAAAGTAACACATCATAACCATTAACCTCATTGGCTCAAAACATAGTCTGTGATTCTGCCTGGTGGCCTAACGGCATGACCACTCCTGGTACGCACTGCCTCTGGAGGTGAGGAAGAATCCACACAGGCACTCTCATTAGCACCAGTGTCAGGGGTGCTGTCTCCATCTTCAAGGCTGTCCAGGTCAGCATACACCTGTATGTCGCTGGGTGTTTTCCTCAGGTGTCTCCTGTTGTGCCTGTACTGCTGCCCCGATGGTGTTACAATGTCATAGGACCGTGGTTCAGCTCATGTCACCTGAACAATAGCAGGACACCGCCCTTGTTCTGTTTGCAATTTGAACAGTGCTATTCAGGACCTTGCCCATGAGCGTTTGTGCTGGAGAGTAGTCCATATCTGTGACATGTGTGTTCCTCAGAGTGAGACGTGCAAGATACAGATCAGAGTTGGTTTGCTTAGCCTTCTTTAAGAGTTATTTAACTATTTTTACATTCCTTTCAGCAAGGCCATTAGATTGCGCTTAGCTGGGACTTGAGTGAGTGAGTGTGATGCCCCATGCTGCTGCAAACCTCTTTATCTCTTGGCTAGCAAACGGAACATGGTCACATACAATCTCTTTCCGAATGCCCACCCTGGCGAATACTGACTTCATTTTGCTTATGACTGTGTAAGCAGTTTTGTCTTGAATGCTTAGTGCTTCTAGGAATTTGGAGAAATCGTCCTCAATCAGAAGAAATGGCTGACCACTGATCTCGAAATTGTCTGCTACCACTTTCAGCCAAGGAAGCTCAGGAATTTCATGAGAGAGCATTAGCTCTCTCTGGTGGTGAGGTTGAAACTATTTGCAAGTTGCACAAGACTCAGCCATTTTCTTTATTTCTTGTGTCATACCTGGCCAATACTAGTGTACTCTGGCCAGAGCTTTGGTGCGCTGCATGCCTTGGTGTGCTACGTGCAGCTTGTTCAACATGACTGACCTCATTTTGTGTGGAAGAATAAGCTTTTCTCCTGCAAGCATTTGTAGCATACATGAACACAAAAAAAGATTTTCCAGGCATGCATGGGTTTTTTCAACAACCTCTTTGGATACAATCAAATTTCATCTTTTCTTTAAACACTTCACACTTTCTAGCTGTCAGCTTTACTCCATGTGCTTGATAGTGATGTAACACTTCCCTCATATCATGCAGATGGTCATCAAAAATCTTGCTGTGGACAAGATTGTCATCCAGATATGGCTGAGAAGTCTCATCTCGCAAACCTGGGAGGCGCTCCTCAACACTGCGCAAAAACTGTGCTGGAGCTGAGGACAGGCCAAAAGGGATCCTCACCCACTCTACTAAACCCCAAGGTGTTATGAAGGCTGTGAGTGGTCTGCTCCTCTCCTCCATGAAACCCTAATGATACGCCTTGCCCTGGTCCAGTACTGAAAACCATGCACTTCCATTCAAACTGTTGAGCATATCCTGCACTCGAGGGATGGAGTGATGGTCTGGGATGGATTTCTGATTCAGTTCATGGTAATCTTCGCAGAGACGCAAACTCCCATCCTTAATGCACACGCAGACTATTGGTGATGAGTATGGGGACTGGAATTTTTGAATCCATCCTCTATTCAGTGGGTCCTCCAAATACTCCTTCACCTCCTTATGGAGTGGCTTGGGTACTGAAGTGTATGTGCGCCTTACTGTTACGGTGTCACTCTGATTTTTAACTGAAGCAATGGAATGCATCCCACATCACTCTCATCTTTTGAAAATGCTGTACATTCTTCTCTGAAGTCAGGTGATCAATTGACACTGGAGGGTCCCATGAATCCCGAGTGAATGTGTCCCCCTGTCTGTGTCTCTCCTTTTGCTCATCAAGAGTGCTGGCTATGTTGGCTGTGTGCTCACTCTCAGTGGAAATTTTAGCTGCATTTACCTGAGCAGTGGGTATTTTGACTGTGTTTTCACTAGCATTAGCTGGTCTTACATCCACCGGATAAACAGCTTAACTTGCTGTAGCTTTCCCAGCACTGTGCGAGGGGTGAGGGTAAATGACATGATTGCTATTGTTAGTGACAGGGATAATCACCCCACTGCAGGTGGATGACAGTGTCAAGTATGCTCAGTCCCTCTGGTCACTTAGGAACCTCCTCTGGTTCAAAAAGGACTTCCTGTTTTGTGGAGAGGGGCCCTGTCCATACACTGCGTTTAATCTCGTTCGTCTGCCTTGCAGGGATCAATGTCTATATTTTTCCAACTTTCACCACACCCTCTTTGTCATTTTGGTCACCTCAATCAAGCCAGCAAAAGCTATGTCTGTCTGATTTGCTGCTTTGGCAACAAGTTTCTCGATCTCATCCAGGAGTTCATCCAGGCTCCGTACCTGGATGAGTGGGAAACAGGTCTTTCTCCAGCTTTCATTGATAACCTTGACCTGTGAACCTGTATCCCCAAGTGCTCGTGTTGCTACACCCTCAAATAAACAATTCAACATACATTTCTTCCCGATGAGAGCTTTTAGCTTAGTGTGGCAGCGTAAAGAGAGATGACTGACATAGGTAGCACCCACAATCTGTTCAGCCTTCTCACTCTTCTCTAACTCCGCCTCTAGCTGCTTAATTCTCTTGCAAAGAAGCTTGTGCACCTTATGATCTGGTTCATCTTGACTTGTGACTGAGGTTTTTGGGAGTGCAAATGTCTGAATTGTTACCTTCAGTGAGTCTTAGAGTTTCTCCGACCGTAGGGTCAATGTGGATGTGGTGCTCAGAACTGTCCAAGTCCTTGAAAGACACTTGCATGTTGCCTCAGCAGCTCCTCTTCTGGAGTAAAGTATTTGATTGTGAGTGTGTCAAAGTCCATCCTTTTGTTTAGCCCTAATGCCTCACATGCATCCTTGCCTAGAATAGCAGTTGCTGAGTGGCTTGAGACATGTAACAGTAGGTTTGCTTTTGTGTGGGCTGTGGAGCACTCCTGTAAAATTGTTCCTTCAGGTTTCAGCCTTGCTCTGCCATACACCACTAACACAATCTTTGTTGGTTTCAGATGCAGGTTCATGCATTTCTCACGTCTGACTTTTCTTTTCAGAAATTTGTACACAGCCTGTGATAATACATTGGTTTCTGCCCCTGTGTCTAACTTAAACTTAACAGACATATTCCCTGCTTTTAAGTTTGCATACAAAGAGTCATCACTTTAGTTACTGATTTGATCAATGTACATTGTCCCAATGAAAAATGTGTTTATTTCTGGGCTCAAATTATGCACTGTCTTTTTTATGCATCTTTTGCAGACTCACACATCTTGGCGTAGTGATTGAGCTTACCACACTTTCGACATGACACTCCAAATGCTGGACACTGTCGCAGAGGATGACGTTTTCCACATTTCCTGCACATTTGACATTTGTCCTTTGTTGCTGCAATTCTGAACTTGTTGTTTTCATCCCTGTTTCCGTTGTTGATAGTCTTTACCTTTGGTCTTGTTCACTGTATGCAGTATTCTTTCTTGTCCTGTTGTATTCATCGCCTGAATTTGCGCTTTGGCTGTTCTATTTCATCCCTGCTGACATTGGTTAAAGCACTGAATGTTCCCTTTGCGCATGCGCAATCCAAGAATGAATACCAACAACGTCACCTGTGACCCCTGGATGACCCAGAAGAGGCAATATCTTCCGGTGTCATCAGGGGTTCTGTTCCTTTTTTCTTCCCGCGTGCAGTCCGTATGCATCTGGTAGCATAAGGTAGTATCAGCTAACCGCTCTTCTCAACTTGTAAGACCCTGATTTCTTTGGTCTACATTTATCCTCTGTACCGTCGCTGGACGCCCTGTGACCGTGTTGGTCGGAGCAGCGAAGCTAGCCCTCCAATGGCTGCGAAGGCTGTTAGTCCTTGGTTTGTTTTCCAGCATCGCAAAGTAAGCTAGTACCCTTCTTACTTTGTGTCAACAGTTGTCGGTGTAGGCAGCGTCTGTGCTCCCTCCCTCCGATGGCTGTTAATTTTGTTTGCCTCTGATTAGCTTGCTTGTGTTAGCGGCAGCATTCACTAAGTTTTTTTCCCTTTACTTACAGCTGTGTAAGTTGCAGTCACTGGCGGTGAAGGTAGCCTTGCTCTCCCCAATCCCGGTATTGTAGTGGCTAGTTTTGTGTTAAAGTTGCTTTATTTCTCATTCGAAAGAAGGAGAACAATTCTTGCCGGAGCATTCGCGGCAGTTGTTCTTTAAGTTTTCTGATCTACTCGGAACATCTGATTGAGGTGATGTCCGACAGTCAATGCATGAATTGCAGCTACATGCTACATGCCACATGCGCTGAGGCAATTGATTTTCTGACTCCTGAGTAACCTTTACAAAAATATATGGTTTTGCAAATCTCCAAAAAAACTCCCACAAAAAATATATAGTGAGCCTGATTAATTAGTTGTACTGCGTCAGTTATTTAGCACAGTTTACTGTTAAGTTGGTAACTTGCTTCTGAGGGATCTGAACAGTTATGAATCATTTGTTGAGATCTTGAGAACTGTCAGACAGGCAGCTCGTTGTCAGGGATGGAAGGCGAGGTTGATTGCCAGGGATCAGACAGGATCAGAGCAGAAATGGGTCAAAACGAGTGATGGGACAAACAACAGTGGTGCATCAGCACCGCGCAAAAGAGTGAAACCCCGTTTTGGTGCTTGTATCACTTTAAGAAAAAAAATCATGTGACTGATACAGGAAGTGTGTCATCACCAAATTGTGTTTATAAGGAGACAAACTGTATCACCCTGTTGCAGATTTCTTGGATGGAGTTTTGTGATTGCTGTTGGATTTTGCCCTCACCTTGTTCCACTGACTTCATGGATTGTTCCAAGAAGTTTTACCCAGTCTGGAATAATTTTGATCTTTTGACAAATAAGGTCAATCTTTTTCCTCCTTTTGGCATTGTTTACTGCTAGGTTTTTAATTAAATATGTTTGTATTCTTTTCTGGTAAGAGGTTTGAATTGTTTTCAGATCAATTAACTTTTTATTTTATTGTAGGTGAAGTGTCAGCTCTGCTCCATGGGGCTATCTTACAGCTGTTGGGCCAACACAACCAGGAGAAGAGATTAATTCAGAGATTGGACAATCAATCCATCTGAAGAAAGGACTTTTGGCCTTTGAGGCCTAACACCCCTTTCCAAAGCCTGCATTAGGAGTGACCACACGATCTTAAACAAAGGGTTGTAAAAAGGGGGATCACTCTGGCCATTGACCCCCCCCAAAACTCACACCTCGCTTGACTGGAAGTTTGTGTGCTGCCCTGCTATTGGCTGAGAGCCAGTATTGTCCCACAGGAAGTGACATCACCGGCCTGACCATATAAAGGTACCGGACCAAGGAAGGCTCGCTCTCTTCGCACCTTGGCCTGGCAGTGCATCGGACAGCGAGAACTCCACAGGTGGACACCCCCCCGTTCACATATCCAGACAAAACACCAGTGACCCACGTGAATTGGATTCCTGGTGAACGAAAGCTCGGCCAAGCTTGTTCACCCCTCCACCAGTTGACTTCAGCGGATCCGTGCAGGCTGCCGGCCACTGTTTCTGCTAACCTCTGTCCCAAGCTGGACCCCGCGCACCCCAGACCAACGTAGATTGAATACCTTACCAACCAAGTAAGGATTCCCATAACTAGGCGTTTTCTGGGCAGAGAAATAGCTTAGTTGTGTTTATATAGTGTCTATGAATGCACTGCTTTGTGACGGAAGTCCTGTGAACAGCAGACACTATTATATGGCATTACGCCGCAACTACTTAAGTTAATTGTTTACACTGCAACATTTTCAAGGAGGTGATACACATTTATTGATTCTAAGGAATCCTGCACAAGTGTATGAACACACATTTTTGGGTTTCCTTCTGCCTTTTCCTCTATCTATCTCTCCCTCTCTTGTGCTAAGCCATTCGGCTTACTAACTGAAAGCTCCACGCATTATATCTTCACGTTGCTAGCTAGCGGCTAGCAAGCCTCAGCTGTTAGCCTCCACTGCCGACGCTGAGTGGTTGCTAGGCAACCAGGTTCCCCCCTCCCCTCCTCCTTCTCTCTTTGGTACACTCATATATACACACACACTCACTCACACACACTAACATGTTATCACTTTGTATCTTTTGGTTAGATTGAACCGTTATACCAACGTGTTGCTGATTGATTGATGCATTGTGTTTAATAAACACTTTTATTTATAAGAGAGAAGTCGTAGTGTCTTTTGTGTACAAAACAGTGGTCACGTGTCCATGTGATAGCCGGCGTTCTTACTTTGACACACCCTTCTAAGATCAGAGTTGTTCCTATTCAGTTGATATTACCGAATATTGACTGTTTGTTGGATAAACTCTGTTTGAGACTGACAACTTTTCCAAATTTGGTCAACATTTTAGTTTCCCTGAGCTTATCAGTTAAGAAGAATAATATTTAATATTAATTAGTAATTTATTTAATAATCAATAATTATATTCATAATTATTGATAATTATTATTTTTGACCAAATCCCTCCTCAACGTACAACACAGCAATAAGAGCACTTCATCAATGCTGAGGCATTGCAGAGCTTGGAGTGGAAATGAAGAATTGAGAGATACCTGTGAGCACCCCAGGTATTTTGAAATTCTCACAAAAAAATTTGAGTTTCCGAAAATATTTTATCACATACATAAGGCTTTGTGTGACTTGTGTGATATAATATTAGTTAAAAAATTACAGTCCTTTAACAAAATATTTCCTTTTGGCTTGCAGTTCCTAACAAGCAAGCAGTAGATGAGTCTGTGGTCAACATGATCATCAGAGACTGTTAGCCACTCATGATTGTTGAAAATGAGGGATTCAGGGAGCTCCTGAAGCTCATTGCACCATCATATGTTTTACAAAGCAGGAAGATATGTTTAAGAAATGTATGGTTGAATTAATTCATGAGTACTGTCCTATCTGTATCTGTAGGACTTGGTGAGGCAGAAATATGAGGAGGAAAAGGAGAAAACAAAAAAAGGACCTCCAGAGCATTTGTATGGCCCATTCCATTGCTCATTATAAGAAAATCATGTTATCAAATCACAACACAAACAGAAATGCATAAGAAAACAAGGAAAATCGTGAGATACTTTTGATCAAGCACCACGGCCAAAGAAAAGCTCACTCAAATGCAGCAACAGCTGGGAACACCATTCCATAAATGAGCAAATGAGGTGCCAACACGATGAAACAGCACCTCCCACATGCTGGAAAGAATGACTGTCACTGGCCTCATTAAAAACTGATATCACCACTGACTCCTGAAGAATTTGAAATCATTGCTCAGGGTGCTCGCTCCTTTTTACCAAGCCACAAGAGAACTCTGTGAGGTAAAAGGAGTCTCCGGGTCAAAGGTTATTCCATTGATGAAAATGATCCACATTGAGCTTCAACATCAAACCTCAACAGCTGGCTGAAAATCTGGGAAAGCAGTGAACTGAGTCTCTCTGCAACATGGAATCGCTCAGTGTGATGACATGGCTTTGTTAGTCCACTAAAAGCAACTGAAGCTGTCAAGAGACTGAAGTCGGACTGTGCTGTTGAAATGAGGAACCATGAGCCTGACTCAGCAGAAGAAGAGCCTTGCTCTTCACATGGATCAGAACCCAGTTCAGGTATGAAAACAGAGGTTTTCACATTGATGCACATAATCATGTATGGGGAGGGAATCATTTAGATACTAAGGGCAAGACTCTAGAGGACTTTATTATTAACATTGACTTATGCATGTGGAATGTCTTCCACTTATTCCTGTTAAGGGTTGCGGGAGGGCTGGAGCCTATCCCAGCGTCTATGGGCGAGAGGCGGGGTACACCCTGGACGTGTCGACAGTCCATTGCAGGGCCAACACATAGAGATAAACAACCATTCACACTCACATTCACACCTACAGTCAATTTAGAGTCTCAAATTAGCCTAGTCCCCAATTGCCTGACTTTGGATGGTGGGAAGAAGCCTGGAGTACCTAGAGAGAACCCACACAGGCATGGGGAGAACATGCAAACTCCACACAGAAAGATCCCGTGCCCAAGTCGGGACTCAAACCCGGAACCCTCTTGCTGTGAGGCGAAAGTGCTAAACACTGCACCACCGTGCAGCCTATATCCAGGTTATGGATCCTATTCAGCATTTGATATATCGTTATGTGATCCTGATATTCTGCCTGTTTTGTCTTGGTGAATCTTGGATGATCTCTGTGGGAGTGATCATTTCCCCCAGATAATATCATCTACAGAAGCAGACATACAGTTAAGACCTCCAAGATGGCAACTTAAAAAAGCAAAATGGAATCATTTTCAAGATCTTTGTGATGTCCACCTTGGTCAAATACCTCTGAATATTGAAAATCCTGTTGAAAACTTCACTAAAACATTGATCACAATTGCTGTTCCAAAGACCTTAGGAAAGCCTTATCACTGGTCCAATCCATGGTTTGATGATGCCTGTAAAAAGGCTGTTGAAGCCCGGAAAAAAAGCAGTGTCTTTAACAAGCATCCAACAACTGAAAATCTTTTAAATTGAAAATCTGCCCAGCTCAAGCTCGTAGGACAATCAATGAGACCAAGACACAAAGTTGGAAAAAGTATGTATCAAGTCTTACATCAAATGTATCTCCAAAGTGGAGTTTGATTAAAAAGATGAAAAGCAACGGAGGAACCCCAAAAGTTCAACACTTGAAATGCCAAGAAGGCTTTCTAACAACAAAGCAAGACATAGCAAATAAACTTGCAGAGATATATAAAAAGAACTCATCTGTGGAAAACTGTTGTCCTGAATTTCAAGCTTTGCGCAGAAAAGAGGAGCTCAAAGACTTGAATTTCCTATCAGGAAATACAGAACCATACAATCAACCCTTTTCAATGGACAAACTTCTCTCTTCTATAAGAAATTCCCATGATACTGCAGTGGGCCCTGAGGCAATTCATTATCAATTTCTGAGATATTTACCATCTAGTGCATTATCCCATCTTTAATGTAATCTGGGAATCAGGAAATGTACCAAAGTCCTGGCAAAAAGCTTTAATAATCCCCATTCCAAAACCAGGAAAAGACCACAGTGATCCCAACAATTATCATCCAATCTCCTTGACAAGTTGTTTATGTAAAACTATGGAAAGAATAGTGAATAATAGACTTGTTTGGATTCTTGAATCAGAAGGACATTTGAATAAGTATCAGTGTGGCTTCAGAAAAGGAAAGAGTACATTGGATCATCTTATCAGACTGGAGTCCTACATACGTGATGGATTTATCAGAAAAGAACATGTAATAGCATTTTTTTTTAATCTTGTGAAGGCCTATGATACAACATGGAGATATGGTATTTTTAAGAGGCCTATATTATATGGGGTTCACAGGACATCTGCCCATATTTTTCTCAAATTTTTGCCAAAGAGGTTTTTTCAAGTCCAAGTTGGAACTATTTTTTCCATCCCACTCTTACAAGAACTAGGAGTTCCCCAGGGAAGCATACTTTGTCACCCTTTTTAGTGTCAAAATTAACAGTATTGTAAAGGTGATTAGCCCAAAACTTTTTTGTAGCCTTTATGTCAACGATTTCTGCATCTGCTCTTCCGCATTCCAGATGATGCTCTACTGTTACAGCTGAGGCTCAAGCCTTGCTTTTGAGTCTTGAATACACAGCCAATCAGACCAATCAGCAGGATTCTTTGATTTGCACAGATTCTAGATCATGTCTTCAAGCACTGGAGGTTTTAAAAACTGATCATCCTCTGATTTATAAGAACACTTAAAAAAGTGGAACATTTAAAAAAAAATCTGAGTTTGAATGTGGATTTTTGCTGGGTCCCTGGCCATGAGGGTCTGAGTGGCAGTGAGAAAGCAGATAGTGCTGCTGAAAAAGCTTTGACTGAAGAAGTTCCAGAATGTCAAATCCCTACTTCTGATATTAAACCTGCATGACGCTCTGATATCTTTGATAAATGGCAAGCTGAATGGGATAAATGCCTTGATAACAAATTGCATGAAATATGTCAGCCTGTTTCTTTCTCATCCAGACATGATCAAGTTGTCTACACAAGATGTAGAATTGGTCTTTCTAGATTAACACATGCTTTTTTGTTGACTGGAGGCGAATTTCCATTGTGTCAATAAAGTAATGGGCCTTTAACAATCAAGCATATTTTACTGTCTTGCTCTGCCTTGACAACTAAAAAGCAGCAGTTTTTCTTATGTACTATAGAAAGCATTTTAATAAGGTCCCACCTTTAAAAGTGTTGAATTTTTTTTTATCATGTATCAAGGTTAAAAAAAAAGTTACCGGTATTTAATATATCTAACTTATTATCTTATATGTATCTATTACAGTTGTCTGATTGTATTTTAAATTGTATGATATATTTTACCTGTTTTGGCCATTAAATAAAAAATAGTTGCTAAAATGGCAATAAACTTAAACATACTAGTCGAAACCTTAAAATAAGTCCGAGGGTAAGGTGAGCAGGCAGGAACGAGAACAGGCCATCTGCCAGATTCACCAATCTCTATCCATCCACTGTCTCCTTATTTCTGTTAAGGGTCACTGTGACGAAGGCCCGTCACTGAGGAGACAGCAGCACATGGCACTCAGTAACAAACTGGGTCATATTCCATATTCCCCTCTGCCATTGTGGTGAGTGCACACACCACAATACATCCACAATTGACCATTTCCACCTTCCCTTACAGTCATAGATTCAAGAAAACACACAATTACTGTTAAGGCAAAGTCAGGCTATTTATTCACTCACAATCCCTTAATTGTTTACTGAGGTTAACTGCTGTCTCTCTTCTCCACAGTCACTGGGTCTGAACCAGAGCTGCTCAGAGGGATGTGGTTATATAGGCAACAGGAAGCAGCCATCTGCACTTACTCTGCAACGGTGTGCAAATGATGGAGTATACCATGTGGGCAGCTAAGTAATTAGGTAATTAGTTGTCTTGTGTTATGATTTTGGAGTTTATTTCTTATGTACTACTGGTAGGGTTTTGTATGAGTTTGTGTAGTCTATAAGGTCTATGGTAGATGGCCTATTATGTGTCTTTTCCCCCCTTTATTGGGTACTTTTGTTATCTGCCAGGTCATTATGGGTTGGTCCAGAGGAAGGGGCTTGGCACTTAAAAGCCTCTGGCCACCAAGGCTCAGATGGTTGAGTTGGAACACACGCTCGACCCCACCGAGGGTCTGGAGAGGGAGAGTTGTAAAACACGCTTGTTGGTCCTTGACAGTAACCTGAGTTCGGATTCTGCTGAGTTGAGGGTGTTAGGGATCCTCCCTCCCATGCTCTCCATGGCCCTCCTCAGGCTGATTCCAGCACAGGTGCCACCTATCAGCAATCAGCCATGCCTGCAGGCAATTGCCGGGCCAGCTATAAGAGGAATCCAGGACCTTCAACCCGGGCTTGATCGTACTGACCCCACGTGGTAACTTTGCCGACAAGCTCCTTGGCTTACCTCACAGTATTACTGTTTCATTGTTCGCTTGCTTCTCACCATTCTTTGTTTCACTCATCCCATTTGACTTTGTTTTTTCCCAAGATTCCCCTGGCTCCAAACTGCCTCTGAGAACCCCTCCGTGATTTCCTCCGCGTCTCTCGTCTGCCTCCTCGACTCCTCGACCCTCCACGACTCCACGCCACACTCCAGGACCGTTCCCTATCCTTGACCCTCGCCTTCACCCCCATCTCTGTCTCCTGAACAAATCCCCACTCCCTGCCTTGCCTTCCCTCCTCTGGACCCTCGTGCCCTCTGTCCCTAGCGGTAGGGCTCCCTTCCCCATGGACTGGTTAGTACACGCACACGCAACATTTCACAACGTACACCCACGCATACACATAGTTAAATTACACATCTCATTTTACACAGCCACGCACCACATTCCCCCCATTTTTTAGGTCCCTAAATTAGTGTAGATTTTGTTCCTTCCCCTTTTTCTTCCATCCAATAAACAGCCTTCGGGTGGTTTCATCTGGCTCCCTGTGTTCTGTCTGTCTGTGGTTGTGCTACCTGGGTCCAGACCCATTTCGGGTTGCCTTATTCTGAGCCTAACAGAGGGCTCATTTCATTTTCTCGGCGGGGAGAGAGTTGCCATCCACTTCTGTACTATGGCGGAACCTGCTTCCGCGGGAGTATGGCAGTGTTGGTATTGTTAGTGGTAGGTTTTAGAGATGGGTGTTAGTGATAGGCTATTAGTGATTGGTATGAGCTAGTGAGGGAGTTTGTTAGGGTTAGTAGTTTTGGGGCGCCAACCGACGGCTGTCAGATCCCAACCGGCTCCTTCGCTTCCTTTCTCCTACTTTTGTTTGTTGGTAGGGCAAGAAGAGTGTAGGAGATATAGGGACATGACTAAGCAAAGGAGTATAAGTGGAGGGAGGAAAGGAGCAGGGGGAGAAGAGGGGTGAGAGGAGCACAGGTGGAAGGGAACTGAGGAGCGATAGATGGGTAGGACAGGGACAGGGAGAGCACAAGAGGCAGAAGACAAAGTGAGAGTGAGTCAGTGGAGGCTATGCAAAGTGAGGATGAGGGGAGAGGAGGTAGGGAGGATGACTGCTTGAATGCAGTGGTGAGGTTTGTTGAGGCGGGTGGTGTGAGCAAGAAGAATCCATTCGGATTTACAGGGGCACTGAATGGTTGGCTTGGGGAGATTAAATTTGCATGGGTTCTGGGGGATGGGAACTTACTGGTGGGGTGCACGAACCTGGGGCAGGTGGAGAAAGCAATTCAAGGAGGGAATGGAAAAAAGATAGTGGGGTGCACAGTGGAGAGGATAGTGCAAGGTTCAAGGTTTCTTTATTTGTACCAGAGGGTAAATTTGTTTTACACAACTCAACTCAAAGCCTGATACAACTATCACAAGCCGTCACAATTATTACAGATTGAAAGTAATAATGGTACACTTCAGAAATTTAACAACAGCACATATACATTTGTTGTGTATGTATGATAAACTTGAGCAGTCCGTTGACCAAATGGAGGCAAGTGAGAGTGAGGCGTCGCAGCAGGGCCGCTGCCACCCCAAGGGAGGTGGAGAGGGCAGAGGCGGGGGGGGGGTCAGGAACACATGGGGAGGGGGGGAGGATAGTACATGCCATTTACGTCACCAAGGCAGAAGGAGTTCTCCTGGAGGATAAACAGTGGGGCAGATGACCTTCCGTAGCCGATAAGGAAGCTGTGTTTGGGTTAGGGCAGAGGAGCACACATTCCAATCCGTCTTCTCTTTCAGTCCAATCCAAATTGTAAGTTAAAAATTTTTCTGGTCTTCAACATCACTCTCCTCTTCACAAAGCAGCCAACTGCTCCGAGATGGTTTCCATCCTGCATTTCAGTTCAAGAGTCTGTTGTTGCCCCGCTTTGCCAGCCCCAATAATTGCGTTGGAAATGACGATCAGTTGTGGAGATCCAGATCTGGTGGCAGCCGTCGTCTTGCCAATTTTGTGGTATGTGAGGACACCTCCAAGTCTGAGGAGGAGAAGCCCCACAACCATGAACCCAAATAAGTAGAGGTCCTCAATGTCCTCCACGGAGAGAGGTGTCAAGCACGCGGTACGCCATCTCCCCCAGGAATCGAGAACGTAGCCCGCAGGGTCGGTTCCATGTGGACAGGCAGGTTCCTCCGATCCTGATTTCCTTGTCGAAAATATGGTGTCAATAGCGTTGAGAGACCAGCTGATCAATTCCATGATTAGTTTTAGGTAGAGAGCTCACAGCTGCGTTGGTTAGGAGTTGAGACAAAGAATGATAGTCAGACAGAAAAGAAGAGGAGGAGAGAGGAGGAGTGCGACTGCTCTCGCCGAGTCCCAACCCAGACTCCAGGTGGGGGTGAAGTGGACAGCAGGAGGAGGGTGTAGAGGGGTGATTACAGGGGAGAGAACATAGAACCCACTTTCTGTCAAAAGAGAGTGATTTATGACCCTAATTAGCTTATCCTCGCCCCTTCCGCATTCCAGAGGGGGTCTTCCGGTCTGTGTGTGTGTGTGTGTGTGTGTGTGTGTGTATACGTGCATCTGACATCATGTGTTGTGTGTGTGCATGCATCTGACATCATGTTGAAATCAGATGACTGGATGTTAGTTTGTAAGTTGCCACTAGTTGAAGAAAATATATTGACCTTTTGCCCTTTTTATACTGTGTGGCAGGATGGCGCTACACTCCCCACCATGAGGGGCAGTGTGGCAGATGGTAGTTAGTGTTCGCCTAAAATAGACCTGGTCGGACCCTTCTCCGTCCTTTTCCGCTTACTCGCCCTCCTTTACGGAGCCGACGAGCCGTGCGTGGTAGCGTCTCGCTGGTCAGCAGATCGCTTACAAACACAGGTATGCATGCTTGCTCTGCTCGATTTATTCAGTGTCCTGGGCCCCATGTTTACTCTGGTTTTGCTCCGTCCAGCGGTGTGGTGTTACCGGGAGCTGGGCTGTCTCCCTTGGGCCGGTGTGTGCGTGGTGCACTTTCTGTGGGTAAGACACGTAGTTGTCTGCCTTTCATATCAAGCTGCCGATGGTCTGTGGTGTTCTGATTATCCTCTCCCGGCCATCGTTTGTGTAGTCTGGGCTGCGGGCTTCCTCCTCCTGCCTCGTCTGACACCACGATTCTGCTCTCTGGTAGGAAATGTTTATTCTTAGCTTTTGTTATTCTGTAATGTCCTTCATCCACATTTTAATTAGGTTAACTTGTTTATTTTGCAGTGCGCGGCCGTCAATTGCCGCTGTGAGCCTCGCTGCTGTTTTGGTTCTTCTTCCTCTTCTTCTTTTCTTCTCCTCATCTTCAGTTTGGATTCTTGCTGATTCGGCTCATAACGGCTCCGATTCCATTAACGGTGGTTAAAGCCGTGCACTACGGCCTTTGTCAGAGCCTCAACGTGGGCCGAGAGGGCATCCCGACCCTCATCGGCGCTGAGCCATCCCTCTTGGAGACGAGTTTTAATTAGAGGGGCAGACATTTTCTTGATTATTTGAGTTTATTCCTTTTCTATTTGTTATTTCTTTCTTTGAATTATTACTATTAGTTTTTGTGGGTTACATTTGATTTAATGTTTAGAACCTTTATTATTATTATTATTATTATTATTATTGCCTTTTGCTCCCCATTTTGATCATTTGGATGTAAAATAGTTTCTGTTGAGTTATTGGGGTAGCGATATTTGGTTCGTGTGTGAGGGTTGCCGTGGTTTCATGTTTTTAATGGTGTTTTTTTCTTTCTTTTGACAGGTGTTGAGGGCCCAGAGCAGCAGCGGTCCCCCTGGTGGTGGTTCCTTATCCACGTTTTTTTTGGTTTGCTGTGTCATGGGTGCAGTGTAGTATTTTCTTGGATTCCTCCCCTTTTCGTTACCGGTGTCGTGGTAAGCCCCAGCCCTGTCCCCTTTCCTTTCGGTAATTCCTCTTGTACTTCTGTTCATTAGTGTTTATTTAGTCTGTTGCTCATTTTTAACTATTTTGTAATAAAAGTATTTTTATAATTGGGAATCATGGTCCTGTCCTGTGGTATTTTGAACTGTGTGCCTTTGTTCCATTGGAAGTCTGGTCATTTTTCTTTTTTTTTGAAATTTTGTTTATATCCTGGGGTGAAAGCCCCCAGGTGGCGTTGTCGGCAATTGTTCCCCACCGCTCGCCTTGCCACAACTGTTTCACTCTTTTATGTGTGTCACACATTGTTTATGGAGTTTTCTGTTCGGGGGTCGTCTCGGGGCCCCAGTGTTGGGTATTTAAACAGACCGCATGTAGTGTATTGAGTTTCAGAGGTCTGTGAGTGGAAGAAAATGGATAAATTTGTACTCGAGAAAAAATTCTCCCTCTGGATGGGGACCGTGTATTGGTTCATGAGTTTAAGACCGATGGGCTGCTCCCCTTTGTCGATCTATTCAGTCATGGAACCTCTCAACCTGAGGCTCTCCACCTGAGAATCTATTCGAGTGAATTTGAAGAACTGAAGTCCTCGGTTGAAGATTACATCCGTGACATCCGGTTTGTGCACGACCGGGGGTATGTGGGACTGCCCGCGATTGAACTGTGGAGAACGGATTCACAAGTGCGCCCAGATGGTGGTACTTTTCTCGTCGACTGTTCGAGATCGCACATGTGGCTGCTGGTGAGATATTCTCCTAGCGTTCGCCATGCTGACAGAGCCGAGACAGTTATGGAGAAAGAGCGCTATTTTCTGATTCAACTAGCGTTCAAGATGGTAGACTTCCGGAAGTAATCTCTTGAAAGAAATCAAGGCGTTTTTCAGTCAAGAGGACCTGAAGCGGAGACGGATCCTGTTGGAAAAGCGGTTAACAACTCGATCAGAAGATGTTACCGGAAGCAGGTCCATGGGAGGATATAGGAAGCATATAAATCTGTTGTCTGACATTGAAACTGAAGTGCGGGTCGATCCTGGGAATGAATGTGAATGCGGCTATGATGAGGTTGATTCTAAATCTTCTGACCTCACTTCCTCCTAACACCCCCACCCTTACATACACATCCTGTTAATGCCTGCTGCCATGCCTGCTAGACCCGAACCGCTCATTTCAAAAGACTCTCTGCTGATTGGTATTCCCGGCCTTCCACCCCTCCTACTTTCTGGTGTCGACCAGTGGACACGCCCATCCATTTCAAAATATATATACTGTATATGACAAGGTAGAATAGAGAGAGAAAGTACTTCACTTCGACCATGGCTGATTTTTCCAGCGACAATGATGCAAGCTCTCCTACTCCTGCTAAGAGATACAAGCCACTCATTTTAGAGTCTCAAGACCCTCCGCCCGAAGCCTGTGACCTGTCTGAAACGGTTGCTGAAAGTAGCAACAGCATCGTAGAAGGGGCGAGTGAGTATACAGTCGGCGGCGCTACCCTTCCATGCGGATGCTCGTGGCTTTGTCGTCCAATCACGTACTGCTCGTACTGGGGACATAATCCAAATATCGAAGACTCGCCCTAAACGGCTGAGCCCGGTGAGACTCTCTCTCCCCCGACAGCCTACAGCGGAGAGACTCTCTCACCTTCATCGGTCGAGCCCGGTGAGACTCTCTCTCCCTCGACACTCTACCCCATGGAGACTCTCGATGGCTTACTGACACCGCTTGACTCACCTCAGCATCGGCCTCAGTCCCGGATAGCGAGGTGTGTTGATTTCCTAGACACTGTAAAGACAAGCATTGCTACTCTACTCTCCAAGTCAATATACCAACAAATGAAAGAGGACTGTTACGGATGTTGGACACAGCACCTGAGTCAGAGACAGCACCATTGCTTAAATCCATAAGAGTATGATAACAGTCTACGTTTTAAGGCATTGCAAGAGTTCTTGAAAGCCTAGGAGTTGATGCTCCACCCTCCAGACTAAAAGGAGCGTCAGAGGCTTTTCTTCATGAGCTGAAGAATGCTGATGATATTCTGGGGAAAATTAACGAGATCGTGGACAAACAGGCAGCCGTTGACAAGGTCAAAGATGGTTTAATAGAAAAACTCTGTCTCCACTCCACTCTCAAGAAGCTCCTGACCACAGCTGACTCACCTCACCCTCCTACTCAGTTGGAGGGAGACAAGGGTGTCCTTGACACTGTCAAGGCTAGCGTTGCCACCGCCATACGTGCAGTGGTGCGGAAGCATATGAAAAAAGACTGTTTCAGTTGTCAAATTGGTTACCAGTGGTATTATACCGGCCACACCTGTTGCCATCCTCCAGAAGCTGGATATTTTCAAAAAAAACTTTGAAGAGTTAAGGCTTTTTCTGTTGTCTTGGGAATTTCTCCCAGCTCTCAAGTATACCTTGGAGAAAACCGGAGTAGATATAGAAGAGGCTAGACTGGAAGGGGCAGCGGATGCTTTTCTTTACAATCTGAAGTCTGAAGAAAGCATTTTGGAGAAGGTTGAAGAGATCACAGAGGCATACGTAGCTGGAGACACGGAGAGGGGATGTTTGCTGCAGCAATTCCTTGACTTCTGGTACTGACTTCCGGCATCCTTCCCTCCGTCTCCATAAGCTTCGAAAAATCAGTTCAACGACCGGTTGAAATCTGACCTGGAATATTCATATTAGCAGTATGGGAAATTACTTAGGCATATTTTTTTCAAAATATGAAGGAGCGTGTTTTCCACTCCTTGAACATACTCTTTTAAAACAAGCAATTGCTAATCAAGTCAATGATGCTTCAGTATATCAGACAAACGCGGGTGTCAATAAAGAGGACTTGGACCGTTTTGAAAGAGTTTTGGCTATGGTGAGAGATAAGAGTCCCTTAGAGCATTGGAAGAATCTAGTGTATATCGGCTCAAACTATAGGGATGATAGGGATGAATTTGAAGTAACAATACGTGACATTATCAGACATATTTCTATCGATGGCTTCAACCCTACTCGTTTGTATGTTTTGTATACCTATGTAGTTGATGTGGCAACATTTAAACTTAAGAACGGACATAGGGTTGACGTTGATCAGTTACTAAATGTGCTGTACGCTTCCATTATTGAGAAAATTGATGTCTTTTTGTTTTAATATAATTACATATTCAGTAAAGATGTATTCTAATCACTAAACATGCTTTATTACCCAATAAACTCAAACTCAAAAACATTGTACCCTGATCTTATCTGTTTATTAGCAGACATGCATTCAAGGAAGATGGAATGTGTGCTGAAACGTATATATTACGACCCCGCAAGAGCTGGATCATATGGGGGTGTAGAAAGACTTCAACAGGCTGCAGAAGAGCAGACAGGTAAAAAAGTTAGCAGTGATCGAGTGCGAGAATGGCTCTCAGCCCAGGATGCATATACCCTTCACAAAACAGCGAGAAAAAAATGTTCAAGGAATCCTGTGTTCACACCTCACCCTTTGTATCAATTTCAAGCGGATCTATGTGATATGAGTGCTCTGTCTAAACACAATGATCAGTTTAAAATTCTGCTTACATTAATAGATGTATTTTCAAAGAAAGCTTATGCACAAGCATTGAAAAACAAGACGTGTCTGAAGTTGCAACAGCTTTTGCCTCGGTTTTAGAGGAGAGCGATATACCTGTTCAAATTCAAACAGATGCAGGAAAATAATTTTTTAATTGCATCTTTCAAAGACTGATGAGGAAACACAATATTCAACACTTTGCAACAGGGAGTGAAATGAAAGCTTCCGTCGTGGAGCGCTTAAATAGAACGCTGAAATCAAGAATGTGGCGTTTTTTTCACCAACAAAACACCCGGATCTGCTTGATAGCTATAACAACAGCTATCATAGCAGTATAAAAATGAAACCAGCCGAGGTAACCCCTAGCAAGACCTCACAGGTGTTTGAAAATTTATACGGTACTCTTCCACTGAGCGCTAAACCCCCTGTATTTCAATTCAAAGAGGGGGACATTGTGCGGATTTCAAAATACCGTGGGGTATTTGATAAAATGTATGAACAATCACTCACCGATGGATATTTCACAGTGAATGAACGCGTGCCCAGAGACCCTCCTGTTTATAGATTAAGAGATATAAGAGGTGAAATTCTGAATGGGACATTCTGTGAGCCAGAAGTGCAGAAAGTGACAATCATGCCTGACAGTGTTTTAGAAAAAATTGTAGACAGGAAAACTAAAAATGGTGAGAAGTTGGTTTTAGTCCAGTGGCGAGGATGGCCTCGTCAGTTTAACTCTTGGCTCCCAGCTAAAGAGGTCATAGAACTCGGGAAAAGGGAGAAAAACAAGAACGATCGGAAAAGAGAATAATGGACGATCGAGAGTCTTTCTATGTGACGTTGCCGTCGAACGATATTTTCCCAGACAATGACAGCTCAAATTATACCATATCTCAGCCTATAGAATTACAAGGACCTTATGAGGTGGCGTTAGCCGAGATCATGTACTGTATTCACACGTGGAATAATATTATAAGTTTAGAAGACACCTACGACATAATAGACCATTCGAGACCCCAGCTCCCTCCCATCTATCAGAAAATTCCTACAGGGAATTATGAGAGCATTGAAGAGGTGCTGAGGGAGATAAAGGCTTTTTTTAAGTTAACAAAAATTGATATAGTTTTATATTACAGTTCTACAAAGAAAAGAATCACTATAATAGGACCCAATAAATATTCTGTCAAGTTCAAGGCACCACTAGCCTACATGCCAGGTTTTGAACCCGGTGAATGGGTGCGAACAGGTGGAAAACCAGCGAGCAAATATCCATGTGATATTAACGGGGGTCAGTATAATTTTTATGTCTATACGAATATCGTGGAAGCGCAGCATGTCGGAGACTATGTTGTTCCCCTTCTAAGAATCATGAAAAAGAAGGATCCTATGGGGATCTGATCACTTTCTCCTACAATCGCTTACACTACGTTCCTGTCAATAAACAGCGCATACAGGATATCCAGATTGAATTAAAAAGGGATTTAAACACCCTGGTTCGCTTCACATACGGGAAGACGATTTTCAAGCTGCATTTTAGACCGATATCAAAGTCTTTCATCTGAATTCAATCAAATAACGTGAAATGACTTCACAAAGATTTGTGGATTATTACGTGAACCAGACTGGAGGGGGGTCATTGGGGGGAATTGTAGGGGCGCCTGTAATTTATGGGCGTGGTCTGGGATCCATGCTGAGTAGAGCATTCATTTTTGTCATTTTTGTCTTACCCTTTCTTAAACGTGGTGTTAATATCACTAAACCGTATTTGAAAACTGCCGCAAAGGGGATAGCATCCGACGTCAATGGAGCTGTAACCAGCCATATCGCCAATCATGACAGTCAGCAACAGGAAGCCCAGGAAGGAACGGCACTACTGTGAATAGCAAGCGGAAGAGGAAAAAGATCTACATGTGCGCTATCGCTTGGCCTGTCTAAAAGAAAAAAGCATAAAACCGCCACGAAAATACAACGGAAGGTTGAAAGCCAAGAGCGTGGAACAAATATATTTTAAACATGTCTCTCACACACCGCCTCTCGTCAGATTGCACTAAATCAGAGCGAGACCTCTTTGCCCCGCCGATGACACAGCTATCTATAGAGCAGACCACTTATCCATCCTTTAAACTCTGCCGCCGATCAAGAGGTGCTAGATTTCCTGATACTTGGAAGTGGAAGTTTTTATCTAGACCTAAACTCAACACTACTCTATCTATGTCTTAAGATAACAAACCCAGATGGCTCAGATCTCGCAAACGCCGATAACTGCAGAATAATTCAGTACCCTCTAAATACTATATTCTCACAGATAGATGTCAGTCTGAATGACGTTCTCATTAGCTCATCGTCCGCAACACATCCTTACAGAGCTATCATTGAAACCCTCCTGAACTTTTCACAATAATTGCTGGAAAGCCAGTTTTCAGCCGGCCTATGGTACAAAGATGTTGGTCCGGATTTTGACTCTATTCCCATGGGTCAAGATGGTCCCAACAAAGGGTTGGTCAAGCGCGCGAGCATTGCTCATGGTTCACGACCATTTGAGTTAATTGGACCCCTGCACAGTGACATTTTTTTCTGAAAGACTCCTGCTAAACAATGTGGATGTACGTCTGAAACTTGTTAAGGCTAAAAATGCTTTTACACTGATGTCCGCTGCAGATCGCGAGTTCAGTTTAAAAATTCTGATGTCGTCTTGGCTGAATGGGCAGATCCTGCTCATATAAGAGGAAGCAGAAACCTTGTTCATGCTTCATCACCAATGAGTGATTAGTTCATAAATGTGTCAGGCCTGGTTCTTCTACCTGGAACACTAGTCGCTCGGAACCTATGGTCTCTCCAAGAGGGACCACAATGCAGGTTTCACTGTGTGTTTGCAGAGAAACATTTTGGCCAACGTTTTACACCAAAGGCAAATGAGTCTGTCTTTGCTCAGTGAATGCCAGTGTCTTCCAGCAGCTTCCTTTTGAAATAATGACCAAATGTTGAACAGCTCCTTCAGTTCCTGGCCAACATGATGCAGTCTCATTAATGCTGCCCACACCAGCCTGCGCACCTTTGATCTCCTCTGATCTTGAAAGCTTAGCAGAAATTGATCTGTTTAGTACTTGGATGGGAGACTGCCTAGGAAGACCAGGTGCTGGAAGCTTTCTGCTGTACTTACTACTTGAGTACTAAACAGGCCCAGTTGTGCTAGCAGTAATGAGATCAGGCCTTCACAGGCTGGTGTGGCCATAAACCTGTGGAAAGACATTTTGCCCTGGAATTCATGACAGCGATGAAGTGCTGTTCAACAGTTCTTTATTTTATAGAAAATTAAACTGGTGAATGACAGTAGCTTGAGAGTTGATTAAGGTGTTTCTGTGTTCCACAAACAACATCACACACAATTGCATGCATGTTTCCCTACTTGTTGAAGCCTTTCGTTGCTGGTCGTATCACTGTGGTCCAGTGGTTTATTTAAAGCCTCACTGCTCCTGGAGGAACATTCTTAGAACACAAATTACACACAAATCCAACATCTGATAATAGGACAGGTTTTGTTCTCCTAAGTGCATTTAAAACACACGCACACACACACACAAAAGATGAAAAGCATAGGATGTCTCAATCCCTTCTTCTCATCACAGAAAATCAAAGTGATCCAAAATTTGGTGGTGCAGTGGTCAGCACTATCACCTCACAGCAAGAAGATTCCAGGTTCGAGCCCCGCCTCCAGCACAGGGTCATTCTGTGAGGAGTCTGCATGTTCTCCCTGCGTGGGTTCTCTCCAGTACTCTGGAATCCTCCCACAGTCCAAAGACATCAAGAGGGGACGAGATTAATCCAGACTAGAAATTGACCGTAGGCGTGGCTGGGAGAGCCAATGGTTTTCTGTCTATACATGTTGGCCCTGCGATGGACTGGTGACCTATCCAGGGTGAACCCCACCTCTCAACTGAAGGCTGCTGGAACAGGCCGCACCCCACCCCCCACCCTTAACCCTTTACAGAATAAGTGGTAGCAAATGGATGGATGGATGGTTCTCAAATATGAAATGCTAATATTTAATATTAGTATTAGTGTAAGTATCTCAGGGTCTTGTTCATGAGTGAGGGTAGGATGGAGCGGGAGATTGACAGGCGGATTGGGGTGGCATCCACAGTGATTGGGGTGCTAAACTGTTTCAGTGTGGTGAAGAGGGAGCTTAGCCAAAAGGTGAGGCTCTCGATTTTACGTCAATCTGCATTCCAACCCTCACCTATGGTCATGAGCTTTGAGTAATGACAAAAGAACAAGATCACAAATACAAGCGGCTGAAATGAGTTTCCTCCTTAGAGACAGAATGAGAAGCTCAGTCATTCAGGAGGGACTCAGAGTAGAGCGGCTGCTCCTCCATGTGAATGGAGTCAGTTGAGGTGGTTCAGGCATCTGGTGAGGATGCCTCCCTCGGGAGGTTTCCAGGCATGCCCAACTGGGAGGAGGCCTCAGAGCCAACCCAGGACACACTGGAGGGATTATATCCTTCGGCTGGCCTGGGAACGTCTCGGGATTCCCCCGGAAGAGCTGGTGGAAGTGGCTGGGAGAGGACAGTCTTGGCTTCCTTGCTGAGGCTGCTGCCCATTGACCTGGACCAACCTGATAAAGCGGAGGTCAATGAAAATGACATACAGGAAGACAGAAAGGAAAGAGGCTCACTGTTCCATCGTAGCCTCCGCCCTACATAGTTTTCAGCTCTAGGCCGGTCTTCTGCAGAAGCCAGAACATGGTGTTCTCCAGCTCCTGGACTGTAGTTGTATCAGCATCTCACACCTCCATGAATCTCTCCTTCAACTCCATATAATGGAAATATCAAACAACAAATGACTTCTGTTCTTTGAGTGAAACATCAGAGCTTTCATCAAGTAGAATGGAGGACATTCCAGCCTCTTTATCTCTCTTTGGATCTCCCTCCTGATGTCAGTACCCGGCGCTGCTATGATGTAATTCTGCTTCTATTAGGAAGCAGTGACCCCTGGGGTCACTTTTCTTCTGAGTTTTAGAACATGTGGTGGTGTGTGTGTATTCTGTGTGAACACTAGTGACTTGTGGAGAGGGGAGGACATTTAATTCCAGCCCTTTCAGATTGGGTTTATCGTTTCTTTTGGAAGGTCACAGAATGTTCATCATTTGAAGATCTGCTAGCAACAGCAGAGCCACTTGAAGAAGTGTTTGGCCAGTGCCGGCCTCCTGAGGTCTTTGCTGAGGCTGGAAGACCAGAATCTACTTGTAAGTGACGTCCTGATGCTCCAAGAGCTACGCGGAGATGCAGGTCCTTTTAGAGGGCTACTTTCATCAAGCTTGATGCCTCGACAGTGAAGAACTGAAACCCATGAAGACTCTGAAGACTCCCTTGTGTGAAGAGTTTCTGATGGCCATTCTGGGTCAAGTGAGGTCATGCCCCCCCCCCTGTCCAGGGTTTAAATTCCTGTATTTAGAATCATATTCTTCTTTGATTCATTCATCTGCTACACGTGAAGATGATCAAACAAACTTTTTTTTCAAACTGAAGTCACCAACCAAAACAGTGATTTTTACTCAGATGTCTGGACGGACTAAGGACACTTGAAGTGTCTGACAAAGACCAAGTCCCTTCTATGCTGGCCTCCTGCCCGTCACAGCTGAACTGGTTGACAGCCTCCTCATCATCCGCCTCTCCAGTTGGCAGCAACAGATGGCTGCTGAAGAAGTCGTTGTTCCTGTCTGGAGAGACGAGCTCACAGACGCAGGAGGTTCATGGAAAATTGATGTGTTTCTTCTCTTACAGTAACTTTCCCATGCATTTCTCTCTCTGGATCAAGAGCAGCACAAGCTGGTGACAATTCTGGCCTTTGGCCCCGGAGCCAGTTCTGCTCCAGCAGCTGGCTTCTCTCCACCACCTTCAGCTGAATTTCTTCACCAAGAGCACAACACAGGAACCTTCTCTCAACTGCCCTTTGCAAACACCTGCATCAGTTGCTTGAAGTTCCCACTGCACAGCTCCTGCAGAGACTTGTCATTCAGGAACACATGGACTCTGCACTTGGCAGGAGCCCTGGTTTTGGCGTAGCTTCATTCATGGGCAGGCCTCCTCCTCAGAGTTCTGTCAAGGTCAAGTTCACACTCAGAAATCCATGCAGGTCAGCACTCAAAGAATCAACAGCTGCTGACAGATGTCTTTGGTGTGGATATCATTCCACATGTTTAGTTTGAAGAACACATATTGTTGCATCTTTGTTAAAACAAAGCTGGCATTTTCTACAGTTCAGTTCAGAGTTTCAGAAAGTTCAGTGACAGCAAAAGCAGACTTGTGATGACAAACTTATCGTGATGTCATCTTAACATGGTTGTGGAACTCGGCTCTGTAGTTTAGGTGGGAACTGAACGCAGTTTACTGTTGCTGGTTTTTACTGATAAGCAAACACAATGTGGTTCACCTCCCCACCTGCTCTTGATCATCAGTGCACTGATTTCATACATTTGGTTTTCTCATTACTTTATGTTTCATGAACTTGACATTTATCAGGGAGTAGTCTGGGAGTGGAGCAGGTTACCTTTGACACACAAAAACAAGTTAATACAATTTGTGGAGTTCTGCAGATCCAAAACCTTCAATAAAATGTGGTTTCACACAAGTTTGCACATTCAAGAACGTAAACGTCACTGCATTGACTTGACTTGTTTGGTGCACCATCATCTATTTAATTCTAACAAGGACATAAAAGACAATGTCTAAAACTTCTCTTTAATGCAAAAAGGAGGCAAACATCAGCAGGAATACAAAATGAAAACTATTAATGTGAAAAAGTTGATAAAACCTGAAGAACAAGGCTCAGGGATTCGTTTCAGCTCAGCTTCAACAACCTTTTACAACCTGAGTTCTTGTGAATCAAACATCTGTTTCATTTTAACGTTGTTGTAAAGTCTATAAAATGTTCATGTCAAGAACTTCTCTTTGAATGCAGCAGAAACCTTCATCAAGAAGGTTTACCAGGGTCTGGGGCCAGCAGGAATACAAACATGAGACAATCAGGAACAACCTTCAAAGCTTGAATCTTGAAGCTGTCTGGGGAACTGAGCCTCTGGGAATCAACCTCCGCTGGTTGGGCTCAGAAGCTGCACGGGGAAACTCAACACTCCTTTTCTGGGCAGGGAGAGTCCAGCAAGGACGCACTCAAGTACCTCGTCCTTCAGGAGACAAACTCCACACGCTGAGGCACCTTCAAGTTCACCAGGCTCGTGGCTCAAGACTGGAGGAAAGAAATCACAAAGAAGAGGTGGTTATGAGCCTCAGCAGGAGGTTTGGTGTCTCAACACAAGCAAACGCTCACCATAGTGGGACAGTTTAAAGACACAGGAGGTCGGATGGAGGCCTCAGGCACCACCTTGCAGGAAGTCCCTCTGCACCCACGTTTCAGGGAAATTGTCTTTACAAACTGCAGTGAACTTTAGATGTGCTGGTTTATAGTATTTCACTGTAACATTTATTAATGAAATAAACTAAAAATAATCAGTATTTTGTGAAATTGTCCATCATGTCTGATAAACTTTGATGACACTTTGGGGCCCAACATCTCCCCGAGGGCCTCCTCCAGTTGGTCTGAAGTCCCATCAAACACCAGAGAGCAAAGCAAATATGAATAAATCAATTCTGAGGAAGTTCTGGGGAGAACCTATGGTGTTGTTCTGAAGCTCTGCTTCTATGTTCCTACCTGAGAGTCTCCAGCCTCCAGTGAGGATCCTTCAGTCCAGCAGACAGCAGTTTCACTCCTGGGCCTCCTGGATGATTGTAGCTCAGGTTCAGCTCTCTCAGGTGGGAGGGGTTGGAGCTCAGAGACAAGGCTAGAGAAGTAAAACCTTCCTCTCTGATCCCACAACGTTCCAGCCTGCAGTTAAGAGAACAGAGATAATTCACTGTTTCACCAAATCCTGGAACCTGAACCTCTCAGATGTTGATGGTCTTCACTCCAAGTTAGTGAGGTGTTTATAGTTGGTTTAGCAGTGCCAGGCTAAAGGCTGTGGTCCAACTGCACCGGCACAGTGACAGTTTCCTCAGGAACAAAGCTACCAGGCCTCAGTAATCTACTACCAGCAGGATATTCCAGATGAACTGTTGACAAACAGCTGGATTCTGTCCATCTGCTCTCACTGGTTCCCACACCAGCAGCTGCTTTGTCAAGTTCCTCTGGTCTTCACCAACAAATGGAACACTTCCTCCTTTGTTCTGACTTCTCTCTGGTGACCTGCTTTGATCAATGAGGTTTCTGCTGTTTCACTGTCATGACAGAGTGCAGGTTGTTGAGTCCCGTCACTCATGACAGGAGTACAACTTCTCACCAGCCTCGGATAAAACACTTCTTTCTCCATTATGATAGAATCTTTCACACATTCATACTTCAGGATAAAGCACAGGAACCAGCTCCTCCCCCATTGTGGTACCATGGTGACAAGTCCCCACCCACATCAAAGAGAGACGTGTTCAACCAGAAGTGCTTGGAGCCGCTGCACTAAACAGACAGACACCTCTGGGTGGCTGGAGCCTTTTTATGAAGGCGGCAGCAAACGCTGCTGCTCACTGGAAACAACTGGAAATCCAGGCTGGAGGTCAGAAAAACAACACATTGGACTCAGGCACTCATGCTAAAATTGTCCATCACTTCTTGAGTGACGTACCACTGCTACATGGTGACCACTGAGGGAGGTTTGGAAGACAACTTTATTCTCAAGCAAATATTCAAAACAGAAGTTGACAGGCATTCATGCCATTGCCATAGCAACCAAACTGCCTCCCGTGATGTGGCTCATCACTGTGTAAGTGTCAGGTGACCTGAGGTTGGAGAAATGGCTCATAGCTCTGCTTCCACTGTAGGAGATCATGACGACGCTGACCGACACTTCTGACGTTTGAAAATCATCCAAATGTCAGAAGGCCAGGTGCTCACTGATCAGGCAACGATCGACCCTCCAGAATAAAACTGAAATTCATGTGGATTGAAAATCAGCCCAAATCATTTTAAGAACATGTTTGTGCTATCACAGTGACCTTTGAACTGCAAAATCTAACCAGTTAATCATGAACCTCTGAGCTGATGTAAAATGTGCCAGGTTGTCCCCCTTCCTTCCACTACATGGCACTGTGTCAACCATCGGTGCACCGTAATTGCCTGGCGGCTATATATAGGGGCCATCTTGGATCTGGCAGGACGCTGCTGTTTTGGTGCTTTGATTTTGTGTTTTTTTTTTCTGGCTCGTTGGTTTGTCTGCTCCTGTGCTGCTCCCACTGCATGAATGCCATGCGTCCCTGGTGCATTCAATAAAGCGCAGCATGCAGCCTGCCAACATAGCTGCTGTTTTAATCAGGGGTTGTCCCAACCATTTTAGCCGGCGGATACTTTTGGTTATTTCATTCTTGGTTATTTTTCTATACCTTTTGATGGTTACTTTTCTTAGTTATCCTGTCAGTTATTTTCTTAGATATTTCCTTTGCTATTATCTTAAAATATTTTTCTGTAGTTATTTCCTTTGTTGATCCCTCATCGGCTCCTTTTTTTGATTATTTTTTGTTAATTTCGTTGAGTTATTTTGAACGTTCATTCTTTTTGGTTATGTTTGACCATCAGTTTCTTCATTATTTGGGTTATCTAATTTCCAGAGCCTTGATTATTTGTGTTCTTTAGCTCTTTTCAGTTACAATGTCTCGATGCTTTGAATTGTTATTAACGTTTGTTTATTTTGGACAGGTGCTGGAGGCTTCGTCGGCAGTTTCTTCCCTAATGGTGGTTCTCTCTTTTTTACAGTTCCCTTAGCAGTGTGAGTGTGGTGCCAGGGGTGATATCGTTTGGACAATCCCCTTTTGTTTGGTTTGCCCCTCTGCCATCCAGTGAGCCCCAGCCTCGGAGCCCTATGCTCTTAATAAAGAATTGACTATTTTACAGGTCTCTCGTCCTGTGGGCTTTGCGTGACCTTGAAGCTATTAAGAATTTCCTGAGGGCTAACTGCCCTGCCCTGCCCTGCGGCCTTCCCTTTGCCCCAAAGCCTGATTCTGAGTGTTTGGTGAGCTGATCTGCTAGCTACTGGGTAGGTGTTCATTTTGGTTTTATGAGTTTTTGTTGAATGTTTGCAACCACTACATTTTAATAATGATGCATATACCCCTTTTTAGTGTGAACCTGAAACTCAATACCGTTGTGTACGTACACTGCCTGCCTGACATTGTGTGTATGAGCTTGAAAGCTCTGTCTGCAGTCCTGAAGTGCACTGTGTGATTACCAGTAGGAGCAGTTTCAGGTATGGGGAATATGTAACTTGAATTTTATACATATAATTTTATAATTTTATACATTGTGCTGACATGGATTGTCATACCTTTTTGATGTCGTTTTCATGCAATGTTTGTTATGGCAAGTTTGTCACCATTTGTTCCTTTGTGTGTTTATCGCCATCTGCTGGTTTCCTGCAGTATTGCAGTTGAGATAATTTTCCTGCGTTCTGAGCATGTGACTAGTCTACGTGCACAGTTAGGAATAGCGGAGACTCACACTGTACGTACGTAACATCAACTGTTGACGAGTAACGTGAGCCGTTTCATTCATCTAAGCCTTGGAGCGGATACGTCTGTAAGTTTATTCGTTAATATGTGCTTGTGAAGTCTTAAGATTTATTTCTCGTTTCTGAATGTATCTGTGATGCTTGTTCTGCCTACATTTCTGCGTGGTGTGTTTTGCCAGTGTGGGGGAGCTCGTTTCGCTGATGCTGTGTTTTTGCTTTCTCTATAGTTTTACAGTATGAAGCTTAAAAGAGTCATTGTTGTTTTGGAAGTGGAATCTGGAACCTGTGAAAAAACCTGAGTTGAACTCCAGTAAACTTTCTCAGAACTTCTCCCTTCCCCTGTGAAAAAACCTGAGTTGAACTCCAGTAAACTTTCTCAGAACTTCTCCCTTCCCCTGCTTCTCATTTCAACAAGCTGTTCACTATCTGTCAATGCGTTGGAACTGAACTTAAGTGCTAGGACAGAATATACATGGTTGCTCCATTCTAGTCCATCTGGCTCATTCAAACTTTTACTGCCCCTATAACTTCAAGTTGCCCTGTAAGTCTCTCCAGTTTCCAGTACTAGCTGGCAAGCCTGGTTTTAAAAGGTATTGAACTTTATTCTCATCATGTGTATTTTCAGATGATATTTTATTGTACATTACTGATGTATTTGTTGAATTGTATTACATTTTACTTATATCATGATACCTGCCCACAGGGAGGAGTGCAAGATATAGCGCACAATTTATCACCGTTTTTCCCACCGTAAACTTGTGCTAATTAATATAAGATTCTATCTATTTATTCGGGCCATGTACAATAGTGTGAGGGTTATAGGCGTACAGGCTTTAGCCTAAGTCGGATTTGTTGCATATTTGATTGATGGTTTATTTTATTTTATTTCACTATACTTTTACTTATTGTTTGATTATTTGGTTTTACCACTATTAAGTTTGTGGCAGTGGACTTGCTGTGGATTGCATGCCCCCTACAGGCCTTTAAACCTTTTGACTAGGCCCTACCATCAGTAGCCTGTTTCGGCCTAGCCCACTTTGGGTAACCCTATCCCTACTAGCCATTGCCCGTTATCCTGAGTTCCTCCACCCCTTTCTATTTTGTTCATTGCTTATTACTAGTCTATTACTAAGTATTCTGCCCTTGCTGCTTCCCCAGCGCAGCTATGCAGATAGCACATCCACTGCAGACACGTGAAAGTCATTTTAGAATTTTATTCACAGGCCCACAGAAGGATACAGTAAAAACTGTAACGAAAGAAAAAAATCACAATTATTAGACTTGCAATTACCATCATTATAAGAGGGACAAACACAAAATATACAAGTAGAATTAACCAAGAAGCAAATGAGAGCCAATGAGCTTAGCCAAAGTCAACCACAAATGCTAACTAGGTATTTGCATATGTGTTAGCATGCTCAACTAGCGCTGTAAAATACAACATTTATAAAATAATATAACATTCCCCACACATCGTAAGCACTGCATAAATGAATAAACTTACGAGCTGTGTTCATAGAAGATGTCAAGGGCCTCAAATCGCCAATAATAATGCAAGAAATGTAGAGGGAAATGACAAAATGTGGAGAACTTTCACTTCCGGTCACTCGTTCCCACCACTTCCTGTCTGACCCTTCAAACCAAAATCATGCTCAAACAACCAAAGACGTCAGAAATTGAAAAAATCAGCTCCTCGCGAAACCAAAAGGCTCTGAAACACTGCAAGAGCCAGAACACTAAGTTATTATTGGCTGATTACACTTCAACTCCTCAAACTTCATGTGGTAACTCCTCTACATCAGACTCCTCCTGCGGTAGCTTTTACTACTGTTCTGCATTTATAAAATTGTTCCTTTGAGTTGTACAACAGCCTCTGTCATCCTGGACAGCTTACGTGGGGATATTGCCTTTGCCTAGATATCAGAAATCTGCTATAGGATTCCTTCATTCTTTCAATTGAGGGTGGCGTTGTCTTCTAGAACATAGTATTAACATAGTATACTCCATTAATGCCACACAACCATCCCCCATTATCCCTCGTGACCTGCCACATAAAGAAATTGTTGGTGGCATGGAGGCCTGATAAGATAAGAGCTGTACTCTGACCTGAGAGTTTCCAGGTGACAGTGTGGATCCTCCAGTCCAGCACACAGCAGCTCCACTCCTGAATCCTGCAGCAGGTTCCCGCTCAGGTCCAGTTGTCTCAGACTGGAGGACTGAGAGCTGAGAACTGGAGACAGAACTGAACAACTTCTCTGAGAGAGCCGACAGTATTCCAGCCTGAAGAAGAAATGGAAATATTTGAAAACATGGCGTCAACACCAACTCATTCATGATGAAATCTGTTCTCATTCTCTGGTTCATAATCAGCTTTGATATGTGGATGTTTGAAGTTGATGCATCATTTGCATATTTACACATATTAATTGGAAACCTTGTACAACTTTAATAGAACAGTTAAAAGTCATTTTGGCAAAACTGAAACCATCATTAATCCTGAAGAAAAATTTTGCCATCAGTGACAATTGAGTTACATCAAAAAATTTGATCCACAGTGACCTTTGACCTCCAAAATCTCATGAGTTCATCATGAATGTGAAGGAAGGTAACTGAGGTCTGATGTTCGGAGCATGTGACAGATGGATGCCAAAAGGACATTCTCTACTTGCTCCTCTGAACAAGTCTCAACCTCCATTTTAACTCATTGTCTGTCATTCAGGAGATTTTCTAGCGAGCGGTCAGACTTTAGAGGGCACTACTGTGCACCTGGTGTCAGAAAACTGCACATCAAAGTCCAAGAACAACAGATCAAGAAGATCTGGAGTCTGGACGACTACAGACAGATGATCATGCCTTGATGTCACCCATCCGTTTATTTTGAAACCATTTTAGTCATCGCTTTTAAAGCAATGAGACCATGGAGCTCAATCCAGGCCAAAGGACTGAGTTTCTAAGGGATGTCAAATGTGGGAGAAGAGCTTTGTGAAAGGATGACATCATCTCAGTTTAGTCAAAGGTGAATCAGTAGTTGAGTCTATTCTTGTCCCTCAAGAGGGTTTAAATAATCAGGTGTCAGGTTTGATGTTTTCATCCCAGATGAGTTGATTGACGTCTCAGGAGGAGTGGGCGGGGCTTTACTGGGCAATAGATAGAAGTTACTTTACTTATCTTTATTGATTCTAAACATTCATGGAAGTTCTTATTCTGATGAAGACAATTGTCCTTTAAGATTTACAGGAAAATCCCACAGAGGAGACTCCCTGATTCATTTTTGACTTTTGTTCATGGAACTTTCTGTTACTTGGTCTGACTCAGTCAGTCAAACTGATTTTGATAATCTGGATACAAGATGTTAAGGCTGCATCTATGCAGAGTTGGATAACTGTGCTAAGAAAAAAGTAGTGATCATAAAGGGTTCAGAAAATACAAAAAAAAGACTGGAATCAAGATCTTCAGACTCTTTCAGAAACATTAAAAGCAGCAGAGACACAATTTTTAAGAATCAAATAAGAAAATATGTATTCTATATGAAATTATGGACTGAGAACCTAAATTTAATAGGTGTTTCATTGCATGTTGGTAACTTACAAACTCAGATCACCAACACTTCTGGAATTAAATACAATCATATCCTTTTCCAGGGGAAAAGCCTCTGAGGTCAAATTAGAGAGCAGTGGGAGAGTTTGTCTTTGAAGGTCAGATTACAAAAACGGAGAAAAAAGACTTCAGATTTGTATTCTGGCTGTAACAACTCATTTGATGAAGTTTTCTTGGAAGAAATAACAAGGCTGAAAGAAGACATGTAATTAATGTGTCTTAAAAAGCTTTGAGGAAGTAAAATGTACCAGATGAAAACATCTGCAGGAGTTGATGAATCTCTTAAGAAGCTCTGAAGTCACCAAGGTTGTTTTCTCTGTTCCAGTGCCAATTTTCCTCCACAGAGGCAGAAGAGAGCTATTAAATGATGCTCAGTTCTCACTGAGCTGGAGGCTACAAGTCTCACTGGGAGCAGGTAGAAATTCTATTCATTGTTGTTGTCGTCATCGTTGTCCTCCGCTTTATCTGGTAAGTCGCAGGGGCAGCAGCCTCAGCAAGGAATCCCAGTCTGTCCTCTCCCCTGTCACTTCCACCATCTCTTCCGGGGGAATCCTGAGGTGGTCCCAGGCCAGCCGAGAGATGTAATCCCTCCAGCGCGTCCTGGGTCTGCCCCGAGGCCTCCTGCCGGTCGGGCATGCCTGGAAAACCTCCTGAGGGAGGCATCCTCATCAGATGCCCGAACTACCTCAACTGATTCCTCTCGAAATGGAGGAGCAGCGGCTCTCCTCTGAGCACCTCTCGAATGACTGAGCTTCTCACCCTATCTCTAAGGGAGAACCCACCCACCCTGCCGAGGTAACTCATTTCGGCATCTTGTATTCGCGATCTTGTTCTTTCAGTCATTACCCAAAGCTCAAGACCATAGGTGAGACTTGGAACGTAGATTGACTGGTAAATCAAGTGCCTTACCGTTGGCTAAGCTCCCTCTTCACCACAACGGACTGATTTATCACCCGCATCACTGTGGATGCCGTCCCAATCCACCTGTCAATCTCCCGCTCCATCCTACCCTCACTCGTAAACAAGTGGAGGTGTTGATTCTCATCCCAGCCGCTTCACATTCGGCTGCAAACTGTCCCAGCAAGAGCTGGAGATTGTGGCCCGATGGCGCGAAGAGGACTATGTATTCCAGGTCAAATTCCAGGTCATCATTCACTACTTCAACTGAATCTTTTTCACACATCAGATAAAAGTCTTAAGTCTTGTCCAGCAGCACCAGCGTTCAGCATCTTCAGCTTGGAAACAATCTTTGTTAGCAGCAGCAGCAGCAGCATGGAGGACAGTGACAGTATTCCTAACTCAAAGAGCGCCACTTGAACTCAGATGCTTGAATTTGTGTCTGAGATGATTGAAAGACTCAGATCAACTGAAGATGCCCAAGCCACAGCTCTTCACTCTGCACTGAGCCATTTACACCACCAGGGGGAACTCTGGCAGAATGCTTTTCCTCTGCTACAGTTCAGCTTTCAGGCCCATCACTCCACACATTCCTGCTCAAAACTCTCAGACTCAGACAGCCCCCCCCCCCGTCCAAGCTGTTTGACCTGTTGTCCCCTAGGAGGCGCTACCACTGCATCAGGGCTCAGATGAATAGATTAAAGGACAGTTTGTCCCCCAGAGCCAGAGCCATTCTGACCTCCACCTTGTCCTCTTTGCTGCACCCCCCCCCCCCCCCATCTATGAAAATGTTCCTTCAAACACATTTGGATTGGAAAAAAACCTCCCACCAGGACAGGAGGTGGAGTGGAGGCCTGATAAGATAAGAGCTGTACTCTGACCTGAGAGTTTCCAGGTGACAGTGTGGATCCTCCAGTCCAGCAGACAGCAGCTCCACTCCTGAATCCTGCAGCAGGTTGTGGCTCAGGTCCAGTTGTCTCAGACTGGAGGACTGAGAGCTGAGAACTGAAGACAGAACTGAACAACATCTCTCTGAGAGCTCACACTTCCACAGCCTGTAGAAGAAATGAAAACATTTGAAAACATGGCGTCAACACCCAACTCATTAATGATGAAATCTGCTCTCATTTTCTGCTCAGTGATTGATTTTAATTCTTTAGTTTTCATCTTTAAAGTGATGCGTCACCCAAAGATTGTTTTTGACTTTCAAGGACTGAAAAATATTCATCTGGACCAAGAAGACGTTGATTTTCCCTGACAATGACCTGGAGAGTTTGGACAGTTTAGCTGTTGTTAGCTGTCAGGCTCCATTAGTATCAAACTAAATATACGTGGCTGGATCCTCCTGCATTCTGCAGATACAAAGAAGTCATGCAGAAGGAAAACCTCTCTGAGAGCTCACGACAGTGTGCGTTCTTGACCAGCAGAATCCACTTTTTAGGTGAAGCATCACTTTAACAATGAAAACTAGTTTGAACCCACTGGTCTGATTCTGAGGGAGTTTCCAGCTTTACAATAACAGGAAGTCTCAACTTGTCTGATTTTTTTCTACTATTTTTTTCAGATTTTTTGTCTCTTTTGATGACGTGTGCTACAATGTGAAAACACAGCGTCCATATTGGATTAACCAGCAGGGTGAGGACACACCCAGAGGTGAGTTGCAGTCATTTGAGCAGTGGGTCATGGAGTTCTTCAACAACAGAGAGGTTCCTATAAACAGGGATCAGATTGCTGCTCGTCCACCAAACCAGAGACACAACAACAGGCTCAGCATCATCGTTCCATTTGTGAGCAGAAAACATGAAGCTGAGGAGCAAAGCAGGCCTCAAAGTTGAAGAGTCCAGGTGTCGATGCAAAAGAGCCTCTCACAAAGAGAAACGCCGAGACTGTGACAGAATCCTGACCAGTAAAATATCTCGTAGTCCAGCTCATGATGTTCTCTCATAATTCCGACCAAACTCTTTGTAAAGGACATCGGCCAAATGTCCTCCCTGTTCCACCACATTCTGGTCTCTATTCATTCCTGTTCTATCCCGCCTCACCTCCCACAAAGACTCATGCTGCATCCGAATTGCCAAGTAGGTCGGATCGTAGGTTGCAGAGTAGATCGTAGGCTGTCCGAAACCATAACTGGCGTGAGTAGCGACCTACTTTGCAACATAAATTCCAGCTTAAACACGCCAATATTGTAGGTTGGTTCAGGTACATCTTATGGAGCCCACAATGCATCACGGACTTCTTCTTCATCCCCTAAAAACTTGTGGACGCGCAAGTCAAGTTTGCGCCACCAACAGTCTCCCATTCTTATGCAACACAAACATTTATAGTCATTGTTGATGACTAAAGGTGTGTTAATGTGCTTAATAAGAGGCAAGGCAAGGCAATTTTATTTTATGGCCTGTTTTCACAAACAGTTTGTCTCAAAGGGCTTTACATGGCATCATAACAACATCCTCTGCCCTTAGACCCTCACATCGACTGAGGAAAAATTCCATAGAAAACCCTTTTAACAGGGAAAAATCTGAGAAACCTCAGGGTGAGCAACAGAGGAGGGAACCCTCACCCAGGACGGGCAGACGTGCAGTAGATGTTGTTACAGAGAAGAAAACAGTTTACAATACAAAATGTGGGAAACATGGAAATGCTAATAACAGTTGAAGAAGGAAGCTTCAGGAAGGAAGGAGGGGAGGGGAGAGGAGAGGAGAGGAGGGAAGGGCTCCATGTAACCTGATGTGTCCCCCAGCAGTCTAAGCCTAAAGCAGCATAACTATCAATGGTTCAGAGCTACCTGAACCGGTCCTAACTGAAAGCTCTGTCATAAAGGGAAGTCTTAAGCCTGGACTTAAAGGTAGTCAGAGTGTCTGCCGCTCTGACCCATGGAGAGAGCTGGTTCCACAGTAAAGGAGCCCAGTAACTGAAGGCTCTACCTCCCAGTCTGTTTTTAGAAATACTTGGAATCACTATGAAAGACATGCATTCTGGGAGCGGAGTGCTCTGGTAGGATAGTAGGGACTAATGAGTTCTTTCAAATAGGATGGGGCTTTATCATTGAGAGCCAGAGGGATTTTGAAGTCAATTCTAGATCCTACAGGAAGCCAGTGGAAAGAAGTTTGAGATGTGTTCTCTCTTCTTAACTCCTGTCAAAACCCTTGCTGCAGGGTTCTGGACCAGCTGGAGAATCTTTAGATAGTATTTCGGACATTCTGACAGGAGAGAGCTGCAGTATTCCAGCTTAGAAGTGATAAATGCATGCACCAGTTTCTCAGCGTCACTCTGGGAAAGGATGTTCCTAATCTTAGCAATACTGCGCATATGGAAGAAGGTGGTCCTAGTCACATGCTTTATGTGGGAACTGAAGGAAAGGTCCTGGTCAAAAATGACTCCAAGGTTCCTTGCAGTTGTATTCCGGGTCAGGGTGATGCCATCTAGAGTAGTGATCCGATTAGAGAGCGTGTCCCTCAGGTGTTAGGTCCAAACACAATGACCTCAGTTTTATCTGAATTTAGCAGTAAGAAGTTAGAGGACATCCAGGATTTCATGTCTTTCAGGCAGTCTTGCAGATTAGTAAACTGGCTTGTGTCATCTGGCTCCATCGACAAGTAGAGTTTCGTGTCATCTGCATAACAGTGAAAGTTGATTGAGTGTTTCCGGATTATGTCACCTAATGGGAGCATGTAAAGAATGAAGAGAATCGGTCCAAAAACTGAACCCTGTGGTACACCATATGTAACTCTGCTATAATCCGAATGGTTATTATTAACATGAACAAACTGAAACCTGTCAGACAAGTAGGACTTAAACCATTTTAGGGCAGGTCCTTTAATCCCAATTTCATGGTTTAGTCTCTGAAGCAGGATGCTGTGGTTGATGGTGTCAAATGCAGCACTGAGGTCCAAAAGTACAAGTACAGAGACGAGACCTTTGTCTGAAGCTATAAGAAGATCATTACAGACTTTGACCAGTGCTGTTTCAGCGCTATGGTGTTCCCTGAATCCAGACTGGAAGGCTTCAAAGAGCTCGTTGCTGTGCAGATGTTCATGTAACTGCTCCAGGACAACCTCCTCAAGGATCTTGGAGATGTAGGGGAGGTTGTATATAGGCCTATAGTTGGCGAACACATCTGGGTCAAGAGAAGGTTTTTTTTGAAGTAAAGGGTTTCATGACAGCCACCTTAAAGGCCTGTGGCACATAACCTGTGACTAAGGAAAGATTAATTTGGTTCAATATAGAAGTGTTGACAAGAGGGAAGGCATCCTTAAGTAATCTTGTCAGGATGGGATCCAGCAGACAAGTGGCTGACTTGGAGGAAGTAACTGCAGAACTTAAGTCTGACAGGTTGATGGGGGAGAAGCTGTCCAAGTATGCACCAAATCTGGGAGGTGCTTCTATGGGAACTGTAGTCTGTCCTCCATTACTGGCAATCTTTGCTCTGATATTCACAATCTTTTCGGTAAAGAAAGATAGGAAGTCGTTAACTGCTGAGAGTTGGGGGGATGCATGGCTCAACAGCACTATGGTTCTTGGTGAGCCTGGCCACAGTGTTGAAGAGGAACCTGGGGTTGTTTTAATTCTTGTCTATTAAGGATGAGTAGTCAGCGCTTCTAGCATTACGGAGTTCTTTTTTATATATTAATAAACTATCCTTCCAGGCTTGGCAGTCTTCCTCATGCTGGCTGGAATGTGTCTTCCTTTCCAGTTGTCTGGTCTTCTGTTTTAAGGCACACAGCTTTGGGCTGTACTAGGGAACTATTCTTTTTTGGTTGATAACCTTCTTTTTCAGGGGAGCTATGGCATCATGTGTCCCAAGGAGTGCTGCTACAGTGCTGTCCACAAGATAGTCTACCTGCGTGGGGGTGAAATCAGCATAACTGCCCATTATATTACGACAGGATGTGGCAGCAAGCTCTGCTGGAATAAGCTCCTTAAATCTAGAAACAGCAGTGTCAGATAAACATCTACTGAAGCAGAATTTTTTCCCAGGTAGGATATAATTGGTTAAAGTAAATTCAAATGTAAGGAGTGATCAGACAAGACGGGGTTTTGAGGAAGAACTGTGATGCGGTCAGCTTCTATTCCATAAGTGGGTACTAAATCAAGGATGTGATTAAAAGTGTGAGTGGGTTTGTTTACCCTGACAGAAGCCAACTGAATCAAGAAGCGACTTAAACGCAGTGGCCAGACAATCATCATCGACATCCACATGGATGTTAAAAACACCCACTATAATGACTTTGTCTGAATTCAATGCCAAGTTTGACAGAAAGTCAGGGAATTCTTCTAAGAACTCAGAATAAGGTGCAGGAGGACAATACACCACAGCAAGTACGAGTGGTTTCTCTTCTTTCCAGTCTGGGTGGGAAAAGCTGACAGTCAGGCTCTCAAATGAATTAAATGAACTGTTAGGTCGAGGGATAAGAAGCAAATTTGACCAATAAAATGCAGCTACTCCTCCTCTGCCAGTGGTACGAGGTACATGGTAGTTAATGTAACCAGGAGGGGAAGATTAATTTAAACTAACATATTCATCTTGCTGCACCCAGGTTTCAGTAAGTGCTAATAAACCAATCTGATAATTTGTAATTAAATCGTTCACTGGGAGAGACCTGGATGGGAGAGATTGAATATTTAGCAAACCACATTTAAAAATTGTATTGGGTTGATTTGCTGGAGCAGTGGTTTTAATTTTAACTAAATTGCTACAAATTACTCCTCCAGATTTGGTTGGAGGTTTATACAGCCTCAGGGCCAACACAGTTTCTATAGGCTGGGTGGGTGACAACATTAAGGAACCAGCAGAGGGGCATGTTAAACTGCAGCTCTGCCTGCTGGTCTGAACTCTGGGTGCTTGTCAGGGATTAATATGGCTAATAAACTGGCCTATGTTCCTAGACAAGAGAGATGCACCATCCAAAGTAGGATAGATGCCATCTCTCCGAATCAGACCAGCCTTTCCCCCCCAGACGGAGCTCCAATTGTCTCTATAAGCCATGTTGTTATCGAAGCACCACCTAGACATCCAGTGATTGAATGAACGCATGCGACTAAACATGACGTCACTCGCTAAATTGGGCAGCAGGCCAGAGAAAACTACGGAGCCCGACATTTGTTTTAGCGTAGTTGTAAACCGAAGCCATGTTAACTTTAGTTAATTCCGACTGGCGAAGCCGGGTGTCATTGGCGCCGACATGTATTACAAACTTACTGTATTTAACCTTACGTTTTGCCAGCAGCTTTAGATTTGCCTCAACGTCGCCCGCTCTGGCCCCTGGGATGCACTTTATGCTCGCTGGAGTCTCTACCTTCACGTTGCGGAGAACAGAGCAGCCAATGACTAATGTCGGCTTCACAGCGGGGCTGCGAGCAGCAGAGTCGACATGTTGAGTTTCACTCTCAGCGGGTGTGTCGCTGAGTGGGGAAAAGCAGTTGGAAACATGAAGGGGATGGTGGGCAAACACGGGCTTACTGTGTCTAGGTTTCCCTCGCGATCTCGCCCAGCGGGACTGGCTGCTCGGGAGCTGCTAGCGGTGGCTAGGCTAGGTGGCTCCGCACCCACTAAGGTGGACTGAGAAGCTCCAGAAGCTAAGGGACTAGCGCTAGCCTCCATGGTGCGGAGCCGGGTCTCTAACTCACTTGGCCTCGCCTCCAGGACTACAAACAAACTACACTTATTACACATACCATTATCACGAAAGGAGGTAGAGGAGTAACTAAACATCTGGCACATGGAGCAGGAGAGGGAGGGAGAGGCGGAAAGAGAGATAGCAGCCATAGCTAGTATGCTAAGGTGATCTAGTGGACCTGTGGCAAATATAACAAATAGAACGGGGAATTTCAGAGAAAAGTCCTGATAAAGACTTCAGTGACAGAAACCTATGTATTACACCAATACGTAGTATACAGTGGTGCTTAAAGCGATTAAATTAGCAGTACACCTGAGGGAGGATTGAGAGAGTTGAACACGACACAGCGACAGTATTACAGGCAGGAAATGACGCAACACGCTCACCATAAGTCTCGAGCCTCGAGAAGCCCATCTGCATTCCATCAGATCGTCGAAGGTGTGCTCAGAGTGGAGTGCAGTACGACAGCCAGGCCAGCAGGTGGGGGCTTTCGTTGGTGCTGTCTCCCTATTTGTGGTATCTGTGCTCTGCCAGCAGAGGTCGTGCTTCACCACCAATTTTCTAGGGTGTCTGAATGGTGCCACTGTGTTTAGGTAGTAGGAGTAGGCTGTAGGTTGCCACATGGCATTTCGGATGCAGCATCAGACTGTTATGATTCTGTTTCCCTGTCAACTCCTCTCCCCCTCCCTGCAGAGCGAGCACTGAGGGGTAGGGCAATTTCCATAAGTACTGGGCTCCCGGCACACCTGCAGCTCATTCTGCCCAATCAAGCTGGCTTCTTAAGCCACACTCTCAGTGTCTACACTGCCAAATTATTCTCACTGATTCCTCTAGTGTTTCCATTCGTATTTCCAGAGATCTGCCCCTCGCCATGTTTTGGAGCTTGACACTATTTTCTGTTGTACTTTGATTCTTTTGCCTGGTTCCCAGTCTGCTGCTGAATTTCTGTTGATACAAAGAATGAAACACCTCATCCTCGTCCTCCACTTTATCTGGTGGGTCCAGGTCGCGGGGGCAGCAGTCTCAGCAAGGAAGCCCATACTGCCCTCTCCCCAGCCACTTCAACCAGCTCTTCCGGGGGGATTCCGAGGCGTTCCCAGGCCAGCCGAGAGATTTAATCCCTCCAGCGTGTCCTGGGTCGGCGTACAGGCCTCCTCCCGGTTGGGCATGCCTGGAAAACCTCCCGAGGGAGGCGTCCAGGAGGCATCCTCACCAGATGCCCGAACCACCTCAAATGACTCCTCTCGACATAGAGGAGCAGCAGCTCTACTCTCAGCCCCTCCCGAATGACTGAGCTTCTCACCCTATCTCTTCGGAAGAGCCCAGCCACCCTGCAGAGGAAACTCATTTCGTCCGCTTGTATTCGCGATCTTGTTCTTTCAGTCATTACCCAAAGCTCATGACCATAGGTGAGGGTTGGAACATAGATTGACCGGTAAATCGAGAGCCTCGCCTTTTGGCTAATCTCCCTCTTCACCACAACAGACTGGTTTAGCACCTGCGTCACTGTGGACACTGCCCCAATCCGCCTGTCAATCTCCCGCTCCATCTTACCCTCACTCATGAACAAGACCCCGAGATTCTTAAACTCCTCCACCTGAGGTAAGACCCCCGACCCGGAGTGGACAAACCACCCTTTTCCGGCTGAGGACCATGGCCTCTTGGAGGTGTTGATTCTCATCCCAGCCGCTTCACATTCAGCTGCAAACTGTCCCAGCAAGAGCTGGAGGCCCGATGGCGCGAAGAGGACTACGTAATCCGCAAACAGCAGAGACGACACCCTCCCGCCACCGAACTCGACCCCCTCCACCACCCGGCTGCGCCTAGAAATTCTGTCCATAAAAGTTATGAAGAGAACCGGTGACAAAGGGCAGCCTTGGTGGAGTCCAACCCTCACTGGGAACAAGTCTGACTTACTACCGGCCACGTGGACCAGACTCTCGCTCCTCCAGTAGAATGACCGAGCGGCCCTTTGTAAAGGGCCATCCACCACATACCCCTGGAGTACCCCCCACAGGATGCTCCTGGGAACACGGTTGAAAGCCTTCTCCAAGTCCACAAAACACATGTGGACTGGTTGGGCAAACTCCCATGCCCCCTCCAGCACCCTAGCGAGTGTGAAGAGCTGATCCACGGTTCCACGGCCGGGATGAAAACCACACTGCTCCTCCCCAATCTGAGGTTTGACTATCGCCCTGACCTGCCTCTCCAGTACCCTGGCGTAGACCTTACCAACGGAGGCTGAGGAGTGTGATCCCCCGATAGTTGGAACACACCCTCTGGTCCCCTTTCTTAAAGACGGGGACCACAACCCCGGTCTGCCACTCCAAAGGCACCGCCCCAGATGTCCACGCAATGTTGCAGAGATGTGTCAGCCAAGACAGCCCTACAACATCCAGAGACTTGAGATACCTAGGGCAGATCTCATCCACCCCCGGGGCTCTGCCACCCCACCCCCCAAGCACTCCTCAAACTCTGCCTCCTCCATGGACATACAAAGTATAAAACTCTTTTTTTTAAACTCTGCATTTTGGGTCCTGGTTTCCTTGCCTGGCACGTCACACAGACGATGAAAGGATGGAGAATAAAACAATCATCCTCACGTATGAAGTTCAACTGGTAAAAGTCTCCTCACATATCCAGGATTTCATCCACCTACCGAGCTTCAGTTGAAACTTTGAGCACTGGCAGCAGCCTCAGAAGAGCCTCCTCTGAAGCTGAATATTTGCTCAGCTCAAACACGTCCAGATCTTCTTCTGAGGACAGTAAGATGAAGACCAGTGCCGACCACTGAGCTGGAGACAGTTTAGCTGAGGACAGATGTCCTGATCTCAGCAGATGCTGGATCTCCTCCACCAGAGAACCATCATTCAGTTCATTCAGACAGTGGACCAAGTTGATGCTTCTCTCTGGACACAGATCCTCATTCATCTTCCTCTTGATGAACTTAACTATTTCCTGTTTGGTCTCTAAGTTTCTTCTTGTCTGTGACACCAAACCTTGCAGGAGAGGCTGACTGGTCTGCAGTGAGAGACCCAGGAGGAAGCGGAGGAACAAGTCCAGGTGTCCATTTGGACTCTTCAAGGCCTGGTCTACAGCTCTCTGGTGCAGGTGTTTTAGTTCAGGTTTACCACTCAACACTTTAGACCGCCACCACCGAGATGTTTGTTCTTCTGGCAGCAGATTGACTCCAGAGTTGATGAAGGTCAGATGGACATGAAGAGCAGCCAGAAACTCCTGAACACTCAGATGAACGAAGCAGAACACCCGGTCCTGGTACAGTCCTCTCTCCTCTCTGAAGATCTGAGTGAACACTCCTGAGTACACTGAGGCTGCTCTGATGTCGATGCCACACTCTGTCAGGTCGCATTCATAGAAGATCAGGTTGCCTCTCTGCAGCTGATCAAAAGCCAGTTTTCCCAGAGCCTCCATCATCCTCCTGCTCTCTGGAGTCCAGTGTGGATCCGTCTCAGCTCCTCCATCATACTTGACCTTCTTCACTTTGGCCTGAACCACCAGGAAGTGAATGTACATCTCAGTCAGGGTCTTGGGCAGCTCTCCTCTCTCTCTGGTGGTCAACAGGTCCTCCAGGACGGTCGCAGTGATCCAGCAGAAGACGGGGATGTGACACATGATGTGGAGGCTTCGGGACCTCTTGATGTGGGAGACCATGGTCTCGGCCTGCTCCTCATCTCTGAATCTCTTCCTGAAGTACTCCTCCTTCTGGGGGTCAGTGAACCCTCTGACCTCTGTCACCATGTCAACACACTTAGCAGGGATCTGATTGGCTGCTGCAGGTCGTGTGGTTATCAAGAGGTGAGCGGAGGGAAGCAGTGTCCCTCTGATGAGGTTTGTCAGCAGGACGTCCACTGAGGTGGACTCAGTAGCATCGGTCAGGGTCCGGTTGTTGTGGAAGTCCAGAGGGAGTCGACACTCGTCCAGACCGTCAAAGATCAATGCAACCTGGAACTCTTCCAACCTGCTGATTCCTGCTTCTTTGATTTCAGGGAAGAAGAGATGAACAAGTTCCACCAAGCTGAAGTTTCTCTGCTTCAGCACATTCAGCTCTCTGAAGGTGAACGGGAGCATGAAGTCTATGTGCCGGTTGGTTCTGTCTTCAGCCCAGTCCAGAGTCAACTTGTGTGTTAGGACCGTCTTCCCGATGCCAGCCACTCCCTTTGTCAGCACGGTTCTGACTGCTGCTTCTCTTCCAGCTGAGGCTTTAAAGAGGTCTTCTAGTCTGATGGTTGTTTCTGGTGCGGCTGGTTTCCTGGATGCTGCTTCAATCTGTCTGACTTCGTGTTCCTCATTGACCTCTGCAGCCCCTCCCTCGGTGATGTGGAGCTCTGTGTAGATCTGATTCAGAAGGCTTGGGTTTCCTGCTTTAGCGACCCCCTCAAACACACACTCAAACTTCTTCTGCAGGTTGGACTTCAGTTGACTTTGGCAGGCTCCAGCAGTTCCTCCTGAATGGAAAAAAAGAACAAATGGCGTCATGGGTGAAGACTGGGACTCCTGGTCCTGATATATCTGGGTGCTGTAGGAAGGAAGCTCGACTCACGGTCCATTCTTGAAGACCCTTCATCTCAGAACCAAAATTAAAGTGAGACAATGGGATGGTCTATACTGTATGAGTGTTCCATTACTGGTTCCACCATAGCTATATCTCTACAGACAGAGCACACTAAATATGTATCCTCCCGGCAGCGTGGGAACGTCCACACATAAAGAAAATCTACATGCTGTGAGATGCAGAGATTCACCTGCAGCCAATGAGCGTCATGAAGATTGTGAGAACTCGTTTGACGAGGGCTTGAATGTGAGGAACCTTCATTTAGATCAAAATATGATGCACTCCAGCTTTAAAGCTGTTCAAATCATCTTACTGCTGAGCAGATGGTCAGCCAGCTCCTCCTGATTCATTCTCTTCAGGAAGTCCAATGTGATCTTCAGAAACGCTTCTCTGCTCCTCCTCTGCTCCTTCTCATCATCCAACAACTCCTCCCGTTCATCTGGACTCAGAACCCTCTGGACTCTCTTCAGCTCTTTCTTCACAAAGTCAACAATCTTCTCCTCCAGCAGCTGGAACAGAAGAAATGTCAGTGTGAAACAAGTGGACGCAATAACAGGTCATGTGACTGAAAACCTGCTGGTCTCCAGTGAGTGACTGAACCCTCACGGACCATAAATATGGAGTCCAGGTGTGCTTGGTGTTGCTGGATGGACTCACCACCAAGACCATCTGAGTTCTGCTTATCAACTCTGTGAAGACAAGATGAAGTCAAAGAATAAATAATAAAGGAACACCAGGGACCTTCATGGTAGCAGAGACCTGGACCAAGCACATCTTGAGGTGGTGGGTTTGTGGCTGGTCCCAGACCTGCCCACAGCCCCCTGCTCTTGAGTGGAAGAGATCGTATCAGAACAGACAGTTTACATTCTCACCTGGGATCAGACTCCAGTCCACCTTTGAAGTCTGGACGATGACCCATAGACCAATCACTCTTCATGGACACACAGCTGGGTTCGGGGGAGTCTGGTGTCCTCTGAGAGAACCTGATGGAAACAACACTGATCAATGCTGATGATCAGGAAAAATCATCCAGGAAAACAGGAAAATGTTGAAGGTCAAATGTTTTAATGATGACGATAAAAAAATCCATGAGAAAAATGAGTTTCAGTCCTCAGAGCTCACCTCTGACCAGAAGACTCTTGACCATCTTTGAAATAAATCGGCTGATTCATAGAGGCGTTGCTTCTGAAGGACACACAGCTGGGTCCAGGTCCAGCTCCAGGTCCAGTTCCAGCTCCAGCTCCAGGACCAGTAGATTCCAGCCTGGTTTTCTGGGGAGGGGCTCCCTCCTCTAGGTCCTCACTCTGATTCATATCAGAGTTCAAACCTTCACACAAACACAACAACACCTTCATTTATCAACAAGCTTCACATCTCAAGACACAAACTTGTGACTCCTCCAAGTTCAAATCCTTCTCATCTTTAGAAACATGGTGGAGAGACATTCATTCTTCTCTATCTGGAGGAAGAAAGTCATCTGATAGCAACAAGAAGACCTGAACCTTTGGACTCCAGGAGGACAGTTGAACTTTGTCTGGTTTAGCTGCTCTGAACTGAAAGAGCTGTTATCAGATCCAACATCAAAGTCTGACAAATGAATGCATCACCATGACGATCAAACTGTTGGTGCCATCACCTTCTGATGGAAAATAGAATCTCCAAGAAGCAGCGAGTCCAGGTGAAGGAACCAGCAGCTCTGAACTTTGGAAGGATCTCAGCCCAACATTGACACTAGGAATGTTGATCAAAGCATCAGGAAACACACACACACACACACACACACACACACACAAACACACACACACACACACACACACACACAGTCATTAATCTCTCACCAGGTCACATTTCAGAACTTTCAGCTTTTTGAAATCGTTCATCTTGACACCAATAATCACTGAGATGGTTGGAGAGTCCAGGCAGGACACTCAGGTAACGTCCAGGACGTCAGCACAGGTGAAACTCCATTTAAACCACAAACATCTTGATTGGACGGTCAAATGATGGTTGATCAACCTTTTAATCTTCTGATTCTAGTTCTGTTGAACTCATGACGCTAAAAACTGTCACTTACCAAAGTTTCTCACAGAGAAAAGATCTCGATCCACAGAGCAGACGAGGTGAAATAAACTTCTATTAAATTATGGTCACCTGTGCATGTAATAGAACAGCTTGAACAACATCACATGACTGGACTCTGGTCATCACCATGACAACAGGAGAATAAAGGACAGAGTCCAAGTGCAGCTGCTTTAGTCGAGCTCTTATCAGAGATCAGAGCAGAGATATCAGGAGGAGCATTTCTCCCAGTCAAACCTCCCTCCGGCAGGCAGTGTGGTGGAGAAAGAGATCACCACCATTCTGACAGGTAGAGACGCTTTTTCAAGACATCCCAGCTCAAGTTAAAGACATCTAAAATACACCTTTGCAGACGTCTGCAATTCAAGTCTTCATCAGAAACCTGATGACTCCATTCAAATCTCCACAATGACACAGGAACTCCTGGCTGAAAAGAGAAGATATCATTTCAGTCAGCTCTGGTTGAGAGGAACAAAGGAACACAAGAAGAAATTAAATCAGGATGAAAAAGAAGTCAAGAATCTGGGCTTCTCTAAAGATTTTGCAGCATCAAATAAAGAGAAATGTTGAAGAGCTTTCTGCAGTGCAGCACCATTTCTGGAGTGTGAACATGGAGCCGCACCACATTGGAGAAGTGCAGCAGGTGTTTGACCAGCAGGTGGTGCCACCTCTCGGTGAAGAAAACATCAGAGATGCTTTACCACGAGCTACAACTAGGGACTACGCTAACTAACCGCGGTGATGCAGATCTTCCGTGGAATTCCTTGAGCATCCACATTGTTGGTACCCTTCTGCATCATCAGCAGGTTCAGCAGGATCTCAGGCTCACTGGTGTTTCGCCACTTAACCTGAACACCGCGCCTGAGTGGGGCAGCAAAGACTGACTAGCCTTCACCTGCAGAAGGGTTCAAACTGTGGGCTCTTTTCAACCACAGCCATCTTGAGCTGGACTCGGCTGCTTCAGCTATCTCCTTGGTGGTTTTCTTCAACATTTTGGGATCCAGTCCCACCCTCTGCAGGAAGTAGTTCACGGATTTTGCTGGGAAACCGCGGCAGCCGACTTCGATGGGGTAGCTGGTTGCGTGCAACCCCTTTAACACGGCTTCGTCGAGTAGGTCCTGATATTTGGCTTTCTTGAGTTGGTGGGATGTCACCAACCTCTCTTCCCAGGGTACCGTGAGCTCAGCAACAATGATTGTTTTTGTGCTCCTGGATAGTAAGATGAGGTCTGGTCGGAGCAAGGTCACTACCACATCCTGTGGGAAAACTAGTTTCCGCTTCAGGTCTACCCTCAACTCCCAGTCCGAGGCTCCTTGCAGGATAGAGGGTCGGATCTTGTCTACTGTGTTGGTTTTATGAGTCTTGCCTCATTCCCTCACAAAGGCAATGGTTTGGGACGGTTGGGCTTGCATGTTGTTGTTTGCCTTGACTTGCTGCTGCTCCACCCAGTTCGTGATCACTGTGAGGACCTTGTCATGCCTCCATCTGTACCGCCCTTCTGCCAGTGCTTTTGGACAGCCTGTCAGAATGTGGTTCAGTGTACATGAAACTGCACCACATTGCTTGCAAGATGGGTCTTCTTCTATGCCCCAGATCCTCAGGTTTCCTGGTGTTGGCAGCAGGTTGGCCACAGAGCGCAAAAGAAAGCTCAACTTCCCTTGATTGATCTGCCACAGCTCCTTCCATGATAGTGGTCTATCTTGTGCCTGGTTCCACTGCGTCCATCGGCCCTGGGAGGTGAGCCCGATGGCTTTAACCTGGCGCTCCTCCTCTACTGCTTCTTGAACTCTCTGCACCACAAGGCCTTTTTTGGTCCTGGCATCAGCCCTGCTCTGTTTATGAAGAGACAAAATGAAATGAAGTCATGTTGTTTTAATTTTTCATTTCAAACATCCTGATGATTCAATGCTCCATAAATAATCACCATGGAAAAGTGTTCACACTGAGACTAATATTGAGTCAGCGTGAAACAAATGGTAAAAATTTCCTGAGAGAAAATCCCTTTAAATGTAGAAGAGGAACTCCTCCTCTGGCTGACCAGTAAATCAAGAGCTTCACCTTTTGGCTAAGCTCACCAAGACGGACTGGTTTAGTACCTGCATCACTGTGGATGTCGCCCCAATCTGCCTTTCAATCTACCGCTCGATCCTACCCTCACTCATAAACAAGACCCTGAGATACTAACACTAATACTAATGTTGTGCCAACTCAACCAGACCAAGAGATTAATTCAGAGATGTGACAATTAGTCCAGCTGAAGAAGGCTTTCGGCCTGTGAGGCCTAACACCCCTTTACAAAGCCTGAATTCAAGTGACCACATGCTCTTGAACAAAGGGTCGTAAAATAGGTGTGATGACTCTGACCACTGGCCCCCCTCTGAGAACCTGGCCACTGACCACATCCAAGAACCTGTCAAAATGCTATTGGCTGAGAGCCAGTATCATCCCACAGGAAGTGACATCATTGGCCTCCACATATAAAACTTCAGCGCGAAGAAGATTTTCGCCTCTCAGTGATTTTCTTCTCTCTGTGGTTCTCTTCCCTTGGGTGGTTTTTAATGTCTTCAGAAGATTCAACCCTCCGGTTGTCCACCTCGGACCTCGAGTGCAGTGCAGTGATGACAGAGACTCCACAAGGACAACTCTCTCCCTCCTGTCACAGCGTCCAGAGAAGCCACCGTCGAGCCACGCAACCCGCGTGAACTGGTCTCTGGTGAAAGAAAGCTCATCCCAGCTTCTTCATCCTTCCAGTAACTCCAGAAGACCCTGCAGGCTGCCCCGCCGCCGCTCTGCTGCCCTCCCAGTCGAGCCGAACCACTCTCCGGAACACGGAAACCGAATACCTTACCGCTCCACCGGGTCAAGTAAGGAGTCCTTTAACTAGGCATTTTCTGGGCAGAGAAATAGCTTAGTGTGTTGTATAATGTCTATGAATGTTCTGTTTATGTGACGGAAGTCCTGTAATTAGCAGAAATTACATAGCATTATACGATATTTATTGACGTTAGTTATTAATAATTGTGACATCACAAGAAGGTGTTACCTGTTATTTATACTGCACAAGTGTGTTAACACACATTCTTGGGTTCACCTTTGTTCTTTCCTTCCTTTCTCTCTCTCTCTCTCTCTCTGTCTCTCTCTCGCTAAGCGCTACGCTTAGTTATTAATATTCCGTAAGTTCTACCTCCACGTGCTAACTAGCGGCTTGCTAGCCTCAGCTAGCTAGCCTAGCTGTTAGCCCTGCTGCGACGCTAACTAGTTGTTAGGCAACCAGACTGCCCCTCCCCTTCTTCACTCCCTCACTCACACGTTTACACACACACACACATATTATCACTTGTGTCTTTCGTTTAGATAATCGTTATACCAACGTGTTGCTGATTCATTGATGCACTGTGTTAATAAACATATTTTGATAATATGAGAGAAGTCGTAGTGTCTTTTGTGTACGAACTTGTGGTCACATGTCTAAGCAATAGTCAGTGCTCGGATCTCATCCTTCAACATCAGAGCTGTCCCTAGGTAGTTAACATCACAGAATATTGACTGTTTAGTAGATAAACTCTGTTCAAGACTGATAACTGTTACAAGTTTGGTCATATTATAGTTTCCCTGTACTCATCAGGGTGGTACCCCGAATAATTAATATTTAATATTAATTCGTAATTTATAATAGTAGTTATAGGCAACAGAACATATGGTGGTTTCACCAAAACACACCTTTTTCTGACCAAAAAACCTAGAAAACAAGCTTTTTGTAAAAAGAAACATAATCCAAGCAGAACAGTGACCAACAGTAATATTTTTTTGGATTTAGTGACACCTCAATGTGTGTCATTGTCATTGACATTGTCATAGTATACAATTACAATGACAAAAAGTTATAAATATAAAAAAACATAATAGGGTCTTCGCCAGAAGTACCTTCTGGCTCAGGCCCTAATAAATTATAAATATATATAAAGCAAAGTGAATGAACAACAAAGTATCAAAGTGTCAACAAAGTACAATTTTGTCATCTTTTCTGCTCTTGACCAAAAGTCATCATTCTCTCCTCATACGCCCATACTCGGCTGTCGCCGGCGACAGGGGCCGTGAGGGCTACGCCGCGATGAGTAGGAGGGCCGCCGTGGTGAGCACGGAAGCCTAGGACGCGGGCCCGGGTGGAACTGCTGTGGGTGCAGATCTTGGTGGTAGTAGCAAATATTCTAGGTTTTAACTTCTAGGTTCTAACTTTGAAGGCCGAAGTGGAGAAGGGTGTTGAACAAGGGTCAGCTGGTCCTAAGAGATGGGCAAACGCTGTTCGGAAGGGTGGGACGATGGCGCCCCTGGCCGATCGAAAGGGAGTCGGGTTCAGATCCCCGAATCTGGAGTGGCGGAGATAGGCGCCGCAAGTCCCCTCTTGATGTCTTTGGACTGTGGGAGGAAGCTGGAGTACCAGAGAGAACCTACGCAGGCACAGGGAGAACATGCAGACTCCACACAGAAAGATCCTGTGCTGGAGCCGGGGCTCAAACCTGGAAACTTCTTGCTGTGCGGTGACAGTGCTGACCATTCAACTTTCTTGGATCCCTCCCTCTACCTGCGTTGCAGTAAGCATGTGACCTCACTTCCTGTTTGTGCATTGCTGAACGTAGTGCTTTGCTTGCTGTGCTAGCATGTGACCAAGTGTGATCATCCCTGCTAATTCCTTATTCGTTGACAAATTACCTTCCGAAACTACACATCTATTTGCTTTATTTGGCCTAAGTTTAAAGACTGTCTGATAACTCTCAAACTCTCCACTCTAAGCTAGCAATGGCTTCCCATCTCTCCTCTCTCCTGCTCAGTGCACCACATATTTAGCTACTCCTCAGCCTCCTTTAGAGATACGGATAAGTGCGTTTAATGTAGTTTGTTTGTAGCGTTGGAGGTGAGGCTTAGCGAGGTTGAATTGGACCTGCGGCGGCTCTGCACCGATGGATCCAATCAATTAGCCGCTAGAGCTAGCCAGGTCCCATTAGCTGGTGCAGACCGTCTTAGCTTAGCCCCAACTAGCGTTCCCCTGGCAGCTCCAGAGCAGCCGGGAAACCAGGGCGACTGGGTGACTGTCCAAAGGAAGCATAGTCCGAAGCAGAAGCCTGCTGTCAGCGACAAACCACCACTTCACGTCTCCAACCGGTTCTCCCCACTCGGCAACACACCCGCCGAGAAATCTACTCTGGTAATTGGAAGTTCCATTCTGAGAAACATGAAATTAGCGACACCGGCGACCACAGTGAAGTGCATTCCAGGGGCCAGAGCAGGTGACATCGAGTCAAATTTAAAACTGCTGGCTAAAAGTAAACGTAAATACGATAAAATCATTAGCCACGTCGGCGGTAATGACATCCGACTATGCAAGTCGGAGATCACAAAAATTAATTTTGAGTCGGTGTGTACATTTGCGAAGACGATGTTGGACTCCGTAGTGTTCTCTTGACCCCTGCCTAATCGGACCAGCGACGACATGTTTAGCCGCATGTCGTCGTTCAACCTCTGGCTGTCAAGGTGGTGTCCAGCAAACCAAGTGGGCTTCATAGATAATTGGAAAACATTCTGGGGGAGACCTGGTCTGATTAGGGAGGGACGGCATCCATCCCACGTTGGACGGCGCTGCTCTCATTTCCAGAATTATGGCCCAGTTTATAATAGAACCAAAACCCTGACAACCCAGAGTTCAGACCAGGAAGCAGAGCTGCCATCTTACACGCTTCTCTGCACGTCCATTAGGACAGTTACCCACCCAAAACTACATAGAGACTGTGTCTGTCCCCCGACCACGTCAGTTTCCTTATTCCAATTCGACTTGTAGAGGAGTCAATCAGAAAAACCTAATCAAAATTAACACAACCACTAAAATAACAAACAAAAAAAATCTAAAAATTAGATGACTTTGACAGTTTTTCTACTGTTAGCCTTGATGAGCTCAGTTCAATGATTTCCTCCTCTAAACCATCCACCTGTCTTCTAGACCCCATCCCAACTAAGCTGCTTAAGGACTCTCTACACCTCGTTAGCACCTCCTGGTCTTATTAGATCCTAGTGCAGCTTTTGATACCATTGATCACCATATCCTTCTACGAAGACTGGAACATGTCATTGGCATTAAAGGAACTGCACTTAACTGGTTCAGGTCATATTTACTAGGTCGATCTCAGTTCGAACTAACTCATGATAAACCCTCAGAAACCACTGCAGTCACTTACAGTGTTCCACAAGGCTCTGTGCTTGGACCAATCCTCTTCACCCTTTATCTGCTCCCTCTCGGTCACATTATTAGGAAACACTCAATTAATTTTCACTGTTATGCTAACGACACACAGCTGTACTTATCAATGCATCCACATGAAATAAATCAGCTGACTAAACTGGAGGCCTGTCTAAAGGAGATAAAAACTTGGATGAACCCTTATTTCCTTTTATTAAACTCTGATAAAACCAAAGTCATTGTCCTGGGCCCAAAACATCTTAGAGACACCCTATCTAATGAGATAGGTACCCTGGAAGGAATTACCTTGGCCCCCAGCACGACCGTAAGGAACCTAGGAGTTCTCTTTGATCAGATTTGTCCTTTCATGCCCACATTAAGAAAATTTATAGGACTGCTTTCTTTCATTTACAAAATATTGCTAATATCAGACATCCTGTCTCAAAAGGATGCAGAAAAACTAGTCCATGCCTTTGTCACTTCCAGGCTGGATGACTGCAATTCCCTCCTATCAGGCTGCACCAGTAGGTCCCTAAAGACTCTCCAGCTGGTCCAAAATGCTGCTGCCTGCGTGTTGACAAGAACTAGTAGAAGAGACCATGTCTCTCCTGTACTGGCCTCTCTGCATTGGCTCCCTGTCAAATTTAGAATAGAATTCAAAATTCTCCTTCTAACATACGAAGTCCTCAACAGTCAGGCACCTTCATATTTGACAGAGCTCCTAGTCCCCTATTATCCAGCTAGAACCCTTCGCTCCCAGGATACGGGGTTACTGGTGGTTTCTAGAGTTTCTAAAAGTAGAATTGAGCCAGAGACTTCAGCTGTCAGGCTCCCCTCCTGTGGAACCGTCTCCCAGTTTTGGTCCGGGATGCAGACACCCTCTCGACCTTTAAGAGCAGACTCAAGACCTTCCTTTTTGATCAGGGATCAAAAGCTGCTATATGATATATGCTGCTATAGGCTTAGGGTGCTGGGGGATCTCCGATGGTGCACTGGGCTTCTCTCTACTCCTCTCTGTCCTCCTATATTTGTGATACATAATTCATACTCATACATATTACTAACTCGTCTTCTTCTCCGGAGCCTTCGGGCTCCCCTAATTCCAGATCCCGGGTGCTGCTGGAGGAGTCTGCAGACCTGAAGAGGCTCAAGCTGCCACCCGAAGCTCCACCTGCTCATGTCCCCATCTGTCCATCAGTCTCTTCCCTTTCTCTCTCTCTTTATCTCTGTCCCACTCTTTCCTTCTGCATATCTGTCTTCCTCCATTGTCTGTCTTTGTCTCTGCCCTGCTCTCCTGCTCTCTTTCCCCCCCAACCGGTCAAAGCAGAAGGCCGTCCCCATTGAGCCTGGATCTGCTCAACGTTCCTGCTTGTTCAAAGGAAGGTTTTCATCGCCGCTGTGGCAGGATTTGCTTGCTGATGGAGAATTGTTGAGTGTAAATTCATTGAAGGAGTGTGGTACTGGACCTGCTCTACCTGTAAAGTGTCATGAGATAACTTTTGTTGTGATTTGGCTCTATATAAATAAAATTGACTTGACTTGACTACTGCACCACTGTGTTGCCCATATTTAGAAACCTCCTTGTGATACCATTTAATATCCTGCAATAGTAATGGACCATCAATGGCAACGTGTTGATGAATAATACATCAAGGAGTAAAAAGTATTGTGTGGTCAAATTTGGGATCACTTTGATTTTCTATGATGGGAAGGAGGGATCAAGACATCCTGTGCTTTTCATCTTGTGTGTGTGTTTGTGTGCATGTGTGTGTGTGTGTTTTAAATGCACTTAGGAGACCAAAACCTGTCCTATTATCAGATTTGAATTTGTGTGTAAATGTTGGGTTCTAAGAATGACATGATCGCTGTCATGAATTCCAGGGCAAACGACATCAAAGCCAGAATTCTAAGATCAAAGCAGCAAACCAACCAGAAAAGGTCTTTGTAGACTGAGACATGGACACAACACTGACAAATTGATGCTTCCAAAGATCAGTCAACACTCCTATCAGGCTTGTAAATGTCAGGTGACACAAGTCTCAGCTCACAAAGGACTTGAGTTCCAACTTGAAGAAAACTTTCCTTCACATCACGAGAGGCTCACCAAAAAGCTCAGGGTGAAGTTGGTTTCTGTTAGGAAAACAATGCTATTTTTCTCTTGATAGAAGACAAATAATTTGAAGCAACTTTTCCAATCCGCTATTGACGATGTAAATGTGTCATTGGTGAAATGGTGCATCAGTGATCAGGCAGTGTTCAGATTTGTCTCTGCTTGGTTCTGTTCACCTCACTGCAACTGGTAGGAAGAAGTGCCTTGGTTCTCTGCACCATCATAGAATGGAGCCTTGTTTCATTTTCTTTATCAGGCTCAACTGCTGGATCTGCTTCCTCTTTGTGTTCCTCCTAAACTATCAGGAGTGAACTGTATAGTACATGTGGATGTTGTACATACAGAGTACATGGAGGACAGGGGAATATGGGCTGCTTGCAATGAGTGTGTCTGCACCTTTGCTTTACAACATATGACAATGGACTGAGGTTCAAGTAGGACATCACTGGAACAAATATTCACCCCTGATTGTTGTCTGAAAGGAGAACCCAGTTCATGGGCGACTTCCAAACTTGACTTCAGTTGAACTCAGGATATTTTTTTTAACTCTTTGATCTCAGAATGTTGTCTTTGATGTCACAGTGACAGAATGGACAACACCTTTCTATGTCAGAGGAAGCAGAATGACATCAGCATCAAGACATTCAGAGCCTTCAGAAACATGTTGATGGTTTCACCAAAGAGGGACTAGTTCAGTAAATGTGTTCAGGCTGCTGAGAATTTGGGTTCAAGATGGAGTTCAAGGTTTTAGCGAGTCAGAAAAACGTTTCATGGCTCAGAAAACAGAGGACGGCTGATGAAGAGACCTCAGCCTGACCTCACAATGACTGTCATCAAGGAAGAGGGGATAGCAGACATCACATGAGGGGAGAGAAAATAGAGCAGCAAATAGAAAGAGAGGAGGAACAACTTGTTTGAATAAAAAAAAAAACTAAAAGAGAGTCAGAGCAAATGGAGCAGCCCTGAGTAACAGCGGACAGCGCTAGTGGACAGATGTGACATCATCATGGTCTCACTGCCTGCTTTGTTCATATCTCAATGGAATGTTGTGTTGAAACCTTTACTGTAGAACTGCAATCAGCTGAGAGCTCAATGTTGTTGGAACAATGCAGCTCCACATGTGACTAATGTGATGAACAGGTTTTTATTGAGCTGCAAGTTTGAGAGCAACAATCAAAATGGAGCAGCAAACATGATGTCTGCGTTGGATTGATCATTTCCTGTCCTGGATCAACTCCTCGCTCACCCTGGTCTCTCTCTCTTTCTCTTCCCCACCTCTCTCTCTCTCTCCTCTCCTCCCTCACCTCCATCTCTCTCCAGCCCTTTTTAGACAGAAAATGTGCCAAATTTGCTGCCCAGTAGAGGCGGGAATTTGCCGTCTTGTCTGTGTGAAATGGAGGCGTAATATTTCTCTTTTTTAAAAAAGATGCCACTTATGTGTGGACATAAACATGTGATGTGATGGGCAGCACAAAGTTGTGTGTGAACAGTGACAACATACACAACAACAGAGACATGCTCCCATGGCTTCTCCTACCACTGTTATGCTGACGACACTCAGCTTTTCCTCTCTTTTCCACCTGATGACAGAACGGTCTCATATCGTATATCAGCGTGTCTGGCTGATATCTCCACATGGATAAGGAACGCCACCTTCAACTGAATCTGTCTAAGACTGAACTTATGGTCTTTCCAGCTTGTCCATCTGTTCAGCCTCAGGTCAGTGTCCAACTTGACTCAAGCCTACTTGTGCCCACAAACTCAGCCAGAAACCTGGATGTCATGATTGATGACCAGCTGACCTTTAAGGTTCATGTGGCCTCTGTTTCTCGGTCTTGCCGTTATGCCCTCTAAAACATCAGGAAGGTCAGACCCTTCCTGACCCAACAGACCACACAGCTTCTGGTTCAGGCTCTTGTCATCTCGCGCATTGACTACTGCAACTCTCTTCTGGCAGGCCTCCCTGCATGCTCATTCAAGCCTCTGCAGATGACCCAGAATGCAGCAGCACGTCTGGTCTTCAACCAGCCCAAAAGGGCACATGTCACCCCGCTGCTGGTTTCTCTTCACTGGCTTCCAGTGGCAGCCAGAATCAAATTCAAGGCACTTCTCTTGGCTTACAAAACAATCACAAGAACGGCTCCAGCCTACCTGGAATCCCTGATCCAGGTCTACTCTCCTTCTCGCCCACTACGCTCTGCATGCGAAAGACGCCTGGTGCTTCCAGCCCAGCGCTGCTCCAAATCTCTAGCCAGACTCTTCTCTTCTGTTGTTCCAAAATGGTGGAACTGTCATGACTCGGCTCAGGAGCCATGACAAAAAGAAGGGGAGAGACACAGTAGTTTATAAAGAAATGGATAAGTTTACTTAACAAAAGCAAGGATAACTAAAAATACTCAATACAGGTATGAGGTGTGTCGTCAGTGGTGTATGTATGGGACATGGTGTGGAGAGTGTTGTATGGTGTGAACATAAAATGCTAAGATGGCCGAAGCCAACCAAACCAAAAGGTGCCGGGCATGTGGAGGAAGAGAGAAAACGGCCTGATCAGCCAGCCTTTTATACCCCTGGGAGCACTAGCCAGGTGCTCCCAGTTGGACTAATTGGCCCCTCCTCCTGAGGCCTGCAGGGAAACAAACAGAACATCAGATATGGGGAAAAACAACATAAGCAGACCCAGTAAGGCAGGAGGCCATCACAGAGCGAACTACCGAACTCTGTGCGTTCTGCTGAGTCCCTTTCTACTTTTAAGAGACAATTGAGGACTCAATTGTTCAGAGAGCACCTCAGCACTTAACCTGACTCTTCCCCTCTTTGTCCTGTGGGGTAGAATAAGTCAGAGGGTCCAAGACCCAGCACTTAGTGATTATGTAGCACTAACTGTGTTGTGTGATGTTATATGTTTGAAAAAAATAAAAAATAAAAAAGAGGGGGGGGGGCACGCTTCTTCTGCCACTAGATGGCAATACCTTTGACCAAATCACAACTGAAGCACTTTTGCGCTTACTATGGGTTTTTCCTTAAGTCTGAATTCTTGCTTGTGTTGTACGTCACTTTGGACAAAAGCGTCTGCTAAATGAAATTGTAGTATTGTAGATCCCTGATTCTGAGTTTAGTCATTTGGAGGTTGATCTCACAGTAGATAAAACTGCAGGTTCACTACCAGCATCTCTAGACTCCATCACTCCTTTTAAAAAGAAGATCATTAAACAACAGAGAACAGCTGTGAGGTAGAATTCATCACCAGGCAAATAAAGCAAGAGGCAGTATCGTCTTAAAACGTACAGTATAAGAAGGTCCTCAGTAAAGCCAGAGCCTCCTATTATTCATCACTAACAGAGGAAAATAAAAACAGTCCAGGTTTCTTTCCAGCACCTCAGCTAAACTGACGGAGTCTTGACTCTGTCGACCCTGGATTCCTTCAGCTCTCAGTAGAGACAATTTTAGGAGCTTCTTTGATGACAAAATATGAACTATTAGGGCTCAAATTAATCAGCTCCTGTCCTCAAGAGATTCTAATTTACCTGTAAACTCAGTCAACATAGAAACTGCTGTTAAACCAGATATTTCTTTTGACCACTTTTATCAAATTAACAATTCAGAACTTCATTCAATAATGACCTCATCCAAACCTTCATCCTGTCTCTTAGATTGTTTTCTACTAGGCTGCTTAAGGAGGTCTTCCCTCAGTGAGCACCTCTTTATTAAATCTGATTCCTCTGTCTGTAGTAACAGGATATGAACCACAGTCCTTGAAGGTAGCTGTCATTAAACCACTGCTTCAGAAGCCTCCTCTAGACCCTGAGGTTCTAGCCAACTACGGACTAATAGCTAACCTCCCCTCCTCTCTAAAATCCTGGAGAAAGCAGCTGCTAATCAGCTGTGTGACTTCCTCCATAACAAGAGTTGATTTGAGGATGTTCAGTCTGGTTTTAGACCACAGCACAGAGACAGCACTGGTAGAAATTACTAACACCTTTAATTTCATCAGATGATGGCTTTGAGTCTGTCCTGGTCCTGTTAGACCTCAGTGATGCCTGTGACACAGCTGACCATCAAATCCTGCTACACAGACTTGAACACTCAGTTGGCATTAAGGGAACATTAAACTGGTTTAAATCATATTCATCAGGTTGATTTCAGTTTGTAGATGTTAAAGATAAATCTTCTACACAAACCAAAGTTAAACACGGTGTTCCTCAAGGTTCAGTGCTGGGGCCGATACTCTTCACTTTATATATGCTTCCTTTAGGTCATATTACTGGGAAACACTCCATACATTTCCATTGTTACACAGATGATACTCAATTATATTTATCAATAAAGCTGGATGAAGGCCAACAGTTGTCTACAACTCCATGCATTAGTTACATCTAGGCTGGACTATTGTAGTTCTTTATAATCAGGCTGCACCAACAAGTGGTTAAAGACTCTGCAGCAGCACACCTACTGACAGGAACTAGGAAGAGAGACCATCAGAACAAGAACATACACTCATATAAGATAGTCTGAATACACTCTAAGATAATTCAGTGTTTGATAGGGGATGAATACATCAATATAAAGGTCAGTAATTGGTACCAAGTGGATCTTTCCATGGTGACCTCAGAGAAAATAAGATCAGCCCTCACACCCTTATATCCAATGGTGGCTCCATTATTTCAGTTGAACTGCATTCTCTCAAAAACACTTTTTAAAACCAGAACCTCAGAGTTGCGTCTCAACCACCATGATTAATTTCAGTTTCTACTCAGCTTGAGAAACACCAACACAGAATAGGCAAAGGACGTGTTTCTGTTTTGTGACTATAGATTATAGCCTGTTTAAGAATAATCGGTAATTGGCCGAAACTGGCCAATAATCGCCGATTTTTTCAGAAAAAAAATGCAGGGAATAAGACATGGTTTAACTTTTAAAGGATACCCCGACCCGACGTTAGGCTATTTGCCCAGTAGAGGGCGCACCAACTTCATGACAAACTCATTATTCACATCACAGCACTGCAGATTGACTGGACTGGACCAGGCAGCGACAGGGACTCACGGAGGTGACTGTGTCCGCCTCAGAGGTAGATAAACCAGTTTGGGAAATAAACTTATACACTAAGAGTGGAGTTGATATTGAAATAATGACACATGAGTTAGGTTCAGGCTGCACAGTGGTGCAGTGGTCAGCACTGTTGCCTCACAGCAAGAAGGTTCCGGGTTCGAATGCCAGCTCGGGCTCGGGATCTTTCTGTGTCGGGTCTGCATGTTCTCCCCGTGCCTGCATGGGTTCTGTCCGGGTACTCCCGCTTCCTTCCACCATCCAAAGACATGCAATTTGAGACGAGGCTGATTGGGGTTTGACGAAGGGTTTGACGCATCACAGTTTGATGTTGAAGCTTCAGCACGACACAATGATAAGGGAGCGTCTGAAAAGAAGACATTAAGATAGACCTCAATATGTTCTTTTAATCCCCTTATTTCAAGTGTTGTCAGTCTGTAAATGTCAGAAATCCAAAGTGCAATAAAAAAAACAACAACAACAACCCAGAACAAAACCTTTGTACGTATTTACCCATTTTCTTCTTCTTGGCGACTAACAAAGGTTCCCCTCTGGTTAATGGGTGCTCCTTTTTCTGTGAATTCTTCCCCGCAATGTTGGAAGCTGTTTTTACACAGAAGGAAAGCAGCTGAAATGAACAAGTGTGTTTGTGTAGACACCGACGCATCCCCGAGCATCGCTGTGTAAAGGGGTTACACACGTACAGCAGGACCCGATTTGAACTCCGTACTGTCACATTTGTTTAGACGTGCCTTCGATCTTTAAAAGTTAAGGACAGAATTCAGGTTATGAACAGATTGGGGATGTGTATGTACCTGTAGAGCCACAGAGTTTGTTGGTACTGGAGGAAGCTGCTGCGTTGGTTCTCACCGATGGTGGCCTGAGACCTGGTGCGGCTCTCTGGATACCTGATGGTATGCTGCTCACCTGGGGTCTCTGCAGTCAACAGTTGGGCTGCTTTAATCCCAATGGAGGCACAGGAAGAAAACCGTTCTCATACATCCCAGAAAGATTACACACAGTAATGCTTAACGTATAGTTATAACCGAAGAGAAAAAAATAAAATAAATTTTAAAAAATATATTAAAATTTACACATACTTATATATACCTGTTGTTGTAGCACGCAAGTTGTTGTACGGTAGTTTGTTATTCCTGCGATTTAAAAGAAAATACAGAGGATGTTGTAAACTGAGATTCAGTGCATGTGTCAGTTTTGTATTTTCATGTTTATGGATCATAACTTGAGTAGATTTAAAATGATGAAACTGGCATCGATGCCAAAGAGTATTTGTCTCACATCTGATTAAAGACAATTAAGAAAAGCATGAAATTGTAAAGAGGACGCAGCTCTTTGAGATACAGAGACGATTATGAGAGAGGAAAAAAATCCTCCTCATCTCAGGAGAAAATATTTCGAATGAATTGTAAAAATTGCAATCACAAAAATGCGTTTTTGCAGAGTTCATGTCATGCTATCATTGCTCGAGCCTACCTCCTGTGTTGCAGCAGGAGCTGAGGCTTGAGGTCTTCGTCTCATTACGGGCAGACCTGAGGTCAGTGGCTCACCCCGTCCTGCAAGTGTGGGGGCCGCCTTTTAGTTTAACAGGTGGGAACCAGCTTTAGCAGGCGGCAAAAGGGATTTAGTAACATGTTGTGTCCAGAATGTCTTTCGCCCGCTGACGATGTTTGATGGAGCGTCTGATGACACCTGCCCCACCGGCTTGCATTTCTGCACCACTTGAAATTTGACTTCATTTGGCAGCGGATGAGTTCACCATCATAAGAGAAGCACTTCTAGTGCTTGCTCCATTCCATCAAGCGACAGTGGAGTTGTCTGAAGAGAGGCGAGTATCAGGGTCAAAGGTCATCCCGATGATGAAAATGCTCCATCTTGCACTTGAGCGTCACGCTTCAGCCTTGCTCACTCAGGCAGCCATACACCTACACGAGCACCTGAAGCGTCGAGTCACAGCCACTGCTTCCAGTCTGGAGTCTGAGTGTGTTGACCCTAGCAACACTTCTAGACCCAAGATTCAAATCATTTGGGGTCCTCCAGGTGCACCGAGGCTGTAACCAGACTGCGGTCTGAGTGTGCGCGAGTCATCGGGCGCACAAACGAGGCCCAGCCCGGACCATCATCACAGCTCTCTGCAACCACATCAGGCCTGTTGTTCATCATTATTCGTTTGTTTTTTGAAATTGTACTAAAATGCCAATTTTGTTTTGCTTTTTTTTCTTTTAGATGACCTGTGACAGCACTTGGATGATGAAGTGGGGAGACTTGGAAGAAGTGCAACTGCAGTTACAATCTCTGAAGTAAAGCAATACTTAGCAGAAGGGAATATTGGACAGACTCAAGATCCTCTGGTACATTGGAAGAGCCAGCGGACTGCCTATCCCAACCTCTTCCTGCTGGCCAAAGAGTTCCTGTGTACGTCGGCATCATCAGTGCCATGTCAGCTTGTGTGTCACAATCCCTGTCTTGTGCTTCATGTTGTATTTTGTAGTCATGTCCTGTCTGCCTGACCTCCCTCTGTGATTACCTTATGTGTCTCACCTGGGTGATTGCACCACCTGTGTCTTGTTTTCCCTCATGTATTTAACTCCTGTGTTTTCACGTTTGTTCTTGGTCCATTGCGTTTGGTTTTCGTGTCGTGCGTTTAGTTTACGTGTCATGTTGTGTTGTTGTGCGTTTAGTTTACATGTTGTCATGGCAAGTTTAATGTCCCTAATCAAGTGTCACGAGTTTTCCAATCACTAGTTCTCCAGTTGTCAGTCATGGTCTACCAGTCTCCCATCCCGAGTCGAGTCGTCAAGCCTTCCCGTAATAAACAAAACCTTTGGTGCACCATTCAACTGTCTGCGCTTGGGTCTTCATCCCCCCTCACCTCCACCTCGCAAAAGTGTTCTCCACGGCAGGAGAAATCGCTTGCAAGAAAAGCAACAAACTTAATTTTAAAACACAGGAAAAACTTATTTTTTTGAATAAAATTTTTAAAAACAAAGTCCACAAGCATCCTCATTCAAATTATGATACATGTTCACATTGTGTAAAGATATTGAATGATACAATATGAATGCAAAGACTTAAATGATGTTATTGTATACACTCGGTCATCATATCAGTGTAAGATCGGTCTGTCAAGTAGGTTGCCTGCAGGGATTTTTTAAGTCCAGCAGGTGTCAGTATTCAGTGACACAGTATCAACACAGTGTGTCATTGTGTCGACATGCTTCATGATGCCTCATCGACCCATCACTACTTGTGGGGGTCCACAGTGACGTCGATGTGGGCCTTGACCAGCCTCTCTCAGTACTTCATGACTACCGTGGTGAGTCCAATGGGTTGGTAGACATTTAGGCCTGTCACTGTGGAGCACTTGGAGACAGGAACAATCGTGGCAGTCTTTAGGCAGGTTGGGACGGATGACAGCGCCTCAGACAGCTGTTGTGCACAGTCCTTCAGTACATGCCCCATGATGTTGTCAAGGCCTGCAGCTTTGCAAGGGTTGATTCCCTGAAAGGTCTTCCTCACATCTGCTGTGGTCACACTGAGGGGCGTGTCGTCAGGTGGTGGTGTAAGTCTGGTGCTGGGGGGTTGTCGTGGTCGTCGAAGCGGACAGGAAACTGATTAAAGGAGTGAGGCACTGGACCTGCTCTACTTGTGAAGTGTCATGAGATGACATTTGTTGTGATTTGGCACTTTACAAATGAAACTGACTTGACTGAAATGGAAACTGTCTGGGGGAGTGTAGCCTCCATCAGTTATGTGTTTGATCTGTGAATTCTGTGTTTGATCTGTGAATTCTGTCTTTGATCTCTGGGTTCTGAGCATTGATCTCCTGCTTCAGTCATTGATCTCTGACTGATTCTAAACTCATCAAAGGATCACATCAGCATATTTGTCCAGACTCCAGATGGTGATTTTACCAAGTGCACCACAGCAGTCCTTGTTGCTGTCTGCTGTTGTGACACAGCAAAGTAAGGAAACAGCCTGACGGTACTCAGGAGGAAATTCAAAATCCTAGATGGAGGTGAATCTAGACCTGCTCATGTTGGCCATCCTTGATGAACTTGGGTGGTACTCTGGTGCAGGGGATGAGGTCATGGAGATGATCTGGGAGCAGTTCTGGATGTTTAATGCTGTGATGAAGACAGAGTGGTGGCAAAATGGACAAAATGGGTCAACGTCAAATGAAATTTGTAACCTATTTGAAGTCTTATTTTGTGTATGATGGACATTTTTAAAGTCACAAATGATTTTTGACTGAATATCCTGGATCCTGTGGCGCCTGATGAGGAGACAACTTGAGTACAAAGTAGGAGAAGAGGGTTTTTGGAGGAGGGATATTTTTGCAGTGTAACAAGTCAATAATAACTGTGGCAAAATGTCCTCATTTTTCAAAATGTCCTTACCAAGATGGTTTGTAATTCTGTCTCTAACAAAGATCAGATGTTGTCTCATCTAGAACATCAACAGTTTACTGTTGTTGGCAGGACTCCAACATGAGAAGGGAGACCCCAATGGATTTCTAGTCCATCGCCTTCACCTCTCAGCCACAACAACCACATTCACACACGTTCAGGGAGAAAATCTAAAGCCCACACAGAGAAATCCCATCACAGGCTGAGTTCCTTTTTTCCCTGAAATGAAGAAAAAAAAAGGTTGTGTTTGTATTTGTGTTTGCTGCATCAGTTAAACAGTGACTCTAACAGAGGGGATGTAGCTCAGTGGTAGAGCGCATGCTTTGCATGTATGAGGCCCCGGGTTCAATCCCTGGCATCTCCAGCTGGTCCTTTGTAGCCTTCATCTTATCAGCTAAAATGATCCATAAATGTGACAACTGTTGATAACAAACTACACACTAAGCTAAACTACTGTA
>NC_141320.1:54877422-54942422 GCF_037954235.1 Aulostomus chinensis | reverse complement strand
ATACTGCCCAAAAGAAATCAAAGCAAAATACCTAATTCAAAGGAAACTAACAATTCAAAGTGATTTAACCAAAAAGGCAAACAGAAAAAAAAGAAATTAAACCTAATCAGAAAAAAAACAAAAGAAATTATGAATTAATCCTATAAATCCAAATGAAACAAACAAACCCTAGAAGAGAAATAGAAATGAAACAACAACAAAAAACTAAATAATTAACCCAAAATTAAGTTCACACCCAAGCGTCACTCATACAATTAAATCCTTAAGATTCAGCTTAGTTCAGGTATGCATAGCCATGCATCTGCTGTAGAAGCGGCAGAGTGGGTAACTGCAGCAAAGAGTCTTAAGTTAAAAGGTAAGCCGCTTTGAATTGTCCGTGGAGAGCCGCAGCCAAAAGGGCCACCCGCAGCACCGAGCAGCCGAAGCAGCAAGGCTGCGTTTCACCACGCCACAGTCAGGCAGATAACACCATAGACCCAGAGCCGGCCCGCGGCATAGGCAGTATAGGCAAATGCTAAGGGCGCCGTCCATCAGGGGGCGCCAGAAGGGGGATATATATATATATACTGTATAGCAAAGCCTATGACAATAACCTAATAGAAATGATTTTCCCTTTTCCCTAAGTCGCGCCCCCCCCCCACACCCCACGTGCGCGACCCCAGTCCCCCCTCCTCCTCCGACTAATCACACCTTACCAACCTGCTCCATGGGGAACGGTCGTTTTTTGATACGTAAAAAAACATGTCAAAACGTCCCAAACTGTCTGGTGCACAGGGGAGAAAAAAAAGGAGAGAAGAGGAGGAAAAACGCGATAAAGACAGAGGTAATGTAAATGTAAATGTTACAGTTAAGATGATGTCATGATATTATTTTTCTGTCGCGGAATGATGGATAATAACGTCATTAACCATCAGCATAGGATACCCAGATAGCGAGACTACACTGAAACCCCGGTCAACTATAAATCGATATAGTTGACCGGGAAATAAATATGATTGAAATTTCATCGATTTATAGTTGAGCGGGAATGCTTTCAATGACTCTTTGCTATCTTGGTAGTTAGCTTATCAATAAATAGCCAGCTAACTGTTCATCTTGACATCAGCTTATGTTATGAAAGGGTCTGAGCTGTTATGAAAAATAATAATGTGACAACATCAACCTTACCTTCCTCAGGTAAATGTGTAAATATGAGATTTATTCAGCAGGTGTTATGTTAAATTTGCTTACATTCTGACGTATCGTTGGCTCACGTTTTCCCAGCTTGTAATAGTTCATCAAATTGCTGTTAATTTCCATCTCTTTCATATATTATAACTGTAAGCCTAGCTGTTTGTTAGTTCATATATTCTTAAGTGTGTTTATAGTGGTAAACTTTATATCAAAGTGCATCATCAATGTTAAGAGGAAAACATATATTATACTGCAGTTTACTGATACCTTTTCTTCTGCTAATTAGCATTTTACTGAAATGACAATAAAACTGATATCATTAGTAATATATAAATTACTTATATCATTTGCACCTCGGAAAAAGTGCACTGTATATTACACAGTATAGTATAGTCTACATGCATGCATTTCTTAGGATTTTCATTTATATTATTTCATTTTATTTTATTCCATGAAATGTGTTATCAGACTGCTGTTACCTACTCCTCTTCTCTTTTCAGATGCGCTGCTGCATTTATCTTATTAACTTATTTAATGATAAATTAAAAAACTTATCTGAGATCTTCTATGATGCAAGAACGTCTCAGTGGACTTGCAATTATGAGTATTAATCATGTGGTCTCAAATCAGTTGCCTTATGATGATGTTGTCGATGACTTTGCTGCAAGAAAGACCAGGAGAGTAAAGCTGTAGCAGGTTGTGACTGAGGAGCTTGAATAGTTTAAGCTAAGGTAGTCACAGAAAACACCAATAGAGATCTTTGTAAGATCACCTTTTTATATATAGTTTTAATAAATCCTAGTAATTTTGTTGTTTTTGTTGACAGAGCAGCAGGGTCCGATATGTGATTTTTCCCTAATCAAATATGATTAGCACAGTTCAATTAGGCTGAAAATGACACAGTTGCGGACAGACAAAAAGCACATACCTTAGCTGAAGTATATCAGCGCGCGCACACACACTCTTATCCAGGAGGGAAGGCATGAGGGAAGGAGCCGGATGTCAGCGTTTGCTCTGACCACACTAGCATTAGCCACCTGAATGCTATCATCACATGGAAAACCTGCCACTGCCAAACGGAGTGCACAGAGCAGCACGCACACACAGCGTCAAAGCCAGTTCCAAACGGAATTGTTGCGAAAGAGGAAGGGCAAGGAAGGGGCCGTCTTAAATGTGGGCACCTGTTCACTGATAGACCGACAGGCCATCAAGGTGCGTTCAACAGACCTTGTGTGCAACGCATATACGATGCTGCCACAAAAAGGAGGAGCATGATGAAGATAAATATTTGATATACTGCAGTATATTTTCCAATATGTCACACTATACTTTTGTTTGATAGAAGAGGCTTTAATCTGTGGCTTTGATCTCTAAACTCTGGCTCTGATGTTATTGCTGATGCCTGAATTGAGATGCTGATTCTACCAGCTGACAGACTGTGAAGGCTCATATTTGTGATGTCATCATAAATATATGAGGGCCTTGTTTAAATGTTAGAACATTAAAGCTCATCTTAATAAAACAAAGATGTTACCTGAACTAAATTCTTGAAACAAATGACTCATTTCAATAAATCAAATCTCCTTAAAAACACCTTCTGTTGTCACAACTCAGCCATTTTAAGTGTACTTGAAGTTCCAGAACATTTCAGGTGAAGATGATATGAATCCATTTTGTTAGATGAATGAATGAATCTGCTGTTCTCCCCTGGCCTCCTCATTTCCCCAGGACTTCTGGAGTTCTCATGGAACCTACGCCCAGAGTAAACTGGCTCTGGTCCTCTTCACCTAGAAGTATTCAGCTTACAAAGAGGTTTTTCCCTTCCACATCACATTTTAGGGACTCCAGAATGCAGGAAGAAGCAACCATGTATATTTAGCTTGATGCTAATGGAGACTGACGGCTAACAGCAGCTAAACTGAGGACACACGGAGCAGCTGCTGCAGGAACTCCATGGTTGGAGTGTCGTTTCAGCAGCATTGTAGCGCCTGATGTTACAGCCAACAGTCGACGAGAAGAAGAAAACATGGATGAATCATTTAGGGACTCATTTACTTGTTTGTTCATTTATTTGTTGGAGAAAAGGACTAAAACCACAGCACAGTTTTGATCTGGATCAACGTGTAAATCTCCGTGTAGTTGAAGTTGACTCAGAAGAGTTGAGGTTTGGGTTACGAATCCTCTGACTCTGAGGCCCAGCAGGAATTCTGCAGGAGTCAGTGTATGTGTGTATTTATATTACCTGCTGACTCTTGAGTTGAGCCAAAACAACTGAAACTCCACAGACATTCCTCCCACCTCATGCTGTAGCTGTCCTGTGAGGAACCCTGAGCACCATCTTGGGATGGTCTTGGAACTGGAAGGTGAGACTGAGATGCCAACATCAGACAATGCAGGAGTGACTGTGTCCCCCCCAGGGTGATAAACCAAATGTGGAGCTGAAGCCCCACTATTCCCAGGCCTGGATGAACATTGGGGGGGGTCCAGCACAACACATCTGACATTGTGAATAAAGTGTTGTGGGATGGAAATGAAGTGATGACTGCAATGACTGAGTTCACCTCCTGATAGTTTAACCTCATCTGTACAGCACAATGGGTGATGTATATGGTGTTTGCAGGTTTAGGTAATTACCATTTTGGCATTTTAACAAAATTGCACTTATGGTATCTTGGGGCCGGGATTCCCTCCACATTGTAGCAAATGGTTTTGCTCCAATGTGCGTTCTCATGTGTCTTTTCAGGTATCCCTTTACTGAAAAACTTTTTCCACAAACTGCGCAGGTAAATGGTTTCTCTCCAGTGTGTGTTCTCATGTGTATTTTCACACATCCCTTTTGTGAAAATCTTTTGCCACAAACTGAGCAGGGGAATGGTTTCTCTCCAGTGTGTGTTCTCATGTGTCTAACCAAACTCCTTCTGCAACCAAAGTCTTTATTGCAGGTCGAGCACCTAAAAGGATGCTCATCCTCACTGACTTCTGTCTGAGATTCAGAAGGACCAAAGGTCACGTTCCTGATGATTTCTGATTCTCCTTCAGTCTTAACTTTTTTCTCTTTTGAGCTGCAATGAGTCACTTCCTGTCCTGGGCTCAATTTCTGAAGCAAATTCCTCCTTGAGCCAAAGGGTTCCTTCTGCTCAGAGGTGGCTGTGTTTTCAGGTCTGACCCAATCATCCTCACTGACTTCAGTCTCAGCTTCAGAAGAGTCTGACATCTGGTCTTCAGTCTCAGGTTGTACAAGTGGATCTGGATCTACCTTGCTGGCTGGTTCTGGTTCTGATCCTCCATACTCTTCTCCATCGGCTTCTGTTTTCAGTTGATGAATTGGGCTGCTGCTCAGAGACTCTGTTTTCAAGTTCTCCTCAGTTAGACTCTGATGAAGCTGTGGGAATGGAGGTTTCTCTTCGTCCCCTTCACTCCTCACAGGGACCAGAGTGAAGGGGAACGTGGTGATATCAGCCTCGTCCTGCCCTTGAAGCTGCGCTCCCTCCTCACTGATCCTGAGCTCCTTCCACTCCTCTTTAATGTGTGGGGGCTCTGGGTCCTGCAGCTCAGGGGGAACCTCTTCTTTGATCACCAGCAGCTGCTCCACATCTGCAGGACACAAACAGCAACATCAGAAATCTCTTCATTTGACTCTGAAATAGCGGAGCAACAGACAGAAACAGAAATCATCTCAATGAAAAGAGACATCCTGCTACTGACGACCAGTCAGCAAACTGGGAATAGAAACACTGGCTTCAGATGTTTGGATCAACGTTGTGTCACCCAGGTCAAAGGTCATAGGTCCCCTCTGCTCAATGTTTGTCCATTCATAATCACATCTGCTGGTCAGAATGTTCATTTCTAGGATGTGACCCTGTAGGAGAATGAGAGTTAAGTCCCTAGAACCAGAGGTAACCTATACCAATGCTAAACATGTCAGCCCACCAACACTCACAGCCAGGGAGGTGCTGGCCACTGGGAAAAGTGGGACGATTCTTGAATGACCGGTCCAGCCCAGGCCAACCGGGCAGTGGAGAAAAAAAGTTTTTGTTTGTTTTTAACAGGCTGATATAATTTCCAGCATACAGGATTGTCTGTACAGGGTAGCACCGTAGCAGCCTACATAATAATGACACAAGGAAAGCAACATGCACAGCATGCTGGGCCAGCCTGTCACACACGACTGAGTTAGCAGTAGTTAGTGTGTAGCAGTAGCAACACAGTGTGAATGTCCCCTCAGCTTGGTCTTGTATTGGTTCAGTTCAATGGTAACATGCTTCTGATGCCTGTTAATGAGAGTGTTCTTAACATTGACCATTGACAGTAATTCATACCTAAAATCCCCTAAAATGAGCTCGCCGGTGTGCGGCTGAGGGCCTCAGTAGTTGTACTTCCTGGGCTGAATTAGGGGCCCAGCACATCCCTGGACACCCACGTACAGTCAGCCAAGATCCAAGATAAGCTTAATCTGGGAATGACCCATCCCTTCCTGGTAGATCATCAAGCCAAACACACACACACACACACACACACACACACACAAACACACACACACACACACACACACACACACACACACACACAGCCTGTCTTCAGTATAAAGCTGTGTTCTGTCTCGTTGGAAGACATCTCTGACTGTGTTGTTAGCAGGGCTGCTGTGAATCAAGAGGTTCTCCATCGATACCTGAGTCTCAATCACTGATTCCTCTCCTCCACCTCTTTCTGACACAACAATCCTGACAGTGACAGTCTGGGTTGGAGCTGAGCAAAGTTCAATCTGGTCTCTAGATCTGGACTGAAACTGCATTTAAATGAAACAACAGAGCTATTTGGTGTCTGCAGGAGTTTTACCTTTGTATTTTGTCCACTAAAGCTGCTGTAACTTTAGAGAATTCTAATGTGACTCATTTGCATATCATGTGACTTGCTGCAGGCGACAGAGAAACTGCTGAGATATGTGTGTGCGCGCGCTGACTGAGTCCCGTGCTGCTCTTTTAGCATCAACATCCTGGTCCTCGTCATGTGTCTGGTGGTCTTCAGCCTGGCAGCAACCACCTTCAGCTGCTCCATAGCTTTCCTCATGTCTCTGATCCATTATGGTGGTAGAATGGAGCTCAATCATCAAAACAAGTCCCAACAACATTGTGCTGCCTGCTCTTTGACTTTTACTGACTTGTTGTGGCTGCTTTTATACAGCATCTTTATCTGAGTGAGCACTGAGCAAGTCTGGGATGATGGATGAGATTTTACCACCTTTGCCTTTATATAAACAGTCCAATCCTTCTTTGTGGCACCTGAAGGTGGAGTTTGCCTCAGTGATGTTTCCACGCTTGTCTGGACCACTTGGTCTGATGAAGCTCCAGTTAGAATTCCTGGACTTTGTTTCCTGAGCTACTGAAACTTCCCTTTATGTTGGTAACAATGCAGCGCTGGAGCCTAGTTCACATTCTGGTACACAAGTTAGCAGTAGTTGGTGATCCAGTGTGAACGTCACCTCAGCGAGGTCTTGTGGATCGGTTTAATAGTAACATGCTGATACTGATTGTTAAGGCAGGTCTTCTTAACAGGACCCAGGACACCTCTGCAGCTCTACTTCCTAGGCTGAATTAGGGGCCCAGCAGGTCCCTGGCGGGGACTCACCTGCTCTGTCCAGCCGGACTCGGGGCTTCAGCACGGTATCGAGCAGCAACCTCTGCCGGCGGTTCTCCCGCTCGTACTCCGCCACGGTTTCCTCCAGCAGAGCCACGATCTGCTCCGCGACCACCGCCAGCCGCTCGGTGAGCAGCGCTCTCAGCACCGAGACTCCAGCCGCTGAGTCTCCTTCTCCCAGCTGCAGCAGGAAGTCTTCAGCGGCGGCGAGAATCCGCTCCTGGACCGACACCCGCAGCAGCTGCGAGGCGCACATGTTGTGGTTCAACTGGCGCCACTCAGCCTTCAGGAAATAAAGACCGACTTCTTTCCTCGTTGTTTGAAAACGAAAACGTCCCGCTTCTTCTTCTTGTGAAGCGCGTATTGATGACGTATGTGGTGACGTTTGAAGCTTCGCCAGCCGGCAGTGACCACGTGACTGATTCAGGCCCTGCTTCTCCGGCTTGGCGTGAGATTCTAAATCTAAAGCAGTGAAACGCCGTGGTTTCCTCCCTCCTCGCCCAAAAGCATTTGCTATTTGATCAAAGGAAGGAGAAACAAGTGACTCGATGTTGTGGCGGTTGAATTCAGAGTTGTGAGAACTTTAATTCTGATCTGAGAAAAGCAACAAAGCCACTGAGAAAAACTGAAGGACTACTGCAGCTGAGAGCTGCTGACACACATACACACACACACACAAACCAAATGTTTGGGTGAGTGTAATCCATAAAGTAAACTGCTTTAGATCAAGTGCTGTAGAAGACCAGCTACCATTTAAGAACTTAACCAGTACTTTTCTTTTCTCCAAGATCCACTTGGGATCATTTCTGTGAGTTCAGCAGGGTCATGGTATGGAGTATTCGTGCAGGTGATGAAACACCCAAACAAGAATTTACTACTTACAGTGGAACACCAAGGGCAGCCCAGACAGCTCTCACAGCCCCTGTCCTTGGTCTTTGAGGATTCTCAGGATCGGCTTCACAGCCAATAGAAGGACTTCCATCTTGTTATTTTAGGTTGCACCACCTGAAGTTTGCAATGTTCCTCAACCTCCTCTGCAGCAGTAGTGGACCCTGCAGTGTTGTTCCAGAGAGCCTGACTGATCAATAGGGGTTCTGACTTTCTTCTCAGGGATTTCATATTCTGAGTGTATGTCATTCATTTCACTTGCCAAGATGTTGGTTGCGTCCGAATTGCCAAGTGGCAACCTACGTCCTACTGCTACGATCTACCGCTACAGCCTACTTCTCACTCACTCATTGTCTCACAGACTACCTCAGCTTCTGTGCAGATGTGATTGCCCCCACCAAGACTGTTCGGTGTTATCCAAATAACATGCCATGGATAACACAGGAAGTCAACGATGTCCTCAACAGGAAGAAGAAGGCCTTCAGGACAAAGGACAAGGATCAGCACAGAGGGAGGTGAAACGCTGCCAGAAGGAGGCAAAGGACTCCCACAGGAGGAAAGTGGAGCAAAAGCTGAAGGAGAACGACATGAGGGAGGTCTGGGAGGGCGTCAAGACCATCACAGGCCACAAAGCCAGGACCAGCACGGAGGGGGGAGGGGTGGAGAGAGCAAATGACCTGAACAAGTTCTTCAACAGGTTCAGCAAGTCCAGCTCACACCACCCTCCAATGCCCCCCTCCCCCTCTGCAACAGCCGAGCAGCCTCCTCCCTACTCCATGGCCCACCGCCCCTCTCCCTCCACAGCAACTGAGCAGCCCCCCTCCACCCCTCCCTCCTCCACCCCCCCCCTTCTCACAATCTCCACAACCCCCTCCTTGCTTCACAGCTGACCAGGTGAGAGGAGAACTGAGGAAGCTTCAGCCACGAAAAGCAGTGGGACCAGACAGAGTGTGTCCATGGCTCCTCAAGACCCGTGTTGCTGAACTTGTGGAGCCGCTACAACAGGTCTTCAACCTGAGTCTGCAGCTTGGGAAAGTGCCCACCCTATGGAAGACGTCATGCATTGTTCCAGTTCCTAAAAAGAACCGGCCCAGCGAGCTTAACGACTTCTGACCGGTGACACTTACTTCACACCTGATGAAGACTCTGGAGTGGTTCTTCCTCAACCTCCTCAGGCCTCAGGTGCAGCATGCTGATGACCCTCTACAGTTTGCCTACCGGGGGAAGGTCGGTGTGGACGCCATCCTCTACCTGCTACACGGAGCCCACTCGCATCTGGACAAGGGAAAAGGCACAGTGAGGATCCTCTTTCTGGATTTCTAAATTGCCTTTAATACGATCCAGCCCCCTGCACTACAGGACAAGCTCCTACAAATGCGAGTGGACCCCGGCCTGATTGCTTTGATCTCCAGTTACCTCACCGACAGGCCACAGTTCTTCAGGCTGAAGGACATCACGTCTGACACTGTGGTCAGCAGCATCGGTGCTCCGCAGGGGACGCACTGTTCCCTATCCTCTTCACCCTGTACACCGCAGACTTCTGCTACAACTCTGAACTGTGTCACATCCAGAAGTTCGCAGATGACACAGCCATCATGGGGTGTATCAGGGACAATGAAGAGGAGGAGTACAGGTGCCTGGTTAGGAACTTTGTTGCCTGGTGCCACAACAACAGCCTGCAGCTCAACACCTCCAAAACTAAGGAGCTGGTCATTGACTTTGGGAGGGACAGACCCAGACCTAGACCAGTTCTGATAGGAACGGAGGAGGTTGAGGTGGTACAGACCTATAAATATCTTGGGTTGTGGCTGGACAAAAGGCTGGACTGGACAAGCAATACGAGGCAGCTGTACAAGAAGACTCAGAGCAGGATGTACTTCCTGAGGAGGCTGAGAGCCTTCAACATCTGCAGGAGGCTCCTGTGGATGTTCTATGTATCTGTGGTCTTCAGCGTCCTGTCCTACGCTGTGGTGTGCTGGGGGGGGGGGGGGGGGGTGTGATGAAGGCAGACCTCTCCATGCTGGAGAAGCTGTTTAGGCAGGCAAGCTCAGTGGTCGGGATGAAGCTGGACCCTCTGGCAACCGTAGCAGAGAGGAGAACTCTGGACAAACTGCTGGACATCCTGGACAATGTCAGCCCCCCTCTGCACGCTGTCACCACCAGCTAGAGAACCCTGTTCAGCCAGAGGCTGCTCCTCCCCAAGTGCAGGACCAACAGACTGAAGAACTCCTTCATCCCCAGAGCCATCAAACTGTTAAACTCCTCACTGGAAGGGGGGAGGGCCAACAGAAGGACTGTAGGAGAAGGCTGAGCACCAATAACCTGCCCCGATAACAACCGGACACTCATGTGCAATACAAGAGAATGTATATTATTATCATTATTATTATTACTATTGTTACTTCTGCTGCTATTATTATGATTATTATTATATTATATCATCATTATTATTGTTATTATGTATGTATGTATATATATTATCTATCTATCTATCTATATATATATCTATATATCTATATAGATATATATATATTTAGTCTTTGTTTTCTTTTCTTCTATAAAGTTTTATTTATGTCTATTCTTTTTACCTTTATGGTAACAGTGCTGTGAATGTGTAGGAGATTGCACAGATACCGCAATTAAGTAGACAGCACCATCGAAAGCCCCACCTGCTGGCCTGACTGTCGTACTGCACTCCACTCTGAGCACACCCTTCATTCATTCTCTATTATTAAGCACATTAATGCACCTGTAAAGTAATTGTAACAATTGGTGTGAACACACCTTTATTCATCAACAATGACTATAAATGTTGGTGTTGCATAAGAATGGGAGACTGTTGGTGGCGCAAACTTGGCTTGCGGGTCCACAAGTTTTTTGGGGATGAAGAAGTCTGCGGTGCATTGTGGGCCATAGGTAGCTCCATAGGATGCACCTGAACCCATAGAACCGACCTACAATGTGTGCGTGTTTAGGCTGGAATTTAGGTTGCGAAGTAGATCGCTTCTCGCGCCAGTTGTGGTTTTGGACACCTACTCTGCGACCTACGATCCAACCTACTTGGCAATTCGGACGTAGCGCTGCTTCTCCGGCTTGGCATGAGATTCTAAATCTCTGAAGCAGTGAAACGCAGTGGTTTCCTCCTGCTGGTTCGCACATCTATTGGAGCTTCGTATCGCGAGGTAAATCCACGGTGGTCGTCAAGGGCCAAACGCACTGTAACGGGAAAACAGCTGCAAATAAAGAAGTGGTCCAAATACACAAAATCAAACAAAAGTGAATGTAGCACATTGAAAATATTTGTATGCATTCCACCATGTATCCCTCACATTTTATTTCATTGTCTCCATATTAATTATTGTTAACGTTATTTTTTTATGTGTTCTACCATAGATTCTTCAGGAACTTTTATTTTGAAGCCTTCTATTCCTGCACAAATACTTGTGCCCCCCCCCCCCCCCCACTCGTAACCCAGAGTGTGAGGGGGTGAGTGTTTTGGCTGTGGTCTGTAGATTTTGGTCCTAAAGTAGTTTTATGTGAATGTCATCAATTAAGTGCTCTAATCTCGTTCCTACGTAACTTCTGCGTTACGATGGGACTGTTCTGGAAGGGTTTAGGCGTTTTGACAACTTTTAGCTCATCAACTGTTGTGCAGTGTTCGGGAGGACTCCGACATTGTCGTTTCTCCCCTCCAGTACAGACTGGGTGCTGTGGTCCGGTGAATGAATGCTGCTGCATTTTTTTATTCATTTCTGTGTATGTATGTCACTGTTGCTCCCCTTATTTTCGTCTGTTGTATTTTTATTCTATGTGTCGATTATTGATCAGTGGTGTATTAATTTCTGTACAATACCCCTTTTACACTGAAAAATGCATTTCAACACGGGTTTTTAGACCCGCGTTTGCTCGGCATAAGGGCGCATTCAAGCTTCCAAAAAACCCGGGTCTGAACTCCCGCCGTGAGGCCTGTGTTTTTCTCTCAGACATCATCACGCTGACAACATCATCATGACACATAAACGTGCGCCGGAACACAGAGGTAAACAACTGACAACATGGACGTGGTGGAGTCGAACGTTCACGTTGTCGTTTGCGGGACATGAACAGGAGGACTGATCTTACGGCAGATGCCAAAACTTTGTGGAGAGATGAGTGAGCAGCTCTCAGCCCAGCCCAAGTTTTTTTCATTATTTCTTTGTTTCTGCTTCCACGATGACAGCCTGACAGGCGACACGGTGACAATCAGGGTCCCAGCAGCAACATTCTTACTGACTAGTGTTTGTTGTTCAACTGGACAGTTTGTCTGGTGAAGCTCTCTCAGACACTCCTTTCTTCATGCTACCTTCAGGCTCAGCAGCATCATAGTGAATGTGTCTGACTGGAATGATCACTTGTTTTAAGATGACGCTGTTCTTTTCTTTCTCAGTCTGATGAAGAGCTTGTGAGCAGCAAACGTCTCTCACTCTAAACACTTCATGCTGTAGAACATGGAAGCCCTGTTCTGGCGACCTCAGTCAGAAGAGCATGAGACTCTTAATCTCAGGGTGGTGGTTCAAGCCCCATGTTTCCATTCATCTTTAAATCTCTTAGCGTGTTCTTTCTCGTAAACCAGCTGAGGCAGCTTTCATCATATGATTTATTTTAAAATATAAATATGGAACAGAACCATTGGAATACGATGTCAGGACATTTGAAGGAATGTAAATCTCCTGTTGAAATGTTGCAGTGTGCAGCTGAGGCTCTCTGGCAGTGGCACAAGGAGCCCCAAAGGCAGAACCTGGACCCTCCTGGAGTAGAACCACAGGAGAGGGCCTTCTTGGCTCCAGATTGATGGAAATCACGTGTCTGAGGGTGTTAACAGCCATTAAGTTGATCTGGTTGGGCACTGGTATTTTTTTCTTGCTGCAGCTCAGGAGTGATTCAGGAGAAGAGTTTCAGAACAGCCAAAGTTGGGGACTGGAATTTAAAAATGTCACCTGGAACCAGACAACCTTGGGAGGTAAAACCTCCAATCCTAGCCACTCAGATGCAGCAGCAGAAAGAAGCTGTCATCTACCTTGACAGTCAGAGCATCAAGTCAAGAAAACATCAACCATCTTGGAGTTCCAAACCTTCACCTGTCAGATTCAGCTACTTATTATTGTGGGATTTTAAATTTGAACACCATGGAATTTGGACAAGGAGTTTTCCTTCCAGTCCTAACATCATCGTCCAGCCTCCAACCAGAGGTCCATCAGTTATCATGGAGCCACAGGTGGAGTCTGGATTCTTTTCTAGAATGAGACGGCAATGACAGTCCTGCCAAGAGACATCACTGACATGACTGAATGACCCAGTCATGTGACTGGATGACTTCAGTCACATGGCTGGATTACACCCTGGTAGCAAAAGGTGACTGAGCCAGATCTGGGCCGAATCCTCTATGAAATCTGGCCCAGATCCAGATGCCAGATCCAGACCGATGTCTAGACGCACAATGGCCAAAAAACAGCCCGCAATCCCTATTACAGATCAGCACCACACCAGACCCAGAATTGGTCCAGTTCTGATTTGACTTCAGTATTTGGCGCCTTCGGCTTAAAGTCAGGATAACATATTGGGACCGAATCCCGTTAGTCACATACATTTTCATTTCACCTCAGGTTTCGGTTCAAGCCTGTATTAAATATACGGGCCACAACCGTTTGGAACTTGTTAATTGAAAGGCTGTTTTACATGTTTTATCATTCAGACAAACTCCGGCAAGTCAGCCAAATCCATGTGTGCACTACAGCCGGATCAGGACGCTTTCAAACGGATCTGGCCCAAAGACTCCTGCTATCTGGGCAGTGTAGATGCCAATGTAGAGGTTGGGGACATAGTCTCTGAGAATCCAGCTTGAACCCGCGCTCTCCTTGTTTTTCAAAAACCCAAACAGTGACCATCAGTCTCCCTCAAATCCTGTACTTGGGTTCAATGTTGCTGTTCCATTTTGCAGCAGTAGGGGTCGCTGTGATACCAGGATCAGTTCAAGATTCCCAACTCCAGCTGATGTTGGTGACCTCAGTGGCAGGGTAAAATGGCGCTTCAGTGGATCATGTGATCAACTCATGTGTGTCCTCACTGCTCCACAGGTCTGTCAAATGTTCTGTAAAATAGTTGGACCCACAGCAGAGATGCTACATTAGGAGTTGATGTGAGTTGTTGCAGATACCAGTGTCCAAAGTCCAGGCTTGAACCTGGTTTGTGCCAGTTATTTGTCAAGCTAGCAGTGATTCTTTTCTTTTCACATCGCTGTATCTCCTGATGACTCAGGACCAGTTGATGTCCATTAACCTGTCGTGGATGGCAGAGAACTTTCTCCAGCTCAACCAGGACAAAACTGAGGTCTTAATTAAAGCTGGAGGCAGCGTTGTTAGGGCCTGAGCCTCCTCCCGACCACCGCAGCTGAGTAGCAGGAGTCGTCCTGAATCCAACAATGTATTTTATGAGAGCGGTGGGACTTTAGGAGGAGGTAGAAGCCTCAGTGTGATACCAATTATGAATCAGAGCTGAGAGCTGTGCCTTTAAGAGCCCCTCCCCCGCTGCTCTCTGCCACCCATGTCATAGTGGAGAGGAGGATTTTTTAAGAGTTTGTTGTTTTAAAAATGCTGTGAAGTTATTTGTGAAGTGGAGCGAGTTACAGTGCAGACGTGAGAAGCGTCTGTTTGAGGCTGTGTGTGTCTGAGGACACAGCCTCCCATTAGTTTACATTGTAAGGTGTAAAGTGGGTCCTGGACTTTGAGGTCCTATAAAATCTAAACTGTTAGAGTTATTACGAAGTTTTTCATGGCTTTTGTTCAGCACAGTGTCACGAGTCGTGTTAAATTTTGAAGTCGGTACCATGAACGCCCTGGGAGGAGATCGCATTTGTTTGGGGTCCAAAATAGGAACAAAGTTGTCCTTTCATGCAGTGTTGTTTTCGTCACGCTGGACGAAAACGAAAATGACGACATCAGACCCCTTTTTTCCATGACGATAATGAGACTACGACGAACGTCACCATAGCCCTGTAAAGACTAAAATGTGACGAAATTGTATACATTTTCATCTGATGAGAATGAGACGAGACTAAATTGTTCGTGGGTGGACGATCAAAGTTTCAAAACATGTGTTTTTTTTCCGCCAAGTATAACATGCGTGCAATGTCAATCAAGAGCTCACACATCAGAATGGAGCCAGCTGTAGCTGTTGGTCCTAATGGTCATGCCCCCATCATCAGTTCACACGCACTAAAGGCCTCTCGCACGCACACACACAGGCACACACAGAGACAAGTCTGGGCCTGTCTGCAGCGGAAGAGACACACACCATGGCAGCAGCAGCGGTGTCGGGTGGTCGTAAAAAGAGGGATGATTAAAGCATAGCTTCAGCCTATGTTAGGCCAGCCCAGTGATGCATTTTCTGTTTTGCAATAAGCCTAAGTTTTTGTGGTGGTGGTGGTTACGCCTGGTGCAGAGACCTCTTCCTAGTGCTACATGCTAAAGCTAGAATGAATGGGGTTGCCAGGAGCCCTGCTAATGTTGGCTCGTTTAAACCAGCCCTTCTATTAATTTAGCATGTTATGAATAAAACCCCTGTCCATTTGTGGACACGTGGCAAGTGAAATGCTTTGACCCATGTTTGTGGGACTGGGAAACACGGTGGTCTTCAGACCTGTTGCTGTTCCCTATCTAAGCAACACGCCTGGATGCTTTAACCAATAACAGCAGCTAAAGCTAATATGTAGGACATATGGTCATTCATATGGAAGTCAAGTGTGCTTTTACTTTTTGTTTAATCATATTTTATTGCGATACAATACTCATATTGTGTGCCAGTGTGTTGTCTGCATCTGCAACAAAATAATAAAAGTATAAGGTAGAGAAAGAAAAAGAAGGGAAAAAACTCCCCTTGAAAGTAGATCAGTTTCAGTGTGCTTCATTCTAACACCTGTATTGGCCTATTAAGTACATACACATATATCTTTTATTTATAGGTATCTTTAATATTTGACTAAAACCTTTTTGAGTTTTCGTCGACAAAAACTAGACTAAAACTATCAAGGATAGAAATGACTAAAATGTGACTAAAACTAAGAAGCATTTAGTCCAAAAGACTAAGACTAAAACTAAATCTAAAATGCCTGCCAAAAACAACACTGCTTTCATGTCCATATTGTGGACTTCCTGTTGGATTTAGGTCATAAGTGTCTCATATCATTTGTAGGTCTTGATGAGACAAATAGTTGAATTTTGGTTTTATGTCTCTACGACATTCCTAGGGGCCGTGGTGGGCTGTAGAACACATTTTGAGAGATGTAGGTGGCGCTGTGGAACTCAATTGGCACTTGGGGGTTTAATTTTTAACTTTTTTAAACATTTTTGCCGTACAGGATGTGCGTGCCAAATTTGGTGAGTTTTTGAGCTCAAATTATGGTTCCAAGTGGCAAAAGTGGGAAAAAAGAAATAAAAATGGCAAAAACAGTTGGGTCTTCGCCCCAAAGTTTCTTTGGGCTCAGGCCTGAATTATTGACAGCATGAAAAGAGCCTGCATTTTCTCTTCAACATGAAGGAGCTGAGAGTTTCTAAATACTGTTGATGGTGTCTTGCACCATAGTTAGCAGTCACAGACAAACACAACTCATCTTTTAAAGCCTGTCAGAAACCTGCTGGAGGTTCCACTGAGATTTGAACTTGGACCACTGGATTCAAAGTCCAGAGTGCTCACCATTACACCATGGAACCATTCAAAGGTTAAAATGAGTGAGACAAATTATGGCACTAATCATGTATAAGGGACTACAGTGGTCGTCTGGATATAATTTTCACAAACTAATGTTTTCAGATTTTGAGACAGTGACACAGGGCTCTTATTTTGGAGGGCCATGAAGATGTGAAATATCCCAGACCTCTGAGATCAGAGCGTTCACTTTGATCTCAGGGTCCTGAATTTGGGGGTTCTTCCTTTGGTCTCCAAGTTCTAACTCCCATCTGACTGAATCTTTTTTTCAATTGCAATTTCTGAGACCCTGATGATGTCCAGGAAGAAATCCAGACATTCAGTTTTTCATCTCAGCTGTTCTGACTGAGACATTTAGCAGTCAATGAAAAAAAAGGGTTAAAACCCAAACTGTGACCTTTACAGGAGCTAACAAAGTGTCTTTCTTCTGAAACTACTTGAGGAACTCGTTAAATTGGTATAATATGCATTTCTGTGTGCAAACTAGTGAGGGGCATGGATGTATGTAAGGATATTTTACCACCGATACAGAACCCAAACTTTAGTCATGGGATGAGATGGCAACAATGAAGATATGATTATAAAGTTAATGGAGAAAATGCATTGGTTTGGTTTGGAATTTTCCATTTTGGATGCATAGGAACATGGAAAAAATGTCCTTAGTCAGAAGTGGGACTTGAACCCACGCTTCCAGGAGAGACTGCAAGCTGAACACAGCACCTTAGACCACTCAGCCAACCTGGCAGAAACTTTGAAGTCGCAGACCGCAATATTAAATGAATTAATTCACTGACAAGGTAGAATTTTTTCCACAGGAGCTACTGGCTCCTGAGTTGTTGCATTTATTGTTAACATTAAACACACAGTCTGTGTTCATGGCAGTAAGAAATGAATTTCATTTTTCTAAAGGAGAAGAAATGAACCAGAACCACATGACATCTCTTGGTCACTTTGTTACATGGGACACATTCCAGACAGGAAAGTCCCACCAAGACTTGAACTTAGATCACTGAATCCAGAGTCCAGAGTGCGCACCATTACACCATGGATCCAAACACAAGGATGAGTTTCCTCAAAGTACGACTTGACATCGCCTGCAATACAACCTGTTGCTATTTGGAGGTTCATCTTGCTCTTGTTCCAGACTACATGGACAAAAGGAACAAGAACCACAAGGAAGTCATGAAACTCCAGATTTATTCAGGACTTTCTAACTCCATCGTATGACCTGTGAGCAAAGACTGGCCAGGCCTTCCTTAATTTATCAGTTAATTACTGCTTCAACAAATATGCCACATAATTAAGTTACCAGAACTTCTCTCATTGAAAAACACACCAGCCTGATGTCTTGACATGACATGAAAAATTCTCTAAAAACACACAGTTGGGGTGGATGGATACAAGGTTAACCAGGAGGAGTCCTGTTCCTGAACCATGGATGGAACAAAGTCCACTGGAAAACTCAGCAATTCCTGAGTGCCAAATCCGTCCAGGAGCTTGGGTCTCCACTTGACTGTGATGATCCATGAGATCAAGGAGGACAGAGAAAAGAAGGCTCCTGTTGGAGATCTCCTACCTTCTTCCCACACTTCACTAACTACTTGGATGTCAGGGATATTACCGTAAATGACCAATTAGTAGCCAGTAGCTTTTTGCAAAATGGATGTGGACCCTGGGCGTTTAAAAGAGACCAGGCGTCTCTTGGTAACAGGCTTTTATTTAGTTTGGCACTGTCCAGCACTGGGCCATTATTTTATTTTTTTAGTAATAGGTATACAAGGTATAACAATATACTGTAGTACTTTAAAGAACAGTAGTGCAAATATCAAGATTGTCCAGAGAACACTTTACACAAGAACACTTTATTAGTAAGAAAAAGGGCGTGACAACTTGAGGCCCGCATACTTCAACTTTCACGACAGTCTCATGCGGCCAAAATAGCAGATCTACACATTCACAACACGTCGACGTTATCACCTTGTCGATCTTTTTTTTCTTTCTTTTTTTTGCATGGAACCATGAGCTTGAAGATTTGCTGTTTGCGGTGCACTAACGTCATGCGACATAAGTTACTGGTAAGTTCAAATAAATTGCAAAATCTTACATGAAACCAAGTTAAGATAAAATTAATCTCAAGTAATGGCCCCCAGGTGTTTGAATGAACCATGGCATTTATTTGAGACAGGCGTCTATTTTACAAAATGAGGTCGGACCCACGGCCATTATATGAGACCTGGTTGCAGTTTGACACCGGGCTGTTAATTGGTCATTTACGGTATGTACTTTACTCAAATGATGTATTATGAGTCTTCTGTTTGACAAGAAGGAAGTCAGGGGTTCATTGCCTCACTTGTTGGTGGTGCCCTCAACCTGCTGAGAGGATCACTTAGTTCTCTGCAGAGAAACATGGCAGCTCTGCTGAAGGCTGCAGGAAACCTGCTGGAACTGAGACTTGGACTCAGGTCACTGGATTCAAAATCCAGCGTGCCAACAGGTCCACCATGGCATGCGTGCTTTACTTATCTTGTAAAAAGGACTTTAACAAACAAATACGCTTGAAAACTTTTAGACAGTGACACAGAGCTCTTATTTGAAGGGCCATGGGATGTGAAATATCTAAACCTCTGAGATCAGAGCGTTCACTTTGATCTCAGGGTCCTGACTTTGGGGGTTCTTCCTTTGGTCTTCAAATACTTTTGTTATTTATTGGCATAACTTTCAACTTGCATGCAAAAAGAGAATCACAGTCAATTTAAACCCAGCAGACAGTGTTTATTTCTAATAAATCAGACAATTGCACAGATGAAAATTAAAGGGCAAAAAAGGTTTAAAAAATCATTCTTCACTGTAAAGCTTTTTAAAGTTTATTTTAAGGTTTAAAGGTGACAGAGTGTCAGGATCTGTGACGCCATCTTGTGGTAGTGGGTCATCATCTTGTTGTGTGGTAGTGGATTCATTTATCTGCTATTTCAACACATTCAAGTTCATTATCCTACATGTCAAAGTACATTTGGTGTGGAGTTTTATTTTCTGGCCTCAATCATAATGTGTGCATTTCTTCTTCATTAACATTTCTCAGCTTTATAATTTTTTTTAAAATATTTTTTCTTCATATGTTTTCCATTCCATTGTTGTTGATGATTCTATAGCAGGTTTGAGTTCCCTGTTGACTGAAGCATCAACAGGAACAAAAAGCTCGAGACTGTCAGAGCTCCAAGTTGGGCCGCTGATATTAAAGTAGGAGATGAACACATCCAGGTTAGCATCCCTCTCAGAAGCTGCTACTTTAGCTCTTCAGAATACAGCAGCATAGCATAGCTTCATCTGGCCAGTTAGTGGCCCACTTTGATGTCTGGGATATCAGGTTAAAGGTTCTTTACAGCTCTGAATGAAGGCTTTCTAAAGTGTTAACAATGCCATAAATAACACAAGCATTCAGTAACCCTTGATAAAAGGAGACTCACCATCAAGTTGGACCAGTTGAAGAACAAAAGGACTTCTCCACTATCACATTTCTCCTCACTGGTCCAGACTTGGGGGACCTCTGTACTAAATGGAGAGTTGAGGAAATGGGCTTATGGTGGCCCTGCGGTCCACAGACCTCCTGTACAGTCACCAAGCGCTGGCAGACACAATCCTAATGGAACCAATTATTTCAAAATGACAGCAACAAGTAATAAATAAGGCATGACAGTTTTGAAGTAACTTGCCCAACACTGGTTTGTGAGTTGTGCTGTCCTGTATTGGAAGGTTAAACTTCTTGAAATGTCATGCAAGTTTTTTTCTTCAAAAGAAATGCGTCCTTCTCATGTTGAGCTGTGGACATCAGCTGACTGCCTCTGTTGCCACTGCCTTGTTGGCAGGAAAAGCCTGAGCAGAAATGAAGAGGGAGTTCAAGGCAGTAGGTTTCACTGCAGAGTTTAGGCCTTCATCCAGCAAAGAACCAGAATGATGATGTCAGCACTCCTCAAGCACTGCTATGTACCTTTGAGAGGTCGGAAAACAACATGACTTCTCTCACTTGTTATAGATGTTTATCTGTACCTAGATATTATTGATGTCATGTATATATTTGGATATTAATGTGTCATTCATGTTACATAAAACATGTTAAACGACACGGAACGGCGTGGACACAACAAACGATGAGCTGGTTCAGAGACACGAGGCAGAAAAAGGAGGATGAACTCTTATTTGTTCCAAAAATGACTTCACCCTTGAACTCTGATGTCAGGGAATTTTCCCCCTCATGATCCTTGTCATGTCATTTTATAGGCTCCTCCTTTTTTTTCATTGATGTGACGTTGCATATTGGGAGATTAAAGTAGAGAACTTCAGTTTGGCAAACAGTGTTGTACTTTAATATACTTTGATGAAAACTACATTTGACCAGGAATACTACATTGGGTCAAATATATCCTTCGTTAGTGATGGTGTGACTAATTTTAACTTAAGTGCTTTGGTTTTGATTACCTAATTAAGATATTCATGAAGAAATAAACTGAGATTTGTAATTTTTTGTTTTTTCAAAGTTGTCAGTTCCTGTCTGAAGCCTTCATCGTTTGAGTTTCTTCAGAGCTGACAGACAGAAACCCTCTGAGCCTGGTTCTATTAGTCCAGGTTTACACACCAACACAAGGATTGATGCTGGTTTCTTTACATGCAGCTGAAATCTAGACTTCAAGTGTTCATGTGAGGTTACAGCTTTATGTCTGTTTAGTTTTCAACAAATATTAAGTAACTTTTATGCAAATGAGCAATGTGCATTTCATGCAAATTAACCATGACCTGCCTGCTCATTAACTGTCAACAAAACTGCTGGAGAGAGATCATCGTTACTGGATGGGAATATTAATGATGTCTATAAGCAAAAAATGATCGCAATTATTGAGCTTACTAACGAACTTTAGTCTCAGAGTAGCTGAATCTGTTAGGGGGAAGGCAGTGTGGACCAGCATGAGCCTCCTACAAAATACAGTGGAGAGATGAAGAAATCATGAGGAGTCGCTATGTGATTGAAGTGTTAAAGACGTGGATCCTTTGGTGGTAATAGGATTTGAGCTATTGACTCTATTTTTAGTTTATTTCAATGTAATTGCAAACATCAGTTGCTCACTTATTAGCTAGCAAGTAAACAACAGTACTTTTCTGTGTGCTAGCTTAAGTAGACTGAGCGGTCAGTTGAATCTTTATTTCTATGTGTGCTAATGGTAGCAGGGGTTTAGATTTCTCAGCCTAGGATTAAATTAAAGCCACAGTCAACGTTGTTAGGGCCTGAGCCTCCTCCCGCCCACCACGGCCGAGTAGCAGGAGTCGTCCTGAATCCAACGATGAATTTTATGAAAGCAGTCGGACTTGTAGTTTAGGACAGTGTTTCTCGACCCTGTTCCAGGGGACCCACTTCCAGCGCACCTGATTCAAATGATCAGTTCATCATCCAGCTCTGCAGAACCCTGACAACCAGCCATTTATAAATATGTAAATTTGTCAAGTGACAGCTCCATGAGAGCTCCAATCCCAGCAGTGGACTCATCCACATTCTGGAGGAAATCCAGCATTTTGTTGGAGAGCCCAGATTCTGGACTGACTACTGAACAGCAGGAGGAACCATCTTCCTGTTGCCTTTATTTGATGCATCTGTCTGAATGAGAATGGGAGGGGTTTATCTGCTGTTAGGCTCTTGAGAACATCACCCACTGTCTTTGGAGGGAGGACATCTTTAACCTCTGCCTCTGTCTTTGCTGATGGTTCAGGATGAAAAGATGGAGAAATTGTCAGATGTTGAGGGTCTGAAGATTGGAGCCACCACTAACCCAGTTTTCCCACAGGCTGATTCCTTAAACCATCAATAAAACTCTGCATTCACTTGTTCTCAATGTTAAATGTCACCTTTCTCCTTGTTCTGATACAAAAATTCAACAGCTTCTATCATTTATTTTACAGAAAATGTTGATGAGACACTCAGATTTTTTGCTGAACATGTTTGAGGTAGCAGGATCCACACATGTATTCATGTTTACAGCAGACAAGGGAGGAAACCTTGGAGGACATCAGTGGGTCTCACTTCAGGTGTGAAGGCCTCTCAGTGTGAAGTTGAAAACGAGCTGACCAGGAGTTGAACCTAGAATCTTCTGATCCGCAGTCAGATCCATTGCACCACCGGCCCTGTGAAAAGGTCTTTATGTTCATGTGTACTTCATTTTACAGAGAATCCAAACAATCTGGTGTCACTTTCTGGTGACACAATGGTGCAGTGGTCAGCACTGTTGCTTCCCAGCAAGAAGGTTCCACATTTGAGCCCCAGCTGTGTGAGTCTCCATGTTCTCCCTGTTCCTGCTGGGTTCTCTCTGGTACTCCAGCTTCCTCCACAGTCCAAAGACATCAAGAGAGGACGAGGCTGATTGATACTCTAAATTGACTGTAGGTGTGACTGTGAGAGTGAGTGGTTGTCTGTCTCTATGTGTTGGTCCTGTGATGGACTGGCGACCTGTCCAGGGTGAACCCCGCCTCTAATCCAGAGGCTGATCATAGTAGATCTGGTTAGGATAGGAATACTGGAAGTTACCGTTTGGTCCACACTCCGGAACAGAAGGTGGCGGTAATGCGCAAATAAGCTGGATGCCAACCGAAGACGAAGAAGAGGAAAGAGAGGAAGAAGAAGAAGAAAAAGAAGAAATCGGGACATTTTCAAACAACAAAGAAAGAAGGAGAAGTCCGGGAACCCCTGCCTCGGTCTTTGTTTCCTGAAGGCTTAGCGGCGCCAGTAGAACCACAACATGTGCGCCGCGCAGCTGCTGCGGGTGTCGGTCCAGGAGCGGATCCTCGCCGCCGCTGAAGACTTCCTGCTGCAGCTGGGAGAAGGAGACTCAGCGGCTGGAGTCCCGGTGCTGAGAAAGCTGCTCACCGAGCGGCTGGCGGCGGCCGCGGAGCAGATCGTGTCTCTGTTGGAGGAAACCGTGGCGGAGTACGAGCGGGAGAACCGCCGGCAGAGGTTGCTGCTTGATGCCGTGCTGAATCCCCGAGTCAGGCTGGACAGAGCAGGTGAGTCCCCACCAGGGACCTGCTGGGCCCCTAATTTAGCCCAGGAAGTGGAGCTCCAGAGACGCTCCAGGCGCTGTGCAAATCCCTGTGCTGGGTCCTATTTAGAAGACCTGCCTTAACGATCAGTATCAGCATGTTACCATTGAACTGAACCACAACAAGACCTCGCCTAGGTGACGTTCACACTGGATCACCAACAATACAATTAAAACTTCAACATCAAAACACACAACACACACACACGTCAGCAGTCTGTCTCCTGCAGCAAGTCACATGATATCCAAATGAGTCCCGTCAGAATGAACCAATGTTACAGTCGATTTAGGGGACAAAATCCAAAGACAAACCTCCTGCAGACACCAGTGAAGCTCTGTTGTTTCATTTCATTGCAGTTTCAGTCCAGATCAGTGAGTCCAGAGCTGCTAGCTTGACAGCTAAACACGGAGCATCACAACACTCAGCAGGACCGTAGCTGGAGTCGTTTTGCAGGCTTGAATTGACATCACTCATGCGGCTCTTTGAGTGTCTCACTGGTTCAGACCTCCAGTGCTACAACCATGAACAGGAACTTTGAAGACCATCAACCATTCATCAACAGTATAGAACAATGCAGAATAGTTTCCACTTCTAAATAAAAGGCTAGCACACTGTTACTACTACAATATTACAGTATTAGAGGTTTTAGAAAGTTCACCAAATTAAGAGTAAAATATTATATCATAGGCATTGACTCAGCTACATGTAGAATACAAAGATACAATGAAAAATATACAATGATGATAAAATCCTGCAGGTCATGTAAAGAAGAGTTGGGTTTTGGATCTTGTTTTTGACAGGTAGTTTGTTACCAAATAATTAGCTTCATAAATGCATGCATGCCCCAGCTAGGTTGAATATTTAGCCGTTTTTAACCTGCTTTAAGTTTCCACTGTGTCCACCTGTCGTCGTGTCCGCAGTGCTGGGTCCTGCTCCTGCAGCTTCAGCATCCTGACCACCACCAGCCCTCCCACTTTGGAAGAGGTCTCCTAGTTTAATACATTTGGCAGCATCTTTTGTAGCAGTTTTATTTTTCTTCTGTATATCTTCTTCTATTCTTCTTCCTATCTTTGTAGTTTTTGACATATTTTTTCCTGGTGATGCATCACAGTCACGCGTGAAAACACATGTCATGAAAAAGCTGACTGAGACTGATAGGGATGAAAGAGAAAACAAAACCAATTGAGCCACATAGCCAATCAGCTTTCAGTAAAAGTAGATCATTCTCAGGTCAGACAGGACCAGTCAGGCTGTGCCACACCAACACCTGTAAACACGTGTACTGGAAAGTCCACCGATCCATCCATTTTCTACCTCTGATCCTGTCAAGGGTCACAGGGGGGTGAAGCCTTTGGGTGTGAGGCAGGGTTCACCCTTGACAGGTCACCAGTCCACCACAGGGCCAACACATAGAGACAGACAACCATTCACACTCACATTCATACCTACAGTCAATTTAGAGTCTGGATTAACCTCGTCTACTCGTGATGTCTTTGGACTGTGGGAGGATGCTGGAGTACCAGAGAGAACACACGCAGGAACAGGGAGAATATGCAGACTCCACACAGAAAGACCCTGTGCTTAAGCCAGGACTCCAACTCAGAACCATCTTGCTGTGAGGTGGCAGTGCGAACTACTGCACCACCGTGCCGCCTATATTGGAAAATGTACAGGCCTATTCAAAATTTTTTGTTCATGGCCCAGCTGGCCTGGGCTTGATCGGCAAATTGAAAATTGTCCCACTTTTCCCAGTGGCCACCATGTCCCTGGACCCCGCACACTGACCAGGAAACTGGGAGGTGGCACTCATGCTAGCCAGCAAGTGTCTCCGGTCTTGTTGTGTCCATATTCCAGGTCATTGTGATGGCTATTTGATGTTATTAGAGCCATTAAACCTCACCATGTGATTATGAATGGACAAAAACTTTCAGCAGAGGGGACCAATGACTTTTGACATGGGTGACACAACATTGATCCAAGCATCTGAACCCAGCGTTTCTATTCCCAGTTTGCTGACTGGTCGTCAGTAGCAGGATGTCTCTTTTCATTGAGTTGATTTCTGTTTCTGTCTGTTGCTCCGCTATTTCAGAGTAAAATGAAGAGATTTCTGATGTTGCTGTTTGTGTCCTGCAGATGTGGAGCAGCTGCAAGTGATTAAAGAAGAGGTTCCCCCTGACCTGCAGGACCAAGAGCCCCCGCACATTAAAGAGGAGTGGGAGGAGTTCTGGACCAGTGAGGAGGGAGCGCAGCTTCAAGGGCAGGAGGAGGCTGATATCACCACGTTCCCCTTCACTCTGGTCCCTGTGAAGAGTGAAGGGGACGAAGAGAAACCTCAGTTCCCACAGCTTCACCAGAGTCTAACTGAGGAGAACTTGAAAACAGAGTCTCTGAGCAGCAGCCCAGTTCATCCTCTGAAAACAGAAGTTGTTGAAGAAGAGTGTGGAGGGCCAGAACCAGAACCAGCCAGCAAGGTAGATCCAGATACACTTGTACAACCCCAGACTGATGACCAGATGTCAGACTCTTCTGAAGCTGAGACTGAAGTCAGTGGGGATGTTTGGGTCAGACCTGATAACACGACTACCTCTGAGCACAAGGAACCCTTTGGCTCAAGGAGGAATTTGCTTCAGAAATTGAGCCCAGGACAGGAAGTGACTCATTGCAGCTCAGAAGAGCAAAAAGTAAAGACTGAAGGAGAATCAGAGAGCATCAGGAATGTGACCTTTGATTCTTCTGAATTTCAGACAGAAGTCAGTGAGGATGAGCGTCCCTTTAGGTGTTCAACATGCAGTAAAGGTTTTAGTAACAGAAGGAGTTTGGATAAACACATGGGAACACACACTGGGGAGAAACCATTCCCATGCTCAGTTTGTGGCAGAAGATTCTCAAAGGGATATTTGAAAACACACATGAAAATGCATACTGGAGAGAAACCATTCCCCTGCTCAGTTTGTGGCACAAGATTCTCAGAAAAGAGACATCTGAAAAGACACACAAGAACACACACAGGAGAGAAACCATTCCCCTGCTCAGTTTGTGGCATGAAATTTTCAGAAAATGGATATCTAAAAAACCACATGAGAACACACACTGGGGAGAAGCCATTCCCCTGCTCCATTTGTGGCAAAACATTCTCAGTTAAAGAACATCTGAAAACACACATGAGAACGCACACTGGGGAGAAACCATTAACCTGCTCAGTTTGTGGCAAAAGATTCTCACAAAAGGGACAAATAACAAGACACATGAGAATGCACACAGGGGAGAAACCATTAACCTGCTCAGTTTGTGGAAAAAGATGGTCAGAAAAGGGAAATTTGAAAAAACACATGAGAACGCACACTGGAGAGAAACCATTCCCCTGCTCAGTTTGTGGTAAAAAATTTTCGGTAAAGGGAAACTGGACAAGACACATAAGAACACACACTGGGGAAAAAACGTGAAAAAACATAGCACTGAAGCTGTGACAAAAGATTGGGAGACGCAGGTCAAAAGCCAAATAATGAATGTATTTAACTAAAAAAAAAAAAAAAAAATTGACCAAAAATTGGCCCAGGGGCCTCCAACTAGGAGGAATGAACAGCTCCCCACCCTCCAGGTACCTGCTGCAACACAAGAAACATCATGAAAGACGCAAGGTTCCAAATGACTTTTCAGTTAAACCTGTGTTTGGAGCGAGTTCGCGGTATGCGTCAAAACTGGGTTACACTATGATGCTGCAAAACCAAATCCCTGCAATCCATCCATTTTCTTCCGCTTGTTCTTGTTAAGGGTCGCGGGGTCTGGAGCCTATCCCAGCAGCTTTTGGGTAAGAGGTGGGGTTCACACAGGACAGGTCAGCAGTCCATCGCAGGGCCAACATATATAGACAGACAACATTCACACTCACTTAAGAGTTTCCAATCAGCCTCGGTCCTCATTTGCACGTCTTTCGTCTGTGGTAGGAGGGCAGCGAACCTGGGGGAACCCACTTAGGCACAGGGAGATGTTTTGCCAACTCAACCAGGTCAAGAGATTCATTCAGAGACGTGACAATTAATCCAGTTGAAGAAAGGACTTTCGGCCTGTGAGGCCTAACACCCTTTTCTGAAGCCTGCATTTGAGTGACCACATGTTTCTTGAAACAAAGGGTCAGAAACAGGGGGCTCAATCTGGCCACTGACCCCCCCCAAAACTCGTTCCTTGCTTGACCAGAAGTTCGTGTGACGCACTGCTATTGGCTGAGAGCCGGTAACATTCCACAGGAAGTGACATCATCTGCCTCACCAGATAAAATTTCAGCGCAAGAAAGGTTCGGTCTCTTCAACTCTCCTCTTCAGGGCGAGAGGCGGGGTACACCCTGGACAGGTCGCCAGTCTATCGCAGGGCCAACATACAGAGACGAACAACCATTCACACTCACGGTCAACTTAGAGAATTCAATCAGCCTTGTCCCCAAATTGCATGTCTTTGGACTGTGGGAGGAAGCCGGAGTACCCGGAGAGATCCCACGCAGGCACGGGGAGAACATGCAAATAAAAAAAAAACATGCGCCTGAGCTGGGACTCGAACCCAGAATCTTCTTGCTGTGAGCCCACAGTGCTAACCACTGCACCACCGTGCCCCCCCCCCCCCCCCCCCACACACACACACACACACACACACACACACACACACACACACACACACACACACACACACACACACACACACACACACACACACACACACACACACACACACACACGCTCATTCATATTATCACTTTGTATCTTTTGGTTAGATAAACCGTTTTATCAACGTGTTGCTGATTGATTGATGCACTGTGTTAATAAATATATTTTTATTATAAGAGAGAAGTCGTAGTGTCTTTTGTGGACAAACTTGTGGTCACGTGTCTAAGCAATAGTCAGTGCTCGGATCTCATCCTTCAACATCAGAGCTGTCCCTAGGTAGTTAATGTTACAGAGTTTAGTAGATAAACCCTGTTCGAGACTGATAACTTTTACAAGTCGTATTTTAGATTCCCTGAACTCATCAGGGTGGTGCCCCGAATAATTAATATTTCATATTAGGGATGCACGATCGTATCGGTTGCATATTGGTAAGGCCCCGATAATGGCCCAAAAATGCCGTATCGATATCGAACCGATGTCAAAATACACCCGATAGTGTTTCTCCAATAGTTTTCCTGAAATAATAACGTGTTCGCCTCCTCCAATGCCTTGGTAACATAGGCAGAGACCCTCCGCTGCACTGTAGTCTTCTCCACAACAGGCGGCACCAGCCTCCTAAACCAGCAAATAGATGCACTCATGCGAGGAAGAAGAACCTTCAGCTCCATGACCTCATCCCCTGCACCAGAGTACCGCCCAAGTTCATCAAGGATGGCCAACATGAGCAGGTCTAGATTCACCTCCATCTTTGGAGGTTGTTGAATTTCCTCCTGAGGACTGTCAGGCTGTTTCCTTACTTTGCTGTGTCACAACAGCAGACAGCAACAAGGACTGCTGTGGTGCACTTGGTAAAATCACCATCTGGAGTCTGGGCAAATATGCTGATGTGATCCTTTGACGAGTTTAGAATCAGTCAGAGATCAAAGACTGAAGCAGGAGATCAATGCTCAGAACCAGGAGATCAAAGATGGAATTCACAGATCAAACACAGAATTCACAGATCAAACACATAACTGATGAAGGCCCCCCCCCCAGACAGTTTCCATTTCAGTCAAGTCAATTTCATTTGTAAAGTGCCAAATCATAACAAATGTCATCTCATGACACTTTACAAGTAGAGCAGGTCCAGCGCCTCACTCCTTAAATCAGTTTCCTGTCCGCTTTGACGACCATGACACCCCCCCAGCACCAGACTTACACCACCACCTGACGACACGCCCCTCAGTGTGACCACAGCAGATGTGAGGAAGACCTTTCAGGGAATCAACCCTCGCAAAGCTGCAGGCCCTGACAACATCCCGGGGAGAGTACTGAGGGACTGTGCACAACAGCTGTCTGAGGTGCTGGCGGACACCTCACAGGTGCTGTCATCTGTCCCAACCTGCCTGAAGACTGCCACGATTGTTCCTGTCCCCAAACGCTCCACAGTGACAGGCCTAAATGTCTACCAACCCATTGCATTCACCCCGGTAGTCATGAAGTACTGAGAGAGGCTGGTCAAGGCCCACATCGACGTCACTGTGGACCCCCACAAGTAGTGATGGGTCGATGAGGCATCATGAAGCATGTCGACACAATGACACACTGTGTTGATACTATGTCACTGAATACTGACACCTGCTGGACTTAAAAAATCCCTGCAGGCAACCTACTTGACAGACTGATCTTACACTGATATGATGACCGAGTGTATACAATAACATCATTTAAGTCTTTGCATTCATATTGTATCATTCAATATCTTTCCACAATGTGAACATGTATCATAATTTGAATGAGGATGCTTGTGGACTTTGTTTTTAAAAATTTTATTCAAAAAAATAAGTTTTTCCTGTGTTTTAAAATTAAGTTTGTTGCTTTTCTTGCAAGCGATTTCTCCTGCCGTGGAGAACACTTTTGCGAGGTGGAGGTGAGGGGGGATGAAGACCCAAGCGCAGACAGTTGAATGGTGCACCAAAGGTTTTGTTTATTACGGGAAGGCTTGACGACTCGACTCGGGATGGGAGACTGGTAGACCATGACTGACAACTGGAGAACTAGTGATTGGAAAACTCGTGACACTTGATTAGGGACATTAAACTTGCCATGACAACATGTAAACTAAACGCATGACAACACAACACGACACGTAAACTAAACGCACGACACGAAAACCAAATGCAATGGACCAAGAACAAACAGGGGAAAACACAGGAGTTAAATACATGAGGGAAAACAAGACAAAGGTGGTGCAATCACCCAGGTGAGACACATAAGGTAATCACAGAGGGAGGTCAGGCAGACAGGACATGACTACAAAATAAAACAGGAAGCACAAGACAGGGATTGTGACACACAAGCTGACATGGCACTGATGATGCCGGCATACACAGGAACTCTTTGGCCAGCAGGAAGAGGTTGGGATAGGCAGTCCGCTGGCTCTTCCAATTGAACAGGAGAAAGGGGGAATCTCCAAGTATTCTGGTTTAGAGAGGCAAGGTAAGGAGGTTGGTGTTCCCGTTGAAGAGCACGTAAGTGGCAGATATTCCTTTAACGTGGTTTATTCTGCGGTCTGTAATCACAATACAGGAAAAAAAACAAACTAAGTATAAAATTGAAGTAATAAAGGACTGTATTAATAAGCACAATATTATATTATTCATAAACAGCACCTCACAGGAGGTTCATGTATATAACTTATATGGATTAGCTTAGTTTATTCAAATAAGCATAAATAAACATCAGTCAGCTATCAGATAAATAAAAAGTTATCATAGTGTCAGCATTTAACTATAAAAGTAAAATGTAATGAAACTCACCTTCTGTCATTTACACTCAGAAATAAACCATGGAAATCAATCGACAGAGGAAAAAAAAACACAACTAACTGCTGCCGGGAACGTATCAAAAGCGAGAACTCGTTGCTACTTAACGTATACCGCACGCGAGTGTGATGCGTTCATCAGCCTCAGGAAAACAATGGTGCAATCATGAACGTACAACATATGTCTTACGTTCATGATTGCACCATTGTTTTCCTGAGGCAAATTATAAGTTTATCGCTAAGTTTTCATATGAAAACTTAGCGATAAACTTATAATTTGTAGTGAACTAATCAAATAAATGAACACAACATGGACTTTTGAACACCAATGTACCAGAGGATCTTGAGTCTGTCCAATATTCCCTTCTGCTAAGTATTGCTGTACTTCAGAATTGTAACTGCAGTTGCGCTTCTCCCCACTTCATCATCCAAGTGCTGTCACAGGTCATCTAAAAGAAAAAAAAGCAAAACAAAATTGGCATTTTAGTACAATTTCAAAAAACAAACAAATAATGATGAACAACTGGCCTGATGTGGTTGCAGAGAGCTGTGATGATGGTCCGGGCTGGGCTTCGTTTGTGCGCCCGATGACTCGCGCACACTCAGACCGCAGTCTGGTTACAGCCTCGGTGCACCTGGAGGACCCCAAATGATTTGAATCTTGGGTCTAGAAGTGTTGCTAGGGTCAACACACTCAGACTCCAGACTGGAAGCAGTGGCTGTGACTCGACGCTTCAGGTGCTCGTGTAGGTGTATGGCTGCCTGAGTGAGCAAGGCTGAAGCGTGACGCTCAAGTGCAAGATGGAGCATTTTCATCATCGGGATGACCTTTGACCCTGACACTCGCCTCTCTTCAGACAACTCCACTGTAGCTTGATGGAATGGAGCAAGCACTAGAAGTGCTTCTCCTATGATGGTGAACTCATCAACTGTCAAATGAAGTCAAATTTCAAGTGGTGCAGAAAGGCAAGCCGGTGGGGCAGGTGTCATCAGACGCTCCATCAAACATCGTCAGTGGGCGAAAGACATTCTGGACACAACATGTTACTAAATCCCTTTTGCCGCCTGCTAAAGCTGGTTCCCACCTGTTAAAATAAAAGGCGGCCCCCACACTTGCAGGACGGGGTGAGCCACTGACCTCAGGTCTGCCCGTGATGAGACGAAGACCTCAAGCCTCAGCTCCTGCTGCAACACAGGAGGTAGGCTCGAGCAATGATAGCATGACATGAACTCTGCAAAAACGCATTTTTGCGATTGCAATTTTTACAATTCATTCGAAATATTTTCTCCTAAGATGAGGAGGATTTTTTTTCCCTCTCATAATCGTCTCTGTATCTCAAAGAGCTGCGTCCTCTTTACGATTTCATGCTTTTCTTAATTGTCTTTAATCAGATGTGAGACAAATACTCTTTGGCATCGATGCCAGTTTCATCATTTTAAATCTACTCAAGTTATGATCCATAAACATTAAAATACAAAACTGACACATGCACTGAATCTCAGTTTACAACATCCTCTGTATTTTCTTTTTAAATCGCAGGAATAACAAACTACTGTACAACAACTTGCGTGCTACAACAACAGGTATATATAAGTGTGTGTAAATTTTTATATATATTTTTTAATTTATTTTATTTTTTTCTCTTCGGTTATAACTATACGTTAAGCATTACTGTGTGTAATCTTTCTGGGATGTATGAGAACGGTTTTCTTCCTGTGCCTCCATTGGGATTAAAGCTGCCCAACTGTTGACTGCAGAGACCCCAGGTGAGCAGCATACCATCAGGTATCCAGAGAGCCGCACCAGGTCTCAGGCCGCCATCGGTGAGAACCAACGCAGCAGCTTCCTCCAGTACCAACAAACTCTGTGGCTCTACAGGTACATACACATCCCCAATCTGTTCATAACCTGAATTCTGTCCTTAACTTTTAAAGATCGAAGGCACGTCTAAACAAATGTGACAGTACGGAGTTCAAATCGGGTCCTGCTGTACGTGTGTAACCCCTTTACACAGCGATGCTCGGGGATGCGTCGGTGTCTACACAAACACACTTGTTCATTTCAGCTGCTTTCCTTCTGTGTAAAAACAGCTTCTAACATTGCGGGGAAGAATTCACAGAAAAAGGAGCACCCATTAACCAGAGGGGAACCTTTGTTAGTCGCCAAGAAGAAGAAGAAAATGGGTAAATACGTACAAAGGTTTTGTTCTGGGTTGTTGTTGTTTTTTTATTGCACTTTGGATTTCTGACATTTACAGACTGACAACACTTGAAATAAGGGGATTAAAAGAACATATTGAGGTCTATCTTAATGTCTTCTTTTCAGACGCTCCCTTATCATTGTGTCGTGCTGAAGCTTCAACATCAAACTGTGATGCGTCAAACCCCAATCAGCCTCGTCTCAAATAGCATGTCCTTGGATGGTGGAAGGAAGCGGGAGTACCCGGACAGAACCCATGCAGGCACGGGGAGAACATGCAGACCCGACACAGAAAGATCCCGAGCCCGAGCTGGCATTCGAACCCGGAACCTTCTTGCTGTGAGGCAACAGTGCTGACCACTGCACCACTGTGCAGCCTGAACCTAACTCATGTGTCATTATTTCAATATCAACTCCACTCTAAGTGTATAAGTTTATTTCCCAAACTTGTTTATCTACCTCTGAGGCGGACACAGTCACCTCCGTGAGTCCCTGTCGCTGCCACGTCCAGTCCAGTCAATCTGCATTGCTGTGATGTGAATAATGAGTTTGTCATGAAGTTGGTGCGCCCTCTACTGGGCAAATAGCCTAACGTCGGGTCGGGGTATCCTTTAAAAGTTAAACCATGTCTTATTCCCTGCATTTTTTTTCTGAAAAAATCGGCGATTATCGGCCAGTTTCGGCCAATTACCGATTATTCTTAAACAGGCTATAATCTATAGTCACAAAACAGAAACACGTCCTTTGCCTATTCTGTGTTGGTGTTTCTCAAGCTGAGTAGAAACTGAAATTAATCATGGTGGTTGAGACGCAACTCTGAGGTTCTGGTTTTAAAAAGTGTTTTTGAGAGAATGCAGTTCAACTGAAATAATGGAGCCACCATTGGATATGAGGGTGTGAGGGCTGATCTTATTTTCTCTGAGGTCACCATGGAAAGATCCACTTGGTACCAATTACTGACCTTTATATTGATGTATTCATCCCCTATCAAACACTGAATTATCTTAGAGTGTATTCAGACTATCTTATATGAGTGTATGTTCTTGTTCTGATGGTCTCTCTTCCTAGTTCCTGTCAGTAGGTGTGCTGCTGCAGAGTCTTTAACCACTTGTTGGTGCAGCCTGATTATAAAGAACTACAATAGTCCAGCCTAGATGTAACTAATGCATGGAGTTGTAGACAACTGTTGGCCTTCATCCAGCTTTATTGATAAATATAACTGAGTATCATCTGTGTAACAATGGAAATGTATGGAGTGTTTCCCAGTAATATGACCTAAAGGGGGCTGCACGGTGGGTGCACGGGATGATTTCGTACAGCACGCGCGCTTGTTGAATGATCATAGTGGGTAACTGCAATTCTCTTGTTTCCCTGAGGGAATTACCATTCAGTCGGCGAAGTAATTTGGATAAATTGGCTATTAAAGAATTGGGACCACCCAGACCGAATTTAAATATAAAACGGGTGTCAACAAAAGCGGGGAAAACATACTGTTACAGATTTTCCCAAAGCTGGTAAACATGGCTAGCAGGTTGTGAAGTGGCTAACACTCTGTTCTGCTTCCCCTGTGTGCTAATCCACCCGGATGCTAACACTGACGCCGCCTGGACAAAGACTGGTGTCCCCGATATGCACCATCTCTCGGAAAGGTAAAGAAACATGAAGCATCGAAAATGCACATGGACAGCTGCCTAAAACTGTCGGCCTTTGGAAGAGTGAACATTGCCACACAGCTGGATGAGAGCTACAGGATAGCCGTGCGCCGTCACAAGGATGAGGTGAGCAAGAACCGACACATCCAAGGCCGCCTTATCGACTGTGTGAAATTCTGTGGCATGTTTGAGTTAGCTCTGCGAGGCAAGGACAAAAGTGAAGGGTCCAGCAACCCTGGGATTTGTCGTGGACTGGTCAGTTTAGTGGCGTCGAAGGACGAGGTGTTTGAGAAACACTAAAGAACGGCCACAGTGTTTAAAGGTACATTGAAGATGGTGCAGAATGAGCTGCTGGATTAGCAACTCTGCTGCAGGAGTTGAGCTGCTGGATTGCATGGCGTCTGTCATTCGAGAGCGTATCGTGGAGGAGGTGAAATCAGCAAGATTCGTGGCAATTCAAGCAGACGAAACCATAGACGTCTCTACACAGACTCAGCTGGTGCTTGTGTTGAGATATGTAGATGGAAAACTCACTGTGCAAGAATGGTTCTTTGAATTTGTCCCCATCTTGTCAAAAACAGCCAGCTCCATTGCTGATTCAGAGACAATCTTACGACGGGGCCAGTGTGATGGGACGAGAGAGGGCTGGTGTGCAGCCAAAGGTATGAGAAGAGTACAAAAATGCCCATTACTTCCATTGTTATACACACCAGCTGAATTTAATCATGCAGCAGGCCACTTCACACATCCAAGCAGTGAGAGTTTTTGTCTCTGACCTTGGTGGGATTTCCAGCTTTTTTACCCGCTCACCCAAATGCACGGCCCTTTTCTACCAGATTGTTGCACGAAGGCTGCCTAGACCATCGTCCACAAGATGGAACTTCAGCAGCAGGATCGTTAGCACTGTCTATGAGAACCTGGGTGACCTCACAGAGCGTTTTGAGACCACCAGGTCAGACAGCACCTTTGACAGCACTTCTGTTAGGGAGGTGTCTGGCTTCCTGAGAATGCTGCAGGATGAAGCTTTTGTCTTTTTCCTGCAGCTGTTTCATCAGAAGAAGGACATTGACATGGTGTTCATCAAACGTGTCCTGCAGAACTTTACCAGGAGCATTCAGGCCATCAGGTAAGATAATAATATAATAATAATAATAAAGTCCATCCATTGTCTTCCGCTTATTCCTATCAACGGTCGCGGGGGGGGGCTGGAGCCTATCCCAGCATCAACGGGCGAGAGGCGGGGTTCACCCTGGACAGGTCGCCAGTCCATCGCAGGGCCAACATACAGAGACGAACAACCATTCACACTCACATTCGTACCTACGGTCAATGTAGAGTATTCAATCAGCCTCGTCCCCAATTGCAAGTCTTTGGATGGTGGGAAAAAGCCAGAGTACCCAGAGAGAACCCACGCAGGCACGGGGAGAACATGCAAACTCCACACAGAAAGATCCCGCGCCCGAGCCGGGACTCAAACCCAGAACCTTCTTGCTGTGAGGTGACAGTGCTAACCACTGCACCACCGTGCAGCCCAATACAATAAAGTAGTTATGATAATAATTATGCGCATGTTAATTACTAAATGTCAGCATGCTGTGATGGCAATAATGTATGGGAACTCAAAAGTAATGAGCTTATTTAGTCATCTGCATTTGTGTGCATAAGTAAGATTAGCATATCCAGTGAGTGAGCTAATTATCAGAATGTTAGCATGAACAGTTCTGTCAACTCAGAATATCAGTGACTTGACAGGAGATCACTCACATGACTGGATTCCATTTCTTTGCTCATCAATAAGTGAGATTGTTGTCAGACTGTTAGCATTTACAGTTTTGTCCACTCAGAACATCTGAGGCCCATCGGGGCTGCTGGGGTGCCTCCCTCCCTGAAAAGATGAGGGGAAAAAAATGTTTTGAAAAATATATTTGAATATATTTTTACAATAAAGATGTTTTTACCAACTATTGTGGGACCACTTGCAATGCTAATCATTTAAACTACATTTCCCACGTGCTGTTATTCATTTACCATTGAATTTCCAGTCCTCTGGAGGGACAAGAAAAAAAGTTGATTGCCCAGGCCTATGATGGGGCATCAGTGATGAGGGGTGCCACTGGAGGAGTTCAGCATAGGGTGCAGGACACCTATGGAAATGCTCACGATGTTCATTGTTATGCCCACCAGTTAAACTTAGTAATGCAGCAAGCAACATCCCACAGATCAGTCCCTTTTTTCCGATATTGCTGGATTTTCTTCCTTTTTTACCAAGTCATCAAAAAGAACCACAGGGCCTGATGAGGTTGGAGCACATCAACTTCCAAGTGCATCAGCAACACAGTGGAACTTCAACAGTCGGGAAGTAAATACAGTGTACGAATACAAAGCTGATCTGGTTTGAAATAATCAAGTGTTTTGAAATAATCCGGAACTGAAATAAATTCTACGGCCGTACGAAGAGAGAGGCTGGTGTCTTTGTGTGAATGCTGGAAGATGAGACTTTCTGTTTTTTCCTGGCCCTCGTTCACAAAATCATGCCACATGTGGACATGCTGTATAACAGCTGCAGAAGAGAAACACTGATTCTGTCTACATCTCAGGAATCATCCAGAGACTCATCAACAGCATGCAGACTATCAGGGAAGATGTGCACAGTATAATCACAGTGTATATCTGTAATTCACTGTCAAAAAATCCTCCTCTCCTCTCCACTCAAACACAGGTGACAGAGAGCAGCGGGGGAGGGGCTCTTAAAGGCACAGCTCTCAGTTCTGCACTCACACTTCATGTAACACTTGGTGTGTTCCAAATCGCATACTTCCATACTGCATGCTTAAAATTTTCACCTTGAGTATACTAAGTATACTATGTCCTCAAACAAGCAGTGCGCAAGTTTCGAGGATGCATTGCTGTCCCAAATGCATACTGCACTCACCGGAAATGACGATGTGATGTTGTGCGCCGATATGTGACCGACCAGCACTGCGTCAGCATCAGCTAATTACCGCCACCTGTTGCCTGCTCTTGTTTGTCAATGTTCTAAGTAAAACAGCAGAATGAACGGTCATCTGGCATTGTTACGCCACAATCAGCGCCGACAATGTGATGTCCTCCTTCTATTGGCTGAAGATGCAACAGTATGTAGAGTTTATTTGTGTGATCTATTTAGCAAAACATTTTGGCAAACATTTTTATTTTTTGTAACCAGTGTCAACACAGAATTTCAAACCTGTCTCTGTTATTTAATGTAAGGATGACTCTATGCAAGTCAAACTACTAAACAGTAAAAATACATAAATATGAAAAGTATGACCTAATTATTGCAGTAGTTTGACTGACCGACTTCATGAATATTGAAGCATGAGTGTTAGATTAGCATGTTACTGTTGTAGCTGCGAGGGTTGAGGCAATTAGACTCAAAGTACAACAAAAAAAAAAATAAAGAAACACACCACCATTAATAGAAATCAAACAGATTTTATTTCAAACATTTTTGTCTTTTCCTCAGCCTCCACCCCCAGGTTGTACTGCCAAGTCAATGCCACAGTGCCACCCCTGGCAATGTACTTTGATGGGGAAAGTGACCTGTGCCCAGACTTCTGCCTCAACAGGGAGTCCTTCAAGGGTCTGATGGCCGTACTTGGCTGGTCCTCTTATTCTGGTTGGCCAGTGGGACCTCTTACCGTGTTGTGTCCAGAGCCTTCGGCATGCCCCGGACCACTGTGCATGGTGCACAAAACCTGCTGGATGGCCATTTTTAAAGGCTGGGGTCACCCTTCCCTCCAGGCCCTATTCTGCAATGAATGCCGTGGCTGGTAATTTTACAAAACGTTTCATACAATTTGTACATTACAATTTGTAGCAATAGTTTAATATTATGACTTGAGCATTCACTGACTCATAACCATTTACAGCATCACGGCGCCTCCCGGTGAACAGGGAGGCGTTCTGAATCCGCCAGGCAATAAGGGTCCTGGTTTCCTTGTCTGTCCCTAGTAAAAGCAAAACATACAAAATGTGTCAGGAAATTATTTCTGTAAGATAAAGACTGTATTTTGTTAGTTCATACAATAAAAAAATTTCCCAACACAGGAGATCTCAATTAAAGTTTTACTTGCAGCAAGTAGTACAGGCAAAGATTTAGATCTGCACTGAACAGTCTCAGTGTCTTCCAAACATATATATGCAAAGTTCCTCCTCTCAGCAGCTTTCCATCACGCCTTTGTTCTTCCTTCTTCCATCAAGGACAGGTGTGGGGGGGGGGGGCGTAGGGACACTGACTCCTCCCTGTCCAAGGCCTTTCCCAAGCTCTTATCTTAGGAGTGAAAGCACAGCCTGGTACATCCTACACAAACTTCATTAATCTGCTCTGAGTAAAAGTTACAACATGATCATACTATTCTACATCAGGCTAAAACTTAATGATAATAAAACATTAATGCAATAAAACATAAATGTGTCTCTACATATTTTCTAACATTGCCTCCTGTTTAGCATGAATTTTAGCCATAGCATAATAAGTCACTTCCTCTTGATATTCATTAACATCATATTGACCTTAAAATGCATTGTCAAATTGGAACCTGGAAAGGTAGAAAATCAGGAGAGACATTAGCATTAACAAACAAACACATCTATATATAGTAGTATAGTGTATGCAGAACTAAATGTCACAATATTTCATGATCAGACACGGGAGGTGCACTGGAGACCAGGTTCTATTTAGCAGCGGGAGACATGAAAAACAGCTGTGTGGAAACCTGGTTTGAGACCATATGTGTCATCATATCTCTCAGGCAGGGCAGAATGCAGGATGTGAATAAACAGAAGAGCAACAACACTACGAGAACAGGTGTCAGAAATTTAAGGAGGAGCCAGAAGGCAGCCAAACCAGGATGATCCCAAATAAATCGCATCTCGCAGAGCAGTCAGATTTGCAATTATCTGGTGTATCAGGCATCAGCATCAGCATCCTTAGCTGGGATGAAAGAACAACATGCTGCACCCACAATAGCACAGACACCACCTACTGACGCTGTCAGCTGATCAAACACTAGGCGGTCCTGCAACTCTATTAGTCTCAACACCCGCATCTCTCACGTATTCCAGTCCAAGCCTTGAGTGACAGATAAAGATCCAAACCTGTAGTCCAGTGTTTCTATTGACAGCATCACCTTACCAACACCAAACCATGAGAAAAGTGATAAAATGACCTTGTGAACGTCGGACCACAATTTATGGTCAGAAGGAACATCAGTTCCCCAGACAGAATCATGTCTCTGATAGGAATGTCGAGTACTACAGCTCAGGGTAGTCAAGATGTCAGAGGTCAAAATGAAGGAGTGGTCAGAGGGAATGACAGCCGCACGGAGGCCAGACCAACCAGGTGGCAGGCAGGTTGTTTCCAACAGTCTGGTTTAAGAATCATAGCGAGACAGCAGAAGGTAGGACATGAGGAAACAACGCACTGTCATTTACAATAGGATGTGGAATGACATGCGGATTTCTTGCAGCTAGTGGCATTGTAGTGCAAACGTAGCAGTTGGTCAGATTCTTTCTCCTGGCAATGTATGAGGCATATCTGTACCACAGATTGACCTGGAACGAGTTATTGTATGGATCAAAAGTAAACTGAGTCTGCAGGGAAAAAACTCATGTTCCCGTCACTTCTTGTGTCTGTCTTCAGAGAGTTCCAGTGGCAGTAAGAGAAATATAACTGTGGCTAAAGCCAGGAGGACAAACAGCTTCATTTTGATGGAATTTTATCATTATTATTTTTATTGAGCTTGCCTGGTTTCCCTGACTTATTGTAAGAATCAAATACTAACTAATTGACCTCAGTTAGTCTTCGTTGGCGTTCCCGGGCTCACCAGAGGTCCCCTCGGGGTTACCGCACAAGAAAACAAAAAAGGAGTATTGTCTGTCTAACACCCGCAGGCTTTCTTAAACAGGCATGCTCGTCGCTCCTCTTTTTTTTTAATCTGTCAATTTCTCCACATGTACTTGACATAGAAAGGAATCAAAATTGCGTTTCTCACTGTTCCATGTGCAACAGGGACAACACTCAAGTGCAGGTGCATGACAAGACAAATCCTAACTCCTAAGGTACAATTAAAAATAAGCTTAAGGCTCATCCTATGGCTGTTGCTGCTAACATAACAAGATGCAACAAGATAAAATAGTGCAAGACATAAAGTGTATCAAGGTGTTCCAACAGTGTGCACTGAGAAGTACTGTACTGTGAGGTAACTCCTCAGGTTGTGGTTGGTAAAGATAAAGATTAATGTGCAAAGACAGACCATAGCAGAAGTTGTAGCAGAAGTAGTAATAATAAATGGCAGAAATTATGACTACAGATTGTTTGTGGAATCCCAAATCGTGGGACGATAGCTTTGGTTAGAATATCTGCAGTGGTTTTAGTATCTGCAGATTTCACAGGGAATATTTCAGTCCATTTTGAAAACTGATCAATGATCACCAGACAATATTTGAAACCCTGACATGGCGATAATTCAATGTAATCCAGATTCAGGACTTCAAAGGGTGCGTTTGGAACAGGAAATGAGCCTTGTCTTGTTCTCATGGCTCCTTGAGCATTGTATTTTGAGCATATCACGCATTGTTTCATTGTTGGTTTTTTTTGCAATTTTAGCAAAATTTAGAGCATGGAATACAGAATTCACTTTGGAACACATCCCTCCTGTGGACACGTGAGCCAAAGAGTGGGTCACGTGCGCAGCCCAGGAGTAGAGTGAGGAGGGGAGGCAAAGTTTGCCATCAGAGGACACAATAAGTCCATCAGAACCTTTCGTGTGGTTGTTAGTCCAGTCACTGGGTCAGTCACAGCAACTGGAATCGTCAGGTGTGATCTGTCCAGTTCCCCGTAAGCACTTCTAATTGAGATAGCATCACGAGACAGCTTTACTTTTGGAGGGACGTTATTCAGACAGGATAGTGTAGCTCCACAGTCACAAAGAAACTCTACGTCACTGCCTGCTACAGACAAAATTATCAGAGGTGAACTAGTTTGACTAGTTTGACGGCTTATATTGATTTGTATCATTATCGTTTGAATTGTAATCAGGGTTACTGCGTGTGCGGTAAGATTGACGTTCATGGTCATCTTCATATCTCTGTTTGTTCTTTTTATGTGGACAGTCTCTGGCAAAATGTCCAGGCCGACCACAAGCGTAACACACCTCTTTGTCATTCTGTTGTCCATAATTGTCACCTGCCTGATCCCAAGTTCAACCAGACCAGCAGATCACCTGCATCCCCATTGCCTCACCGCCAGAGTGCAGAAGAATATAAAATCTAAAGGTTTGGTCCAAGGCTGCACGGTGGTGCAGTGGTTAGCACTGTCACCTCACAGCAAAAAGGTTCCGGGTTCAAGTCCCGGCTCAGGCGCGGGATCTTTCTGTCTGGAGTTTGCATGTTCTCCCCATGCCTGTGTGGGTTCTCTCCGGGTACTCTGGCCTCCTCCCACCGTCCAAAGACATGCAATTTGGGGACTAGGCTAATTGGATTCTCTAAATTGACCGTAGGTGTGAATGGTTGTTCATCTCTGTATGCTGGCCCGTGATGAACTGGCGACCTGTCCAGTGTGAACCCCGCCTCTCGCCCGTAGATGCTGGGATAGGCTCCAGCCTTCTAGAAAGGAATAAGCAGAAGACAATGAATGAATGCATGTTTGGTCCATTGTGTCACTATGACATTGAAGACAAAATTCTGAAATCAAAGAGTAAAAAAATATTCTGAGTTCAAAGAAATCTGAAGTCAAGTTTTAGAAGTCGACCATGAACATGAACCTCCAAGTCTGAACTTTAAACTGGTGGTGGGACTGATCTGCTGTTTAAGTTACCAGGTTTGCAGCAACTTTCCCATTCAGGGCCTTGAATTTCAGGGGAATACTTGAACCAAGTCATGTCCAAACAAGGGTATTTCTGGTTCCTTGAAGCTGCCTTTGATGCTCAGCCACAGGTAAATCCCTCATTGTCCCCATGGTAGCAGCCTCTCCTCACTTGTCAATACACAGTAGGAACATTCCTAAAACATGGCTGCAGCTTATTTATGCTCATTGTTCACGGGGAGAAGAAACTTCGTTTGAAGGTGAAAAAGATTCTTTAGATTAATTTTAATGGTAAAATCAGATTTACCATGAGTTTCACCATTAAAACAGAAATGTATGAGTTTCGGCTGATTTTACTTCCTCAACAACATTGGATTCCATTCGTCTTTCACTCACAAACCAAAAGCTTGAGACCAAATGAGGGCTGGAATGTAAACTGACTGGTCTCTGGTTCACGCTAAGGAAGTTAGCATGTTTGTGTTCACCACCCCTTCCTAATAAAATGTTTGGAGTGTGCTGTCAACGCTGGTCTGACCTGTTCAGATTAGCCACACCCTCACATTTGAGGCAGATCGTCCATGTTAAAGACAACGTGCCTGGATTGGGTCTCAGTAAAGTGAGACAGGAAGGTTTCACTTCTAATGGAACATTTGAACGTTTGGAAGGAAGCAAGAGAGCAAACTGGCTTGCAGTGTGGTTCTGGTTCCAGTGACGTGTTCCTGGTCCTCCACCATCAATCCTCTCTAGTTCAGCTCAAACACACCACAGAGCTCCAGGCTCCTGGAAGACTTCTCTAATTTTCTCTTAACCTCCAGCTGAAACACAGTTTGCAGTGCTGTTTGTTCCATGCAACTTACTTGACACAAAAGTCAACAACACTGCACTGTCATGTCAAAGGTTGATTTATATTTAATCATTGAGCAAATGGAGAGCAAACCAAACCTTCCAGGATGCTGCATCCCAAAAACAATTTCCTATGAATCCTTTCATGACCTGGAAAACCACATTTGTCATGAACAGACTGGAATGTCCTGTAAGCAAAGAGTTCTGTGGAGGAAGAATCAGACGAGTCTTCCAAGACAGACGACTGACACAAACATGCAGTCCACCCAGGCAACATGAACTCTGAGCAGTTGGTGCAGGGCTGCCACGTTTCCATTCACTATCAAACATTCTAAGATACCCAGCAGACTACAAACTACTGGGATTGTCATCATTTACACTCCACTTTAAACAACTGGACTAACATCCAGTTTGAAGGTTTCTGACTTTGATCAACATCATATTTTGATGTAACGGCTTCAAGAAATGGAAAAATGTAGAACATTCATGTCATTACATGTTGTTCTCCATTGGGTCACTAGGGGGCAGCACCTACCTGCAACTCCTGTGAGCCCTCAGTCTCACCTCATTTTCAGGCTCCAACTAAAATTAAACTTCAACTCTTCTAAATCCTTCCCACCTGTCAGATCTGTTTTGAACTTCCCAGGTTTGATCAACATCCCAGTCTGAACACATCTACAGGTCAGTCGTGACCTTTACTCACAGCGCCACCTACTGGCAACAGGAAATGACAGATTTGACACTGACATGTCCTGCATTTAGCCTGTTAATTGTATCCTGCTCAGATGTGGTCAAACACACCCTGAGAATTTGGTGAGAACCCTTGAAGACTGGGACTTCAGGTCAAACGCTGAGACCACGGCGTGATGGTGAGTTTTGATGATTCATCAGCACAATCGGACTCTGATAACTCTTCCCTGCATGGTTGATGAGGGTCAAACTTCCCATGTTTGTTCAACTTCCTGTCTTGAAGACATCACTACTTCAGTTGAAGCGTTAGCATTGCTCTGTGTGATGAAGCAGCATGAAGGGAATGCAGGAGTTTCCCTTTGTGTCAGTGCTTTTCTACTGATTCCATCCTCTAATCAGTTCACCAAAAAGGCTCTGGGGTCAGGGGCTTGATGATTAGAGCTGTTTAGTCAGTAGGAGGCTGGTCCGATTGATTCCTGACATTAAAACAAGGCCTCCATATATTTATGATGACATCATCAACATGAGCCTTCACAGTCTGTCAGCTGGTAGAATTCAGTCATCACCAATAACATCAGAGTCAGAGTCTAGACATCAAAGCCACAGATTAAAGCCTCTTCTATAAAACAAGAATATAGTGGAATATACTGGAAAGTATACTGCAATATAGTAAATATAATATTTCCATTCATGGAAACCTAGTTCTTGTATTATTTACTATTCTGCAACTAGTAGTGGACCATCTATGACAAAGTAGTGATTAATATATCAAGGAGTAAAAAAATCTTCTGTGCCTTGTATGTGTGTGTGTGTGTGTGTGTGTGTGTGTGTGTGTGTGTGTGTGTGTGTGTTTTAATTGCACTTTAGAGAATAAAACCTGTCCTCTTATCAGAAGTTTGATTTGATGTTGGTTCTTAAAGTTGGGTTCTAAGAATGTTCCTCCAGGAGCAGTGAGCCTTTAAATAAACCAGTGGACTGCAGTGATACGACCAGCAAGTAAAGGCTTCAACAAGTAGGGAAACACACATTGAGTCAAAAGTGAAATCATAATTATGGACAAAAATAGTTGAACAAGCAACTCCTGCTAGTGTTGATCTTTGCGTTATGCTTTAAATGCTGTCAGGGAGGGAGAGCTGTCTGCCAGTGAGGATGGTCATTCCTCAGTGGGAGCCTCTATGGTTGATATTCTACTGCCCTCTGGTGGTGAGGCAGTGGGGATGCAGGTGATCTGCTGGTCTGGTTGAACATGAGTGGACAGAAATCTTGTTGAAGTGATTGGGAGTTCCTGACTTTGGTGAGCTGCCTTGCTTCTGCATCAGGTCTTCATGGTGGCTTTCTGCTGGACTGTTGTTGAAGGGAACATTACATCGTATCATTTTCAGCTCTGACATCTGGACAGTGGACAGTTGTGACATCATCATGGTCTCACTGCCTGCTTTGTTCATGGATCAATGGAATGTTGTGTTGAAACCTTTATTGTAGAACTGCTATGAGCTGAGAGCTCAGTGTTGTTGGAACAACACAGCTCCACATGTGACTGATGTGATGAAGAGGTTTTTATTGAGCTGAAGCTGGAGAGCAACAATCAAAATGGAGCAGCAAACATGAGCCATAAAACACCATCATCATCTAGAAGAGGAGCTTTGATTGTATTTCCACCACAAAATTCATTTATTTGTGTTTCTAAACAGTTGCTCTCTTCTACACAAAGACATGAAAATAAGAATTAAAAATAACTTTAAAAAGTGAATCTCTTTGGCATCAAGTATTCTCTTTTATTAAGTATCTGGGTTGTTGAGCCTCTTCCTTGAAGTAACTCACACTTGGACTCCTCATGACATCTCTTATATCCAGTTTTCTATTCTTTGACATCCTTCAAATCCTATACAACACACACACACACACACACACACACACACACACACACACACACACACACACACACACGGAGGCAGCTTCTATTCGCAGTTCGCAGAGAACTCGCACTGCCTCTGTAACTGTCTGAGAGACAGGTTTCATTAAGATATGTATTGTACATACATCTGTTATAAATTCATTGACGATTTGAGTTCATGCAGTCATTAAAATGATTAAAACATGTAATAAATACGTTAAAAAGGTGACCGATAAAGGTAATGTTTGGTTAAAATGTAATTATTTTTTATGTAAAGGTTTATTTGATTTGAGACGTAACAGGTCACATGACCGGAGTTGTGGGTAAAGTGCATGACTGTGGCATTGTGGGTCATAGCCATGGGTCAACACAACACGGAGGCAAAAAAGAAGACATTCAGAAGAACTTTAAGCTGTTCTACACACGGTTCCAGAGAAGCACACGGTATTACATTTATTTTGTCCTTTATTTGTGTGTAACCTTTGTTAATGCGCATTTTTTATGGACAATGTAAGTTATTTCATTGGATTTCATCACATTTAGTGTGCTAAAGTTTTTGGGTCTGTTTATCGACACACATTTGCTTGACGGACTTTAAAAGACTGAGACATGGCCGATGTTTTATACTCGTTTGTGTTTTATTTACTTGTAGTTTTCACGGTGTTTGATGAAGAAGAGAGAGACAGAGAGCAATAAATCTTCAAAAAACATCTGTGCGATGTGTGGCCGTTATTTCATTGAACCGGTGTAGCTACAGCTTCTCATCCGCTCCCACCCGCAGGTTGCATGGAGCTTTGAGGAGCAGATGGAGTGACAGCGAGGACAACCAATCACATGTAAGTTAGAGGGAAGCCGGCAGCCTATCAGGGAGCGATATTAAGGCAAGGCAAGGCAGGGTAATTGTACTTGTATAGCCCGTTTTCACAAACAGTTTGTCCCAAAGGCTTCACATGGCATCATAACAACATCCTCTGCCCTTAGACCCTCACATCGACTGAGGAAAAACTCCATAGAAAACCCTTTTAACAGGGAAAAATCTGAGAAACCTCAGGGTGAGCAACAGAGGAGGGATCCCTCACCCAGGACGGACAGACGTGCAGTAGATGTTGCTACAGACAAGAAAACAGCTTACAATGCAAAATGTGGGAAACGTGGAAATGTTAATAACAGTTGAAGAAGGAAGCTTCTGGAAGGGGAGGCAGGGAGAACAAGCCAGCTTGATGGGGGACTGGATGGTAGACTGGTTCATGGGAGGGGAGCGCATTGAGGTGAGAGGCGGGACTTCTCGCAGAGACCAAAATTGAATTCTTTGTGTGCCATCATAATTGCCTAAAAGCTACAGACAGCGGTTGTATTGGTAGTGACGACACCTGAATATCGGCAGGGACGTGTTCCTAGCGTCCCTACCCAAGTCTACGCCCATGGGTCATCACTTAGAGCAGAGCTGATAAGGAGAAATCAACTCCAGATGTTCCCAGACGGGGAAAACCTGCTCTTCCTCGCTGGTTCACCTCTGGAAACGAAGCTCCAACAGACGCGCGAACCAGAGGGAGGAAACCACGGCGTTTCACTGCTTTAGATTTAGAATCTCACGCCAAGCCAGAGAAACAGTTCCTGAATCAGTCACGTGGTCACTGCCGGCTGGCGAGGCTTCGGACGTCACCACACGTCATCAATACGCGCTGCACAAAAAGAGAAGAAGAAGAAGCGGGACGCCTCTCATCAACAAGGAAAGAAGGAGAAGTCCGCGAAACCCCCGGCGTCGATCTTAGAACATCAACATGTGCGCCGCGCAGCTGCTGCGGGTGTCGGTCCAGGAGCGGATCCTCGCCGCCGCTGAAGACTTCCTGCTGCAGCTGGGAGAAGGAGACTCAGCGGCTGGAGTACCGGTGCTGAGAGCGCTGCTCACCGAGCGGCTGGCGGCGGCCGCGGAGCAGATCGTGGCTCTGCTGGAGGAAACCGTGGCGGAGTACGAGCGGGAGAACCGCCGTCAGAGGTTGCTGCTCGATGCCGTGGTGAAGCCCCGAGTCAGGCTGTACAGAGCAGGTGAGTCCCGCACACTGACCAGGAGAACCGGTGTTGTGTCGCTCCCAGCAGCATCAACCGATAGCGATGTCTATCAATTAATGTTACTGCCTCAAAAACTGCTCCTTTGTGTCTCGACCGCCAGGTTGGATATCAATAACGCTCCACTGTAGAACCCCCATGATTCCCTTCTTCACATGAATGTGGGTGCTCATTGTGAAAGGCCGATATTTTCTACCTCATAAGTACAGGGAGGAGCCCCCCCCCCCCCCCCCCGTGATACTGGACACATTCAACATGGGACAGCAGAAGAGACGTTCCAGTCAAACCAAGTCAACTTGATTCAGTTCTACTTCTCTCATTAGAACCCCCCCCCCCCCCCAGTGGATCAGTGAGTAGCACCGTCCTCTCTGACAAGTTAACAACCTAGAAATGTTGACTGTAGGTGCCTACCATCTATCGATAGAGTGCAGGTTCTCCCACTTAAAAAGGGCAGAGGCCTGTCATTTTCATCATCGGTACACCTCAACTATGAGAGACAGAATGAGAAAAAAACAGAAAATGACATCGTCTATTTTTAAAGAATTTATTTCCAAGTTATGGTAGAAAATAAGTATTTGGCCAACAACAAAAATTAATCTCAATACTTTGTTCTATACCCTTTGTTGGCAATGACAGGAAAAAGACAACACAAGTAACTTTGTAACAAGACTGTTTGCTCTCCAACTGTTTGAGTTGTAGGGCCAACATCTTACCGGCTTTTTCACCATACTCAAAGTGTTTCTGGAGGTGATAGAGAATAGGCGGTCTCTTCATGTAATATAGACTGTAAGTCTGCCCTAATGCTTAATAGCTCTTTTCTACAAGCCACATTGTTTGGGTCCAACATCTGTTGTCTTTCTAATGCTTTAAGTTCTACCATTAGCATCGTTTTGTTTTCCTTTGCTTTCTTATATTTAGCTGAAGCATAACTTATGATCCAACCACGACAACTAGCTTTGAAAGCCTCCCATACGATTTGAATATTGGGTACAGAATGTATACAGTGGTCCCTCGTTTAACACGGGGGTACGTTCTAAAAATAACCTGCAATAGACGAAATCTGCGAAGTAATCAGCTTTATTTTTTTTACAATTATTATACATGTTTTAAGGCCGTAAAACCCCTAACCACACACTTTTATACACTTTTTTCAGACAGGCGTTAACATTTTCTCACAGTTCTCTCTTATTTAAACACTCTCAAAGTTCAAACTTTTGCAGATTTAAAAAAATAAGTACAATATTAGTAAATGAAACCAAAGATCAAAACCTGTTTCCAAGCCCAAACATTTTTAACAAATTTAATTTTAATGATCAATCTGCGAGGTTTAACTCATAAGAAATTATTACCAGTAACTCACACGTATTTCACAGTTCCTCTGACGGTGCCTCTTTGTCCTGGAACTGCAAACACATTCTGTACTCTCTTAGCTAATCAGGACGCAGAACACGTGCGGTTCTCCCTTAGCCAATCAAGATGCCGAACACAATGCACGTTCATACTGTACGCTGTAAAAAAAAGCATGCAAAATTACACTAAAAAAATCCACGAAACAGCGAGGCCGCGATAGGTGAACCGCGTTATAGCGAGGGACCACTGTATTTAATAATATGAATTCTTTGATTCGGTCTCTAATCACGGAAGTGAAGTTGTTGTCCTTTAACAGTGAATTGTTCATTCTCCATTGATTGCATCTTGCTTTCTTATTGGTTGAACAAAGAGTAACTGAAATGGGTGCATGATAGGATAGGATAATATTATGTATTTCACAGTTAATTACATTTTCAATGATAGAGCTGGAGATTAGTATGTAGTCAATTCTAGAGTAAGAATTATGAACACCTGAGTGGAATGTATACTCTCGAGAATCGGGATACAAGAGACGCCAAGCATCAGCCAAAGACAGTGAATCCAATAGCTCTTTGAAAGCTGAGGACATAGACCTGTCAGCTGGTAGTGGTCGGCTGGACCGGTTGACGGAGCCCACAATGACCATGTTAAAGTCACCTCCATACAATATGGGGTTGTCAGCATACTGTGCCACTAACGCACTTAATGGACATATAAACCTAACTTGTGCTGTTTTTGTTTTGTGCCATGAACCAGTAAGTATCGACCTTCCTTGTCTTCCACCATATTGATCAAATTAAAAGTTTGTTTTTTAAATAAGATACTGACGCCTTTTGTACCTCCAACCCCTGGTGAGGAGTCTACCTATCCGACCCATCTTTGCTTGAGCTTTAAGGAGGCTACTAGATCCATGTGTGTCTCTTGCAGGAGAGCAACATCACAATCTAAACTTTTAAGGTGTGATAGTATTTTATGTCTTTTATCTTTGTTCTGTATTCCATTAACAATCCAGGAAATTACTTTTAACACATTAGCCAAATGTAACCTTTAGGCTAGTTTAATCTGATAAAACACTTGGGTTAAATCAGGGTTCCTGTAGGGTCAAAAAGTCTCAAATTTAGAAACTTAAATTAAGGCCTAGAAAAGTCTTCAAACAGCCAGATTTCCAACCTAAAATTTCATTATGTTTGGTCTAAAAATGCTTAACTCTGAACCCAGAAAGTCAGCAGACGCGCAGTGGAATTATAAGACTTACCACACATTGCTACACACGTGGTTGAATGGTAACCATGTTTGTCAGCCTCACTACTTTATATGCAAAGTTTTAGGTTGACGTTGAATTAATTATCAGACCTCCCTGAAAAGGAAAGGCTGCTGATGAAGTGCTTGGCCGAGCGTCACATCAGTAATCAAATGCGGTGCATTGCTCTGCTTTTAAATAAACTCCTTTTATTTGCCAAACACTAATTTAGAGGCGCTACCGCCCTTACATGCCATAGTTTTGTGGCATCTGCTACATGTGGCTGAGTCTCTATCCTCCAAAGTGAAATTCAGCCAAACCCAAGGTACAACAAAATTAAGTGCAGTCCAGTGCAAAAAAGACATCATGAAGTAATAATCATAAATACATTAATTTTAGAATATAGTATTGCTACAGGCATAAACATTAGTTGACTACGGTGTGTCACAAGGTTCTGTCCTTGGTCCCCTCCTCTTCACCATCTACATGCTCCCACTTTGTCAGGTCATCCACCTCCAAGGTTTAAATTTCCACTGTTATGTTGATGATTCCTAACTGTATCTCAGCACATCACCTTCCACCCAGCTCCCCCCACAATCTCTTATTAACTGCCTGCATGAAATAAAATCCTAGGTGACCACCAATCTGCTCCAACTCAGCACCCAGAAAACAGAAGTCATTGCTATTGCTCCTAACTCTCTGCTTCACAGGGTTGTAGATCTTGTCCTCTCAGTGGATGGTGTCTCCACCTCACTGTCCATGGAGATCTGCAACCTTGGTGTTATCCTGGACTAAACCCTTTCATTTGATTTACACATCTAAATCTGCCTTCTTCCATCTCAAACATCTCCAGACTCCGGCCATCACTCTCTGATTCTGTTGCTGAAACCCTCATACATGCCTTCATCACCTCACGTCTGGACTACTGTAATGCCATCCTACAGGGGATCACCAATAAAACTCTGGACAGGCTTCAACATGTGCAAAACTTGGCTGCCAGGGTTCTCACCCACACCAAACCCTGGCAGCACATCACCCCCTCCCTCAAACAGTTGCACTGGCTCCCTGTCAAATTCGGGATTATCTTCAAACTCCTCATCCTCACCTACAAATCTCTGCATGCACTGGCCCCTCAGTATCTAACTGACCTCCTTCATGTTCACCATCCCTCACAGAATCTGCAGTCTGCCAACCTGGGTCTCCTCACTGTCCCCCGCACAAGCAGTGGGAGTAGGGCTTTCATTGTGGCAGCTCCCACTCTGGGGAACTTGCTCCCAATACATCTCCACAGGGCCCAAACCCTGGAATCGTTTAAATCTTTGTTGAAGAGGCACTTGTTCCCTCAGGCCTTCGCCTGTTAAATTTGTTAAATTTGGTTCTAGCCACAGCTCTCCTCTCTGCTCCACCTGCAGCTGCAGGGCTGCTCTGAAGGTCTTGGGTGTGCACATACAGGAGGATCTGACCTGGAGTGGCAAAACCACTGCAGTCATCAAGAAAGCACAATAGAGACCTCACTACCGAGAAGCACTCAGGAGTTCCCACCCCCCACTGAACCTGCAGGTGTCCTCCTGCTGCTCCATAGAGAGCAGGATGGAGTTCTGCATTTGTGTGATTATACAGCTGTTCAGCTGCAGACAGGCAGCCACTGCTGAGGATCACCACGGTCCTTCTCAGCAAGGACCCTTTCTTTGGTTATGCTTGCCAGATGTCTTGGATGAGAAAATATGGCAAGGTCGGGGGGGGGGGGCAGATATAACTTGGCTTAGCTCACTCACCTCTGGTTCTCGGTATCATTAGGTATGTATCACATTATAGAAATTAACATTCCGACTAGCAGATGTGATGATGAATGGACAAAAACATTTAGCGGAGGGGACCTATGACCTTTGACCAGGGTGACACAACGTTGATCCAAGCATCTGAACCCAGCGTTTCTATTCCCAGTTTGCTGACTGGTCGTCAGTAGCAGGATGTCTCTTTTCATTGAATTGATTTCTGTTTCTGTCTGTTGCACTGCTATTTCAGAGTCAAATGAAGAGATTTCTGATGTTGCTGTTTGTGTCCTGCAGCTGTGGAGCAGCTGCTGGTGATCAAAGAAGAGGTTCCCCCTGAGCTTCAGGACCCAGAGCCCCCGCACATTAAAGAGGAGTGGGAGGAGCTCTGGATCAGTGAGGAGGGAGGGCAGCTTCAAGGGCAGGAGGAGGCTGATATCACCAAGTTCCCCTTCACTCTGGTCCCTGTGAAGAGTGAAGGGGACGAAGAGAAACCTCCATTCCCACAGCTTCATCAGAGTCTAACTGAGGAGAACTTGAAAACTGAGTCTCTGAGCAGCAGCCCAATTCATCAACTGAAAACAGAAGCCGATGGAGAAGAGTATGGAGGATCAGAACCAGAACCAGCCAGCATTGTCGATCCAAGTACACTTGTGCAACCCCAAAATGACGACGAGATGTCAGATTCTTCTGAAGCTGAGACTGAAGTCAGTGAGGATGAGCATCCCTTTAGGTGCTCAACATGCAGTAAAACCTTCAGTTACAGAAGTAGTTTGGATACACACATGGGAACACACACTGAGGAGAAACTATTCCCATGCTCAGTTTGTGGCAAAAGATTCTCTGTTAAGGGACATCTGGAATCACACGTGAAAACACACACTGGAGAGAAACCGTTCCCCTGCTCAGTTTGTAGCAAAAGATTTTCTGTTAAGGGTTGTCTGAACAGACACATGAAAACACATACTGGGGAGAAACCATTCCCCTGCACAGTTTGTGGCAAAAGATTCTCAGAAAAAGGATGTCTGAAAAGACACTTGAGAATGCACACTGGAGAGAAACCATTCCCCTGCCCAGTTTGTTGCACAAGATTCTCAGTCAAGGAACATCTGAAAAGACACATGAGAACACATACTGGAGAGAAACCATTCCCCTGTTCAGTTTGTGCAAAGAGATTCTCAGTAAAGGGACAAATGGAATCACACATGAGAACGCATACTGGGGAGAAACCATACCCATGCTCAGTTTGTGCCACAAGATTTTCAGAAAAGGGACATCTGAGAAGACACATGAGTACACACACAGGGGAGAAACCATTCTCCTGCTCAATTTGTTCCAAAAGATTCTCAGAAAAGGGAGGTCTGAAAAGACACATGAGAACACATACTGGAGAAAAACCATTCCCCTGTTCAGTTTGTGGCAAGACATTCTCAGTAAATGGGCATTTAAAAAGACACATGAGAACGCACACTGAGGAGAAACCACCTTGGCACGACGTGGCTTTGAAGTGTGACAAAAGTGGGAGACGCAGGTTGAAGGCCAAATTATGAATTTATTTAATGCAAAAACCCAACGATAAACCAAAATTGACTAAGAGAGCAATGCGATGTCAGTGGTGTGTGTATATGTGTGTGTATGAGTGTAAGGGAGGTGTAAGGAAGAGATGTTGGCTACTGAAAATCAAAGTGACTATGGATGAAGAGCAAGAGAGGCTCCTGGTGAGCAAGGCGGGGTCTGTATGTAGAGAGCACAGGGCCCAGGGGCTTCCAACGAGGAGGAATGAACTGCCCCCTCCCCCAACCAGATACCTGCTGCAACACAAAAAACTTGAGAGACACCAGCCAGCGAACCGTCACACCCCTCTCTAGAAGAACAGGGTCCTGAAGGAAATCCTGGCACCAAAATACCATGAATGCAATTTCTTTTTTGAATGCCACAACCGTAGTTAACTCTGCCCCAATAAACCATAGACATCACCCATCGTGCTATACAGATGAGGTAAAACTATCAGGAGGGGAGCCAGTGGCCTGCTCTGGTGGTCCATCATCTCTTGTCTCAAGCTTCCCACCCCAGGTGCCCGAGGAAGCAAATTAAGAGGCTAGGAAAAGACAAGAAATCAGAAGAGAAAACGTAATCGGAAAGAAACAGGATTAACCTGAAATAATGGAGCCACCATTGGATATGACAGTATGAGGGCTGATCTTATTTTGTCTGAGGCCGCCATGAAAAGATCCACTTGGTACCAATTACTGATCTTTATATTGATGGATTGATCCCTGATCAAACACTGAATTATCTTATAGATATGTGAAAATGAATGAGTGGGCGGAGTTTCTGATATCAGTGCTGTCATCAAACTGATGGAGAAATATGTGACATCAGCTGGAGCCTCTGTTGAAGTACCTTTAGTCATCGTACACATGCAGTATATGCTCATTACCAGCTGCTACACAGACACAATGGCTCAGGCAGGACGCTGTGCTCCTGGGTGCTGCTGAAACAAATACACTGTTGCGATGTGAGGGATTGGTTGGATTTCTGGTGTATCGGGACCAGGACTGAAGTTGGTCCCTGACCATCCTGGAGGGGTGGCTGTAACACACAGGATGAATTTTCACAGTGAAGGTCTTCTTCTTCTACAGCTGAATTAAAGTGTCAACAGCCGTACACACATTTTTTTTACTGTCCTTATAAACTTGTCTTTTAATAAACTTTCTGTACTCTTTTAAAGTGATCAGTGCTTTTGTTTACATGTAGAGGCTCTACTTATATCACCACCCATGTGTTTTACTATTTTGAGTGGATGTTATCTACATTCATCTATCTAACAGAAAGAGCAAAAATACAGTTTAAATAGATGTTTCTCTGTCTTATGTTATTCTTAGAATGATTGAAGGCATAAAACAAAAACACATCATTTGCCATTTGTCATGATTTTTTACATTTCAATATTTGTATCTAACTTCTTGATAAAAATCATTCTTCTTCTGTGTTTAACGGCAGCTGTTCTCTAAGTTGGTAAACTCCAAATTAGAACTGCAGCAATCAATCGATCAGGTTTGGGAAACCAGCCCAACAGATACATGTTGTCAGTGCCCTCTTTTGTGTTTAAATTTTAATGTCCTGGCTCAGGGACTCTTGGATTTCACCACACCAGCAGGATAGATTTTGCGTTTGTTTTTCCTTCTCTTTTTATTGTTTCACAAGTGGTCATCATTCTCTCCAATTGTACTGGATTTGGCTGCGTGGCTTTTTATGGTGAACTCTCTTTTTAAAACGTGTCTATGTAATGTTAGAAGGAATCATAAATTGCATTGGAATTTGTTTCTTCTACATTCAGTTGCCTACCATCAGTGTATTTATCCTTTTGATGCCAATTTGAGTTCACTATTTTAACTTGTTGTCGTCGTTGTCCTCCACTTTATTTGGTTGGTCTGCATCGCGGGGGCAGCAGCCTGAACAAGGAAGCCCAGACTGTCCTCTTCTCAGCCACTTCCACCAGCTCTTCCGTGGAATCCCAAGGCGTTCCCAAGCCAGCCTTCAGCGTGTCCTGGGTCGGCCTCTGGGCCTCCCAGTTAGGCATGCCTGGAACACCTCCCAAGATAGATGTCCAGGAGGCCCTCCCTGCCCTCGCAAGGCGGGGTAGTGGACCCTCTGCCTGGAACTCTGTACACGGCCCCTTGGTGCTCCAATTTGACCCCTGGACCAGGTAGGCTAGACTCCCTGTTGGCTGGTTGCGGTGGTGACAGGGTGGCCAGCGGGGTGGCCAGCAGGAACAGTTTGTAAGCTGGCCCCCTGCGGGTGTGGCTCATGCCTCAGCCTGTGTCATCTCCTCTCTGTCCCATAACACGACATCTCATGTGACACTACACCTTGAAGGGCTGGACCCCCCAATTTTAATCACATCGTAGACATTGAGGGCTTGGGGTAGTGCATGGGGATGTATTGGGAGACTGCCATCTGTAACCGGCGGGGCTCCCATGCCCTGGGTGTCTCCTCCAATTTTAACTACATTCTAGTCATCCACATCATCATTAAATCTCCTTAGATGACTAAAAGAAGAACTTTAATGACCCTCAAAAAAACACATAAATAGACTATGTATTGGAATAGGAATTGAGTGTGGCTTAAAAATGAACATATCTACTCATTTAAAAAAAGGAATTGTTTCTTCTTTATGCTGTTGCCTACATAATATATTATTGTCTGACTTGAGTTTTCTTTGCTCTTTCTTGAGTTTACGGTTAAGGGTATGAGGGTGAGGGTTGGTTAAACCCCAAACCCTAACCCTAACCCCGATTAGGGTTCGGTTTTAGGGTTTTTCAGACTCCCACCTAGGTGGAAGAGGGAAGTGCACAGTCCAAACCCTAACCCTAACCCTAATTGGAGTTAGGGTTAGAGTTAGTAAACTTAAAACTAGTATTATATACAACATAGTATAATATCAAGTATAAACTTGAAACTTTCTCCATAACTATTAGGGTTAGGGTTTAGGTTTAGGGTTAGGATTAGGGTTTAGGGTTTAGGGTTAGGGACTTTGGAACTGTAAGGTTTAGGAGGCTGTAAGTTGGTGCATAGGGTTATGATTGTCGGCAGAGTGATTGGTGAAAGTTTCAAGTTGATTGGAGCAAAGGGGGCGGAGTTATTGGCAAATAAGCCCCTATTAGGGTTAGGGTTTAGGGTTAGGGTTAGGGTTTGGAACTTTGGAACCGTAAGTTGTAAGAGGCTGAAAGTTGGTGCATAGGGTTCTGATGGTTATCGGAGTGATTGGTGAAAGTTTCAAGTTAATTTGAGGAAAGTGTGCGGAGTTATTGGCGAATAAGCCCCTATTAGGGTTAGGGTTAGGGTTAGGGTGAGGAACTTTGGAACAGTAAGGTGTAGGGTTAGGGTTAGGGTTAGGGTTAGGGTTTGGAACTTTGGAACCGTAAGGTGAAAAAGGCTTAAAGTTGGTGCATAGGGTTCTGATGGTTATCTGAGTGATTGGTGAAAGTTTCAAGTTGATTGTAGGAAATTGGGCGGAGTTATTGGCAAATAAGCCCCTATTAGGGTTAGGGTTAGGGTTATGGTTAGGGTTAGGGTTAGGGTTTCGGGTTTAGGGTTAGGGTTTGGAACTTTGGAACCGTAGGTTGTAAGAGGCTGAAAGTTGGTGCATAGGGTTCTGATGGTTATCGGAGTGATTGGTGAAAGTTTCAAGTTGATTTGAGGAAAGTGGGTGGAGTTATTGGCGAATAAGCCCCTATTAGGGTTAGGGTTAGGGTTAGGGTTTAGGGTTAAGGTTTGGAACTTTGGAACCGTAAGTTGTAAGAGGCTGAAAGTTGGTGCATAGGGTTCTGATGGTTATAGGAGTGATTGGTGAAAGTTTCAAGTTGATTGGAGGAAAGTGTGCGGACTTATTGGCGAATAAGCCCCTATTAGGGCTAGGGTTAGGGTTAGAGTTAGGGTTTGGAACTTTGGAACCGTAAGGTGTATGAGGCTGAAAGTTAGTGCATAGGGTTATGATGGTTATTGGAGTGATTGTTGAAAGTTTCAAGTTAATTTGAGGAAAGTGGGCGGAGTTACTGGCAAATAAGCCCCTATTAGGGTTAGTGTTAGGGTTAGGATTAGGGTTAGGGTTAGGTTTAGGGTTTAGGGTTAGGGTTTGGAACTTTGGAACCGTAAGGTGTAAAAGGCTGAAAGTTGGTGCATAGGGTTCTGATGGTTATCGGAGTGATTGGTGAAAGTTGCAAGTTGATTGGAGGAAATTGGGCGGAGTTATTGGCAAATAAGCCCCTATTAGGGTTTTGGTTAGGGTTATGGTTAGGGTTTAGGGTTAGGGTTTGCAACTTTGGAACCGTAAGTTGTAAGAGGCTGAAAGTTGGTGCATAGGGTTCTGATGGTTATCGGAGTGATTGGTGAAAGTTTCAAGTTAATTGCAGAAAAGGGGGCGGAGTTATTGGCAAATAAGCCCCTATTAGGGTTAGTGTTAGGGTTAGGGTTTAGGTTTAGGGTTAGGGTTAGGGTTAGGGTTTAGGGTTAGGGTTTGGAACTTTGGAACCGTAGGTTGTAAGAGGCTGAAAGTTGGTGCATAGGGTTCTGATGGTTATCGGAGTGATTGGTGAAAGTTTCAAGTTGATTGGAGGAAAGGGGGCGGAGTTATTGGCGAATAAGCCCCTATTAGGGTTAGGGTTAGGGTTAGGGTTTAGGGTTAGGGTTTGGAACTTTGGAACCGTAAGGTGTAAAAGGCTGAAAGTTGGTGCATAGGGTTCTGATGGTTATCGGAGTGATTGGTGAAAGTTTCAAGTTGATTGGAGGAAATTGGGCGGAGTTATTTGAAAATAAGCCCCTATTAGGGTTAGGGTTAGGGTTATGGTTAGGGTTAGGGTTAGGGTTTAGGGTTAGGGTTTGGAACTTTGGAACCATAGGTTGTAAGAGGCTGAAAGTTGGTGCATAGGGTTCTGATGGTTATCGGAGTGATTGGTGAAAGTTTCAAGTTGATTGGAGGAAAGTGGGCGGAGTTATTGGCGAATAAGCCCCTATTAGGGTTAGGGTTAGGGTTAGGTTTTAGGGTTAGGGTTTGGAACTTTGGAACCGTAAGGTGTAAAAGGCTGAAAGTTGGTGCATAGGGTTCTGATGGTTATCGGAGTGATTGGTGAAAGTTTCAAGTTGATTGGATTAAATTGGGCGGAGTTATTTGCAAATAAGCCCCTATTAGGGTTAGGGTTAGGGTTATGGTTTAGGGTTAGGGTTTGCAACTTTGGAACCGTAAGTTGTAAGAGGCTGAAAGTTGGTGCATAGGGTTCTGATGGTTATCGGAGTGATTGGTGAAAGTTTCAAGTTAATTGCAGAAAAGGGGGCGGAGTTATTGGCAAATAAGCCCCTATTAGGGTTAGTGTTAGGGTTAGGGTTTAGGGTTAGGGTTAGGGTTAGGGTTAGGGTTTGGAACTTTGGAACCGTAGGTTGTAAGAGGCTGAAAGTTGGTGCATAGGGTTCTGATGGTTATCGGAGTGATTGGTGAAAGTTTGAAGTTGATTGGAGGAAAGTGGGTGGAGTTATTGGCGAATAAGCCCCTATTAGGGTTAGGGTTAGGGTTAGGGTTTAGGGTTAGGGTTAGGGTTAGGGTTTAGGGTTAGGGTTTGGAACTTTGGAACCGTAAGGTGTAAAAGGCTGAAAGTTGGTGCATAGGGTTCTGATGGTTAACGGAGTGATTGGTGAAAGTTTCAAGTTGATTGGAGGAAATTGGGCGGAGTTATTGGCAAATAAGCCCCTATTAGGGTTAGGGTTAGGGTTATGGTTAGGGTTAGGGTTAGGGTTTAGGGTTAGGGTTTGCAACTTTGGAAAAGTAAGTTGTAAGAGGCTGAAAGTTGGTGCATAGGGTTCTGATGTTATCGGAGTTATTGGTGAAAGTTTCAAGTTGATTTGAAGAAAGTGGGCGGAGTTATTGGCGAAAAAGCCCCTATTAGGGTTAGGGTTAGGGTTAGGGTTAGGGTTTAGGGTTAGGGTTTGGAACTTTGGACCCGTAAGGTGTAAAAGGCTGAAAGTTGGTGCATAGGGTTCTGATGGATATCGGAGTGATTGGTGAAAGTTTCAAGTTGATTGGAGGAAAGTGGGCGCAGTTATTGGCGAATAAGCCCCTATTAGGGTTAGGGTTAGGGTTTAGGGTTAGGGTTTGGAACTTTGGAACCGTAAGTTGTAAGAGGCTGAAAGTTGGTGCATAGGGTTCTGATGGTTATCGGAGTGATTGGTGAAAGTTTCAAGTTGATTGGAGGAAATTGGGCGGAGTTATTAGCAAATAAGCCCCTATTAGGGTTAGGGTTAGGGTTATGGTTAGGGTTTAGGGTTAGGGTTTGCAACTTTGGAACCGTAAGTTGTAAGAGGCTGAAAGTTGGTGCATAGGGTTCTGATGGTTATCGGAGCGATTGGTGAAAGTTTCAAGTTGATTTGAGGAAAGTGGGCGGAGTTATTGGTGAAAAAGCCCCTATTAGGGTTAGGGTTAGGGTTAGGGTTAGGGTTTAGGGTTAGGGTTTGGAATTTTGGAACCGTAAGGTGTAAAAGGCTGAAAGTTGGTGCATAGGGTTCTGATGGTTATCAGAGTGATTGTTGAAAGTTTCAAGTTAATTGCAGAAAAGGGGGCGGAGTTATTGGCAAATAAGCCCCTATTAGGGTTAGTGTTAGGGTTAGGGTTTAGGGTTAGGGTTAGGGTTAGGGTTTAGGGTTAGGGTTTGGAACTTTGGAACCGTAGGTTGTAAGAGGCTGAAAGTTGGTGCATAGGGTTATGATGGTTATCGGAGTGATTGGTGAAAGTTTCAAGTTGATTGGAGGAAAGTGGGCGGAGTTATTGGAGAATAAGCCCCTTTTAGGGTTAGGGTTAGGGTTAGGGTTAGGGTTAGGGTTTGGAACTTTGGAACCGTAAGGTGTAAAAGGCTGAAAGTTGGTGCATAGGGTTCTTATGGTTATCGGAGTGATTGGTGAATGTTTCAAGTTAATTGGAGGAAATTGGGCGGAGTTATTTGCAAATAAGCCCCTATTAGGGTTAGGGTTAGGGTTATGCTTAGTGTTAGGGTTAGTGTTGAGGGTTAGGGTTAGGGTTAGGGTTTAGGGTTAGGGTTTGGAACTTTGGAACCGTAGGTTGTAAGAGGCTGAAAGTTGGTGCATAGGGTTCTGATGGTTATCGGAGTGATTGGTGAAAGTTTCAAGTTGATTGGAGGAAAGTGGGTGGAGTTATTTGCGAATAAGCCCCTATAAGGTTAGGGTTAGGGTTAGGGTTAGGGTTTAGGGTTAGGGTTTGGAACTTTGGAACCGTAATTTGTAAGAGGCTGAAAGTTCGTGCATGGGGTTCTGATGGTTATCGGAGTGATTGGTGAAAGTGTCAAGTTGATTGGAAGAAAGTGGGCGGAGTTATTGGCGAATAAGCCCCTATTAGGGTTAGGGTTTAGGGTTAGGGTTTGGAACTTTGGAACCGTAAGGTGTAAAAGGCTGAAAGTTTATGCATAGGGTTCTGATGGTTATCGGAGTGATTGGTGAAAGTTTGAAGTTGATTTGAGGAAATTGGGCGGATTTATTGTCAAATAAGCCCCTGTTAGGGTTAGGGTTAGGGTTAGGTTTATGGTTAGGGTTAGGGTTAGGGTTTAGGGTTAGGGTTTGGAACTTTGGAACCGTAAGTTGTAAGACGCTGAAAGTTGGTGCGTAGGGTTCTGATGGTTTTCGGAGTGATTGGTGAAAGTTTGAAGTTGATTTGAGGAAAGTGGGCGGAGTTATTGGCGAATAAGCCCCTATTAGGGTTAGGGTTAGGGTTTCGGGTTTAGGGTTAGGGTTTGGAACTTTAAAACCGTAAGGTGTAAAAGGCTGAAAGTTGGTGCATAGGGTTCTGATGGTTATCGGAGTGATTGGTGAAAGTTTCAAGTTAATTGGAGGAAAGTGGGCGGAGTTATTGGCGAATAAGACCCTATTAGGGTTAGGGTTAGGGTTAGGGTTTAGGGTTAGGGTTTGCAACTTTGGATCCGTAAGTTGTAAGAGGCTGAAAGTTGGTGCATAGGGTTCTGATGGTTATCGGAGTGATTCTTGAAAGTTTCAAATTAATTGCAGAAAAGGGGGCGGAGTTATTGGCAAAAAAGCCCCTATTAGGGTTAGGGTTAGGGTTTAGGGTTAGGGTTAGGGTTAGGGTTAGGGTTTAGGTTTAGGGTTTGGAACTTTGGAACCGTAAGGTGTAAAAGGCTGAAAGTTGGTGCATAGGGTTCTGATGGTTATCGGAGTGATTGGTGAAAGTTTCAAGTTGATTGGAGGAAATTGGGCGGAGTTATTTGCAAATAAGCCCCTATTAGGGTTAGGGTTAGGGTTATGGTTAGGGTTAGGGTTAGGGTTTAGGGTTAGGGTTTGGAACTTTGGAACCATAGGTTGTAAGAGGCTGAAAGTTGGTGCATAGGGTTCTGATGGTTATCGGAGTGATTGGTGAAAGTTTCAAGTTGATTGGAGGAAAGTGGGCGGAGTTATTGGCGAATAAGCCCCTATTAGGGTTAGGGTTAGGGTTAGGTTTTAGGGTTAGGGTTTGGAACTTTGGAACCGTAAGGTGTAAAAGGCTGAAAGTTGGTGCATAGGGTTCTGATGGTTATCGGAGTGATTGGTGAAAGTTTTAAGTTGATTGGAGGAAAGTGGGCGGAGTTATTGGCGAATAAGCCCCTATTAGGGTTAGGGTTAGGGTTTAGGGTTAGGGTTTGCAACTTTGGAACCGTAAGTTGTAAGAGGCTGAAAGTTGGTGCATAGGGTTCTGATGGTTATCGGAGCGATTGGTGAAAGTTTCAAGTTGATTTGAGGAAAGTGGGCGGAGTTATTGGTGAAAAAGCCCCTATTAGGGTTAGGGTTAGGGTTAGGGTTAGGGTTTAGGGTTAGGGTTTGGAATTTTGGAACCGTAAGGTGTAAAAGGCTGAAAGTTGGTGCATAGGGTTCTGATGGTTATCAGAGTGATTGTTGAAAGTTTCAAGTTAATTGCAGAAAAGGGGGCGGAGTTATTGGCAAATAAGCCCCTATTAGGGTTAGTGTTAGGGTTAGGGTTTAGGGTTAGGGTTAGGGTTAGGGTTTAGGGTTAGGGTTTGGAACTTTGGAACCATAGGTTGTAAGAGGCTGAAAGTTGGTGCATAGGGTTCTGATGGTTATCGGAGTGATTGGTGAAAGTTTCAAGTTGATTGGAGGAAAGTGGGCGGAGTTATTGGCGAATAAGCCCCTATTAGGGTTAGGGTTAGGGTTAGGTTTTAGGGTTAGGGTTTGGAACTTTGGAACCGTAAGGTGTAAAAGGCTGAAAGTTGGTGCATAGGGTTCTGATGGTTATCGGAGTGATTGGTGAAAGTTTTAAGTTGATTGGAGGAAAGTGGGCGGAGTTATTGGCGAATAAGCCCCTATTAGGGTTAGGGTTAGGGTTAGGGTTTAGGGTTAGGGTTTGACACTTTGGAACCATAAGTTTTAAGAGGCTGAAAGTTGGTGCATAGGGTTCTGATGGTTATCGGAGTGATTGTTGAAAGTTTCAAGTTAATTGCAGAAAAGGGGGCGGAGTTATTGGCAAATAAGCGCCTATTAGGGTTAGTGTTAGGGTTAGGGTTTAGGGTTAGGGTTAGGGTTAGGGTTAGGGTTTAGGGTTAGGGTTTGGAACTTTGGAACCGTAGGTTGTAAGAGGCTGAAAGTTGGTGCATAGGGTTCTGATGGTTATCGGAGTGATTGGTGAAAGTTTGAAGTTGATTGGAGGAAAGTGGGTGGAGTTCTTGGCGAATAAGCCCCTATTAGGGTTAGGGTTAGGGTTTAGGGTTAGGGTTAGGGTTAGGGTTAGGGTTTAGGGTTAGGGTTTGGAACTTTGGAACCGTAAGGTGTAAAAGGCTGAAAGTTGGTGCATAGGGTTTTGATGGTTAACGGAGTGATTGGTGAAAGTTTCAAGTTGATTGGAGGAAATTGGGCGGAGTTATTGGCAAATAAGCCCCTATTAGGGTTAGGGTTAGGGTTATGGTTAGGGTTAGGGTTAGGGTTTAGGGTTAGGGTTTGCAACTTTGGAAAAGTAAGTTGTAAGAGGCTGAAAGTTGGTGCATAGGGTTCTGATGGTTATCGGAGTGATTGTTGAAAGTTTCAAGTTAATTGCAGAAAAGGGGGCGGAGTTATTGGCAAATAAGCCCCTATTAGGGTTAGGGTTAGGGTTTAGGGTTAGGGTTAGGGTTAGGGTTAGGGTTTAGGGTTAGGGTTTGGAACTTTGGAACCGTAGGTTGTAAGAGGCTGAAAGTTGGTGCATAGGGTTCTGATGGTTATCGGAGTGATTGGTGAAAGTTTGAAGTTGATTGGAGGAAAGTGGGCGGAGTTATTGGCGAATAAGCCCCTATTAGGGTTAGGGTTAGGGTTAGGGTTTAGGGTTAGGGTTTGGAACTTTGGAACCGTAAGATGTAAAAGGCTGAAAGTTGTTGCACAGGGTTCTGATGGTTATTGGAGTGATTGGTGAAAGTTTCAAGTTAATTTGAGGAAAGTGTGCGGAGTTATTGGCGAATAAGCCCCTATTAGGGTTAGGGTTAGGGTTAGGGTTTGGAACTTTGGAACCGTAAGGTGAAAAAGGCTGAAAGTTGGTGCATAGGGTTCTGATGGTTATCTGAGTGATTGGTGAAAGTTTCAAGTTGATTGTAGGAAATTGGGTGGAGTTATTGGCAAATAAGCCCCTATTAGGGTTAGGGTTAGGGTTATGGTTAGGGTTAGGGTTAGGGTTTCGGGTTTAGGGTTCGGGTTTGGAACTTTGGAACCGGAGGTTGTAAGAGGCTGAAAGTTGGTGCATAGGGTTCTGATGGTTATCGGAGTGATTGGTGAAAGTTTCAAGTTGATTTGAGGAAAGTGGGCGGAGTTATTGGCGAATAAGCCCCTATTAGGGTTAGGGTTAGGGTTAGGGTTTAGGGTTAAGGTTTGGAACTTTGGAACCGTAAGTTGTAGGAGGCTGAAAGTTGGTGCATAGGGTTCTGATGGTTATAGGAGTGATTGGTGAAAGTT
>NC_141320.1:54862422-54874922 GCF_037954235.1 Aulostomus chinensis | reverse complement strand
TTGGAGGAAAGTGGGCGGAGTTATTGGCGAATAAGCCCCTATTAGGGTTAGGGTTAGGGTTAGGTTTTAGGGTTAGGGTTTGGAACTTTGGAACCGTAAGGTGTAAAAGGCTGAAAGTTGGTGCATAGGGTTCTGATGGTTATAGGAGTGATTGGTGAAAGTTTTAAGTTGATTGGAGGAAAGTGGGCGGAGTTATTGGCGAATAAGCCCCTTTTAGGGTTAGGGTTAGGGTTATGGTTTAGGGTTAGGGTTTGCAACTTTGGAACCGTAAGTTATAAGAGGCTGAAAGTTGGTGCATAGGGTTCTGATGGTTATCGGAGTGATTGGTGAAAGTTTCAAGTTGATTGGAGGAAATTGGGCGGAGTTATTGGCAAATAAGCCCCTATTAGGGTTAGGGTTAGGGTTAGGGTTATGGTTAGGGTTTAGGGTTAGGGTTTGCAACTTTGGAACCGTAAGTTGTAAGAGGCTGAAAGTTGGTGCATAGGGTTCTGATGGTTATCGGAGCGATTGGTGAAAGTTTCAAGTTGATTTGAGGAAAGTGGGCGGAGTTATTGGTGAAAAAGCCCCTATTAGGTTTAGGGTTAGGGTTAGGGTTTAGGGTTAGGGTTTGGAACTTTGGAACAGTAAGGTGTAAAAGGCTGAAAGTTGGTGCATAGGGTTCTGATGGGTATTGGAGTGATTGTTGAAAGTTTCAAGTCAATTGCAGAAAAGGGGGCGGAGTTATTGGCAAATAAGCCCCTATTAGGGTTAGTGTTAGGGTTAGGGTTTAGGGTTAGGGTTAGGGTTAGGGTTAGGGTTTAGGGTTAGGGTTTGGAACTTTGGAACCGTAGGTTGTAAGAGGCTGAAAGTTGGTGCATAGGGTTCTGATGGTTATCGGAGTGATTGGTGAAAGTTTCAAGTTGATTGGAGGAAAGTGGGCGGAGTTATTGGCGAATAAGCCCCTTTTAGGGTTAGGGTCAGGGTTAGGGTTTAGGGTTCGGGTTTGGAACTTTGGAACCGTAAGGTGTAAAAGGCTGAAAGTTGGTGCATAGGGTTCTGATGGGTATTGGAGTGATTGTTGAAAGTTTCAAGTCAATTGCAGAAAAGGGGGCGGAGTTATTGGCAAATAAGCCCCTATTAGGGTTAGTGTTAGGGTTAGGGTTTAGGGTTAGGGTTAGGGTTAGGGTTAGGGTTTAGGGTTAGGGTTTGGAACTTTGGAACCGTAGGTTGTAAGAGGCTGAAAGTTGGTGCATAGGGTTCTGATGGTTATCGGAGTGATTGGTGAAAGTTTCAAGTTAATTTGAGGAAAGTGTGCGGAGTTATTGGCGAATAAGCCCCTATTAGGGTTAGGGTTAGGGTTAGGGTGAGGAACTTTGGAACAGTAATGTGTAGGGTTAGGGTTAGGGTTCGGGTTAGGGTTTGGAACTTTGGAACCGTAAGGTGAAAAAGGCTTAAAGTTTGTGCATAGGGTTCTGATGGTTATCTGAGTGATTGGTGAAAGTTTCAAGTTGATTGGAGGAAATTGGGCGGAGTTATTGGCAAATAAGCCCCTATTAGGGTTAGGGTTAGGGTTATGGTTAGGGTTTAGGGTTAGGGTTTGCAACTTTGGAACCGTAAATTGTAAGAGGCTGAAAGTTGGTGCATAGGGTTCTGATGGTTATCGGAGTGATTGGTGAAAGTTTCAAGTTAATTACAGAAAAGGGGGCGGAGTTATTGGCAAATAAGCCCCTATTAGGGTTAGTGTTAGGGTTAGGGTTTAGGGTTAGGGTTAGGGTTAGGGTTAGGGTTTAGGGTTAGGGTTTGGAACTTTGGAACCGTAGGTTGTAAGAGGCTGAAAGTTGGTGCATAGGGTTCTGATGGTTATCGGAGTGATTGGTGAAAGTTTCAAGTTGATTGGAGGAAAGGGGGCGGAGTTATTGGCGAATAAGCCCCTATTAGGGTTAGGGTTAGGGTTAGGGTTTAGGGTTAGGGTTTGGAACTTTGGAACCGTAAGGTGTAAAAGGCTGAAAGTTGGTGCATAGGGTTCTGATGGTTATCGGAGTGATTGGTGAAAGTTTCAAGTTGATTGGAGGAAATTGGGCGGAGTTATTTGCAAATAAGCCCCTATTAGGGTTAGGGTTAGGGTTAGGGTTATGGTTAGGGTTAGGGTTAGGGTTTAGGGTTAGGGTTTGGAACTTTGGAACCATAGGTTGTAAGAGGCTGAAAGTTGGTGCATAGGGTTCTGATGGTTATCGGAGTGATTGGTGAAAGTTTCAAGTTGATTGGAGGAAAGTGGGCGGAGTTTTTGGCAAATAACCCCCTATTAGGGTTAGGGTTAGGGTTATGGTTAGTGTTAGGGTTAGTGTTTAGGGTTAGGGTTAGGGTTCGGGTTTAGGGTTAGGGTTTGGAACTTTGGAACCGTAGGTTGTAAGAGGCTGAAAGTTGGTGCATAGGGTTCTGATGGTTATCGGAGTGATTGGTGAAAGTTTCAAGTTAATTTGAGGAAAGTGTGCGGAGTTATTGGCGAATAAGCCCCTATTAGGGTTAGGGTTAGGGTTAGGGTGAGGAACTTTGGAACAGTAATGTGTAGGGTTAGGGTTAGGGTTCGGGTTAGGGTTTGGAACTTTGGAACCGTAAGGTGAAAAAGGCTTAAAGTTGGTGCATAGGGTTCTGATGGTTATCTGAGTGATTGGTGAAAGTTACAAGTTGATTTGAGGAAAGTGGGCGGAGTTATTGGCGAATAAGCCCCTATTAGGGTTAGGGTTAGGGTTAGGTTTTAGGGTTAGGGTTTGGAACTTTGGAACCGTAAGTTGTAAGAGGCTGAAAGTTGGTGCATAGGGTTCTGATGGTTAACGGAGCGATTGGTGAAAGTTTCAAGTTGATTTGAGGAAAGTGGGCGGAGTTATTGGTGAAAAAGCCCCTATTAGGTTTAGGGTTAGGGTTAGGGTTTAGGGTTAGGGTTTGGAACTTTGGAACAGTAAGGTGTAAAAGGCTGAAAGTTGGTGCATAGGGTTCTGATGGGTATTGGAGTGATTGTTGAAAGTTTCAAGTCAATTGCAGAAAAGGGGGCGGAGTTATTGGCAAATAAGCCCCTATTAGGGTTAGTGTTAGGGTTAGGGTTTAGGGTCAGGGTTAGGGTTAGGGTTAGGGTTTAGGGTTAGGGTTTGGAACTTTGGAACCGTAGGTTGTAAGAGGCTGAAAGTTGGTGCATAGGGTTCTGATGGTTATCGGAGTGATTGGTGAAAGTTTCAAGTTGATTGGAGGAAAGTGGGCGGAGTTATTGGCGAATAAGCCCCTTTTAGGGTTAGGGTCAGGGTTAGGGTTTAGGGTTCGGGTTTGGAACTTTGGAACCGTAAGGTGTAAAAGGCTGAAAGTTGGTGCATAGGGTTCTGATGGTTATCGGAGTGATTGGTGAAAGTTTCAAGTTGACTGGAGGAAATTGGGCGGAGTTATTTGCAAATAAGCCCCTATTAGGGTTAGGGTTAGGGTTATGGTTAGTGTTAGGGTTAGTGTTTAGGGTTAGGGTTAGGGTTCGGGTTTAGGGTTAGGGTTTGGAACTTTGGAACCGTAGGTTGTAAGAGGCTGAAAGTTGGTGCATAGGGTTCTGATGGTTATCGGAGTGATTGGTGCAAGTTTCAAGTTGATTTGAGGAAAATGGGCGGAGTTATTGGCGAATAAGCCCCTATAAGGTTAGGGTTAGGGTTAGGGTTAGGGTTTAGGGTTAGGGTTTGGAACTTTGGAACCGTAAGTTGTAAGAGGCTGAAAGTTGGTGCGTAGGGTTCGGATGGTTTTCAGAGTGATTGGTGAAAGTTTGAAGTTGATTTGAGGAAAGTGGGCGGAGTTATTGGCGAATAAGCCCCTATTAGGGTTAGGGTTTGGGGTTAGGGTTAGGGTTAGGGTTTAGGGTTGGGGTTTGGAACTTTGGAAACGTAAGGTGTAAAAGGCTGAAAGTTGGTGTGTAGGGTTCTGATGGTTATCGGAGTGATTGGTGAAAGTTTCAAGTTGATTTGAGGAAAGTGGGCGGAGTTATTGGCGAATAAGCCCCTATTAGGGTTAGGGTTAGGGTTAGGTTTTAGGGTTAGGGTTTGGAACTTTGGAACCGTAAGGTGTAAAAGGCTGAAAGTTGGTGCATAGGGTTCTGATGGTTATCGGAGTGATTGGTGAAAGTTTCAAGTTGATTGGAGGAAAGTGGGCGGAGTTATTGGCGAATAAGCCCCTATTAGGGTTAGGGTTAGGGTTAGGGTTTAGGGTTAGGGTTTGCAACTTTGGAACCGTAAGTTGTAAGAGGCTGAAAGTTGGTGCATAGGGTTCTGATGGTTATCGGAGTGATTGGTGAAAGTTTCAATTTAATTGCAGAAAAGAGGGCGGAGTTATTGGCAAATAAGCCCCTATTAGGGTGAGGGTTAGGGTTTAGGGTTAGGGTTAGGGTTAGGGTTAGGGTTTAAGGTTAGGGTTTGGAACTTTGGAACCGTAGGTTGTAAGAGGCTGAAAGTTGGTGCATAGGGTTCTGATGGTTATCGGAGTGATTGGTGAAAGTTTGAAGTTGATTGGAGGAAAGTGGGTGGAGTTATTGGCGAATAAGCCCCTATTAGGGTTAGGGTTAGGGTTAGGGTTTAGGGTTAGGGTTTGGAACTTTGGAACCGTAAGGTGTTAAAGGCTGAAAGTTGGTGCATAGGGTTCTGATGGTTATCGGAGTGATTGGTGAAAGTTTCAAGTTAATTTGAGGAAAGTGTGCGGAGTTATTGGCGAATAAGCCCCTATTAGGGTTAGGGTTAGGGTTAGGGTGAGGAACTTTGGAACAGTAATGTGTAGGGTTAGGGTTAGGGTTCGGGTTAGGGTTTGGAACTTTGGAACCGTAAGGTGAAAAAGGCTTAAAGTTGGTGCATAGGGTTCTGATGGTTATCTGAGTGATTGGTGAAAGTTTCAAGTTGATTGGAGGAAATTGGGCGGAGTTATTGGCAAATAAGCCCCTATTAGGGTTAGGGTTAGGGTTATGGTTAGGGTTTAGGGTTAGGGTTTGCAACTTTGGAACCGTAAATTGTAAGAGGCTGAAAGTTGGTGCATAGGGTTCTGATGGTTATCGGAGTGATTGGTGAAAGTTTCAAGTTAATTACAGAAAAGGGGGCGGAGTTATTGGCAAATAAGCCCCTATTAGGGTTAGTGTTAGGGTTAGGGTTTAGGGTTAGGGTTAGGGTTAGGGTTAGGGTTTAGGGTTAGGGTTTGGAACTTTGGAACCGTAGGTTGTAAGAGGCTGAAAGTTGGTGCATAGGGTTCTGATGGTTATCGGAGTGATTGGTGAAAGTTTCAAGTTGATTGGAGGAAAGGGGGCGGAGTTATTGGCGAATAAGCCCCTATTAGGGTTAGGGTTAGGGTTAGGGTTTAGGGTTAGGGTTTGGAACTTTGGAACCGTAAGGTGTAAAAGGCTGAAAGTTGGTGCATAGGGTTCTGATGGTTATCGGAGTGATTGGTGAAAGTTTCAAGTTGATTGGAGGAAATTGGGCGGAGTTATTTGCAAATAAGCCCCTATTAGGGTTAGGGTTAGGGTTAGGGTTATGGTTAGGGTTAGGGTTAGGGTTTAGGGTTAGGGTTTGGAACTTTGGAACCATAGGTTGTAAGAGGCTGAAAGTTGGTGCATAGGGTTCTGATGGTTATCGGAGTGATTGGTGAAAGTTTCAAGTTGATTGGAGGAAAGTGGGCGGAGTTTTTGGCAAATAACCCCCTATTAGGGTTAGGGTTAGGGTTAGGGTTTAGGGTTAGGGTTTGGAACTTTGGAACCGTAAGGTGTAAAAGGCTGAAAGTTGGTGCATAGGGTTCTGATGGTTATCGGAGTGATTGGTGAAAGTTTCAAGTTGATTGGAGGAAATTGGGCGGAGTTATTTGCAAATAAGCCCCTATTTGGGTTAGGGTTAGGGTTATGGTTAGGGTTAGGGTTAGGGTTTAGGGTTAGGGTTTGGAACTTTGGAACCATAGGTTGTAAGAGGCTGAAAGTTGGTGCATAGGGTTCTGATGGTTATCGGAGTGATTGGTGAAAGTTTCAAGTTGATTGGAGGAAAGTGGGCGGAGTTATTGGCGAATAAGCCCCTATTAGGGTTAGGGTTAGGGTTAGGTTTTAGGGTTAGGGTTTGGAACTTTGGAACCGTAAGGTGTAAAAGGCTGAAAGTTGGTGCATAGGGTTCTGATGGTTATCGGAGTGATTGGTGAAAGTTTCAAGTTGATTAAAGGAAAGTGGGCGGAGTTATTGGCGAATAAGCCCCTATTAGGGTTAGGGTTAGGGTTATGGTTTAGGGATAGGGTTTGCAACTTTGGAACCGTAAGTTGTAAGAGGCTGAAAGTTGGTGCATAGGGTTCTGATGGTTATCGGAGTGATTGTTGAAAGTTTCAAGTTAATTGCAGAAAAGGGGGCGGAGTTATTGGCAAATAAGCCCCTATTAGGGTTAGTGTTAGGGTTAGGGTTTAGGGTTAGGGTTAGGGTTAGGGTTAGGGTTTAGGGTTAGGGTTTGCAACTTTGGAACTGTAGGTTGTAAGAGGCTGAAAGTTGGTGCATAGGGTTCTGATGGTTATCGGAATGATTGGTGAAAGTTTGAAGTTGATTGGAGGAAAGTGGGTGGAGATATTGGCGAATAAGCCCCTATTAGGGTTAGGGTTAGGGTTAGGGTTAGGGTTTAGGGTTAGGGTTTGGAACTTTGGAACCGTAAGGTGTAAAAGGCTGAAAATTGGTGCATAGGGTTCTGATGGTTAACGGAGTGATTGGTGAAAGTTTCAAGTTGATTGGAGGAAATTGGGCGGAGTTATTGGCAAATAAGCCCCTATTAGGGTTAGGGTTAGGGTTATGGTTAGGGTTAGGGTTAGGGTTTAGGGTTAGGGTTTGCAACTTTTGAAAAGTAAGTTGTAAGAGGCTGAAAGTTGGTGCATAGGGTTCTGATGGTTATCGGAGTTATTGGTGAAAGTTTCAAATTGATTTGAAGAAAGTGGGCGGAGTTATTGGCGAAAAAGCCCCTATTAGGGTTAGGGTTAGGGTTAGGGTTAGGGTTTAGGGTTAGGGTTTGGAACTTTGGAACCGTAGGTTGTAAGAGGCTGAAAGTTGGTGCATAGGGTTCTGATGGTTATCGGAGTGATTGGTGAAAGTTTCAAGTTGATTGGTGGAAATTGGGTGGAGTTTTTGGCAAATAAGCCCCTATTAGGGTTAGGGTTAGGGTTATGGTTAGGGTTTAGGGTTAGGGTTTGCAACTTTGGAACCGTAAGTTTTAAGAGGCTGAAAGTTGGTGCATAGGGTTCTGATGGTTATCGGAGTGATTGGTGAAAGTTTCAAGTTGATTGGAGGAAATTGGGCGGAGTTATTGGCAAATAAGCCCCTATTAGGGTTAGGGTTAGGGTTATGGTTAGGGTTTAGGGTTAGGGTTTGCAACTTTGGAACCGTAAGTTGTAAGAGGCTGAAAGTTGGTGCATAGGGTTCTGATGGTTATCGGAGCGATTGGTGAAAGTTTCAAATTGATTTGAGGAAAGTGGGCGGAGTTATTGGTGAAAAAGCCCCTATTAGGGTTAGGGTTAGGGTTTAGGGTTAGGGTTTGGAACTTTGGAACCGTAAGGTGTAAAAGGCTGAAAGTTGGTGCATAGGGTTTTGATGGTTATCGGAGTGATTGTTGAAAGTTTCAAGTCAATTGCAGAAAAGGGGGCGGAGTTATTGGCAAATAAGCCTCTTTTAGGGTTAGTATTAGGGTTAGGGTTTAGGGTTAGGGTTAGGGTTAGGGTTAGGGTTTAGGGTTAGGGTTTGGAACTTTGGAACCGTAGTTGTAAGAGGCTGAAAGTTGGTGCATAGGGTTCTGATGGTTATCGGAGTGATTTGGTGAAAGTTTCAAGTTGATTGGAGGAAAGTGGGCGGAGTTATTGGCGAATAAGCCCCTTTTAGGGTTAGGGTTAGGGTTAGGGTTTAGGGTTAGGGTTTGGAACTTTGGAACCGTAAGGTGTAAAAGGCTGAAAGTTCGTGCATAGGGTTCTGATGGTTATCGGAGTGATTGGTGAAAGTTTCAAGTTGATTGGAGGAAATTGGGCGGAGTTATTTGCAAATAAGCCCCTATTAGGGTTAGGGTTAGGGTTATGGTTAGTGTTAGGGTTAGTGTTTAGGGTTAGGGTTAGGGTTAGGGTTTAGGGTTAGGGTTAGGAACTTTGGAACCGTAGGTTGTAAGAGGCTGAAAGTTGGTGCATAGGGTTCTGATGGTTATCGGAGTGATTGGTGAAAGTTTCAAGTTGATTTGAGGAAAGTGGGCGGAGTTATTGGCGAATAAGCCCCTATAAGGTTAGGGTTAGGGTTAGGGTTAGGGTTTAGGTTTAGGGTTTGGAACTTTGGAACCGTAATTTGTAAGAGGCTGAAAGTTCGTGCATAGGGTTCTGATGGTTATCGGAGTGATTGGTGAAAGTTTGAAGTTGATTGGAAGAAAGTGGGCGGAGTTATTTGCGAATAAGCCCCTATTAGGGTTAGGGTTAGGGTTAGGGTTTAGGGTTAGGGTTTGGAACTTTGGAACCGCAAGGTGTAAAAGGCTGAAAGTTTATGCATAGGGTTCTGATGGTTATCGGAGTGATTGGTGAAAGTTTGAAGTTGATTGGAAGAAAGTGGGCGGAGTTATTTGCGAATAAGCCCCTATTAGGGTTAGGGTTAGGGTTAGGGTTTAGGGTTAGGGTTTGGAACTTTGGAACCGCAAGGTGTAAAAGGCTGAAAGTTTATGCATAGGGTTCTGATGGTTTTCGGAGTGATTGGTGAAAGTTTCAAGTTGATTGGAGGAAATTGGGCGGATTTATTTTCAAATAAGCCCCTGTTAGGGTTAGGGTTAGGGTCAGGGTTATGGTTAGGGTTAGGGTTAGGGTTAGGGTTTAGGGTTAGGGTTTGGAACTTTGGAACCGTAAGTTGTAAGAGGCTGAAAGTTGGTGCGTAGGGTTCTGATGGTTTTCTGAGTGATTGGTGAAAGTTTGAAGTTGATTTGAGGAAAGTGGGCGGAGTTATTGGCGAATAAGCCCCTATTAGGGTTAGGGTTTAGGGTTAGGGTTAGGGTTAGGGTTTAGGGTTAGGGTTTAGGGTTAGGGTTTGGAACTTTGGAAACGTAAGGTGTAAAAGGCTGAAAGTTGGTGTGTAGGGTTCTGATGGTTATCGGAGTGATTGGTGAAAGTTTCAAGTTTATTTGAGGAAAGTGGGCGGAGTTATTGGCGAATAAGCCCCTATTAGGGTTAGGGTTAGGGTGAGGGTTAGGGTTTAGGGTTAGGGTTTGGAACTTTGGAACCATAGGTTGTAAGAGGCTGAAAGTTGGTGCATAGGGTTCTGATGGTTATCGGAGAGATTGGTGAAAGTTTCAAGTTGATTGGAGGAAAGTGGGCGGAGTTATTGGCGAATAAGCCCCTTTTAGGGTTAGGGTTAGGGTTAGGGTTTAGGGTTAGGGTTTGCAACTTTGGAACCGTAAGTTGTAAGAGGCTGAAAGTTGGTGCATAGGGTTCTGATGGTTAGCGGAGTGATTGTTGAAAGTTTCAAGTTAATTGCAGAAAAGGGGGCGGAGTTATTGGCAAATAAGCCCCTATTAGGGTTAGGGTTAGGGTTTAGGGTTAGCGTTAGGGTTAGGGTTAGGGTTTAGGGTTAGGGTTTGGAACTTTGGAACCGTAGGTTGTAAGAGGCTGAAAGTTGGTGCATAGGGTTCTGATGGTTATCGGAGTGATTGGTGAAAGTTTGAAGTTGATTGGAGGAAAGTGGGTGGAGTTATTGGCGAATAAGCCCCTATTAGGGTTAGGGTTAGGGTTAGGGTTTAGGGTTAGGGTTTGGAACTTTGGAACCGTAAGGTGTAAAAGGCTGAAAGTTGGTGCATAGAGTTCTGATGGTTATCGGAGTGATTGGTGAAAGTTTCAAGTTAATTTGAGGAAAGTGGGCGGAGTTATTGGCGAATAAGCCCCTATTAGGGTTAGGGTTAGGGTTAGGGTGAGGAACTTTGGAACAGTAAGGTGTAGGGTTAGGGTTAGGGTTAGGGTTAGGGTTTGGAACTTTGGAACCGTAAGGTGAAAAAGGCTTAAAGTTGGTGCATAGGGTTCTGATGGTTATCTGAGTGATTGGTGAAAGTTTCAAGTTGATTGGAGGAAAGGGGGCGGAATTATTGGCAAATAAGCCCCTATTAGGGTTAGGGTTAGGGTTATGGTTAGGGTTTAGGGTTAGGGTTTGGAACTTTGGAACTGTAAGGTGTAAAAGGCTGAAAGTTGGTGCATAGGGTTCTGATGGTTATCGGAGTGATTGGTGAAAGTTTCAAGTTGATTGGAGGAAAGTGGGCGGAGTTATTGGCGAATAAGCCCCTATTAGGGTTAGGGTTAGGGTTTAGGGTTAGGGTTTGGAACTTTGGAACCATAGGTTGTAAGAAGCTGAAAGTTGGTGCATAGGGTTCTGATGGTTATCGGAGTGATTGGTGAAAGTTTCAAGTTGATTGGAGGAAATCGGGCGGAGTTATTTGCAAAAAAGCCCCTTTTAGGGTTAGGGTTAGGGTTTTGGTTAGTGTTAGGGTTAGTGTTTAGGGTTAGGGTTAGGGTTAGGGTTTAGGGTTAGGGTTTGGAACTTTGGAACCGTAGGTTGTAAGAGGCTGAAAGTTGGTGCATAGGGTTCTGATGGTTATCGGAGTGATTGGTGAAAGTTTCAAGTTGATTTGAGGAAAGTGGGCGGAGTTATTGGCGAAAAAGCCCCTATAAGGTTAGGGTTAGGGTTAGGGTTAGGGTTTGGAACTTTGGAACCGTAATTAGTAAGAGGCTGAAAGTTCGTGCATAGGGTTGTGATGGTTATCGGAGTGATTGGTGAAAGTTTCAAGTTGATTGGAAGAAAGTGGGCGGAGTTATTGGCGAATAAGCCCCTTTTAGGGTTAGGGTTAGGGTTTAGGGTTAGGGTTTGGAACTTTGGAACCGTAAGGTGTAAAAGGCTGAAAGTTTATGCATAGGGTTCTGATGGTTATCGGAGTGATTGGTGAAAGTTTCAAGTTGATTGGAGGAAATTGGGCGGATTTATTGTCAAATAAGCCCCTGTTAGGGTTAGGGTTAGGTTTAGGGTTATGGTTAGGGTTAGGGTTAGGGTTAGGGTTTAGGGTTAGGGTTTGGAACTTTGGAAACGTAAGGTGTAAAAGGCTGAAAGTTGGTGTGTAGGGTTCTGATGGTTATCGGAGTGATTGGTGAAAGTTTCAAGTTTATTTGAGGAAAGTGGGCGGAGTTATTGGCGAATAAGCCCCTATTAGGGTTAGGGTTAGGGTGAGGGTTAGGGTTTAGGGTTAGGGTTTGGAACTTTGGAACCATAGCTTGTAAGAGGCTGAAAGTTGGTGCATAGGGTTCTGATGGTTATCGGAGAGATTGGTGAAAGTTTCAAGTTGATTGGAGGAAAGTGGGCGGAGTTATTGGCGAATAAGCCCCTTTTAGGGTTAGGGTTAGGGTTAGGGTTTAGGGTTAGGGTTTGCAACTTTGGAACCGTAAGTTGTAAGAGGCTGAAAGTTGGTGCATAGGGTTCTGATGGTTAGCGGAGTGATTGTTGAAAGTTTCAAGTTAATTGCAGAAAAGGGGGCGGAGTTATTGGCAAATAAGCCCCTATTAGGGTTAGGGTTAGGGTTTAGGGTTAGCGTTAGGGTTAGGGTTAGGGTTTAGGGTTAGGGTTTGGAACTTTGGAACCGTAGGTTGTAAGAGGCTGAAAGTTGGTGCATAGGGTTCTGATGGTTATCGGAGTGATTGGTGAAAGTTTGAAGTTGATTGGAGGAAAGTGGGTGGAGTTATTGGCGAATAAGCCCCTATTAGGGTTAGGGTTAGGGTTAGGGTTTAGGGTTAGGGTTTGGAACTTTGGAACCGTAAGGTGTAAAAGGCTGAAAGTTGGTGCATAGAGTTCTGATGGTTATCGGAGTGATTGGTGAAAGTTTCAAGTTAATTTGAGGAAAGTGGGCGGAGTTATTGGCGAATAAGCCCCTATTAGGGTTAGGGTTAGGGTTAGGGTGAGGAACTTTGGAACAGTAAGGTGTAGGGTTAGGGTTAGGGTTAGGGTTAGGGTTTGGAATTTTGGAACCGTAAGGTGAAAAAGGCTTAAAGTTGGTGCATAGGGTTCTGATGGTTATCTGAGTGATTGGTGAAAGTTTCAAGTTGATTGGAGGAAATTGGGCGGATTTATTGTCAAATAAGCCCCTGTTAGGGTTAGGGTTAGGTTTAGGGTTATGGTTAGGGTTAGGGTTAGGGTTAGGGTTTAGGGTTAGGGTTTGGAACTTTGGAACCGTAAGGTGTAAGAGGCTGAAAGTTGGTGTATAGGGTTCTGATGGTTATCGGAGTGATTGGTGAAAGTTTCAAGTTGATTGGAGGAAAGACGGCGGAGTTATTGGCGAATAAGCCCCTATTAGGGTTAGGGTTAGGGTTAGGTTTTAGGGTTAGGGTTTGGAACTTTGGTACCATAAGGTGTAAAAGGCTGAAAGTTGGTGTATAGGGTTCTGATGGTTATCGGAGTGATTGGTGAAAGTTTCAAGTTGATTGGAGGAAAGTGGGCGGAATTATTGGCGAATAAGCCCTTATTA
>NC_141320.1:54844922-54852422 GCF_037954235.1 Aulostomus chinensis | reverse complement strand
GGCTGAAAGTTGGTGAATAGGGTTCTGATGGTTATCGGAGTGATTGTTGAAAGTTTCAAGTCAATTGCAGAAAAGGGGGCGGAGTTATTGGCAAATAAGCTTCTATTAGGGTTAGTGTTAGGGTTAGGGTTTAGGGTTAGGGTTAGTGTTAGGGTTAGGGTTTAGGGTTAGGGTTTGGAACTTTGGAACCGTAGGTTGTAAGAGGCTGAAAGTTGGTGCATAGGGTTCTGATGGTTATCGGAGTGATTGGTGAAAGTTTCAAGTTGATTGGAGGAAAGTGGGCGGAGTTATTTGCAAATAAGCCCCTATTAGGGTTAGGGTTAGGGTTATGGTTAGTGTTAGGGTTAGTGTTTAGGGTTAGGATTAGGGTTATGGTTTAGGGTTAGGGTTTGGAACTTTGGAACCGTAATTTGTAAGAGGCTGAAAGTTCGTGCATAGGGTTAGGGTAAGGGTTAGGGTTAGGGTTAGGGTTTGGAACTTTGGAACCGTAAGGTGTAAAAGGCTGAAAGTTTATGCATAGGGTTCTGATGGTTATCGGAGTGATTGGTGAAAGTTTCAAGTTGATTGGAGGAAATTGGGCGGATTTATTGTCAAATAAGCCCCTGTTAGGGTTAGGGTTAGGGTTAGGGTTATGGTTAGGATTAGGGTTAGGGTTAGGGTTTAGGGTTAGGGTTTGGAACTTTGGAACCGTAAGTTGTAAGAGGCTGAAAGTTGGTGCGTAGGGTTCTGATGGTTTTCGGAGTGATTGGTGAAAGTTTGAAGTTGATTTGAGGAAAGTGGGCGGAGTTATTGGCGAATAAGCCCCTATTAGGGTTAGGGTTTAGGGTTAGGGTTAGGGTTTAGGGTTAGGGTTTGGAACTTTGGAACCGTAATTTGTAAGAGGCTGAAAGTTGGTGCATAGGGTTCTGATGGTTATCGGAGTGATTGGTGAAAGTTTCAAGTTGATTGGAGGAAAGTGGGCGGAGTTATTGGCGAATAAGCCCCTTTTAGGGTTAGGGTTAGGGTTAGGGTTTAGGGTTAGGGTTTGCAACTTTGGAACCGTAAGTTTTAAGAGGCTGAAAGTTGGTGCATAGGGTTCTGATGGTTATCGGAGTGATTGTTGAAAGTTTCAAGTTAATTGCAGAAAAGGGGGCGGAGTTATTGGCAAATAAGCACCTATTAGGGTTAGGGTTAGGGTTTAGGGTTAGGGTTAGGGTTAGGGTTAGGGTTTAGGGTTAGGGTTTGGAACTTTGGAACCATAGCTTGTAAGAGGCTGAAAGTTGGTGCATAGGGTTCTGATGGTTATCGGAGTGATTGGTGAAAGTTTCAAGTTGATTGGAGGAAAGTGGGCGGAGTTATTGGCGAATAAGCCCTTATTAGGGTTAGGGTTAGGGTTAGGGTTTAGGGTTAGGGTTTGGAACTTTGGAACCGTAAGGTGTAAAAGGCTGAAAGTTGGTGCATATGGTTCTGATGGTTATCGGAGTGATTGGTGAAAGTTTCAAGTTGATTGGAGGAAAGTGGGCGGAGTTATTGGCGAATAAGCCCCTATTAGGGTTAGGGTTAGGCTTAGGGTTTAGGGTTAGGGTTAGGGTTAGGGTTTAGGGTTAGGGTTTGGAACTTTGGAAATGTAAGGTGTAAAAGGCTGAAAGTTGGTGCATAGGGTTCTGATGGTTATCGGAGTGATTGGTGAAAGTTTCAAGTTGATTGGAAGAAATTGGGCGGAGTTATTGGCGAATAAGCCCCTATTAGGGTTAGGGTTAGGGTTAGGGTTTAGGGTTAGGGTTCGGAACTTTGGAACCGTAAGGTGTAAAAGGCTGAAAGTTGGTGCATAGGGTTCTGATGGTTATCGGAGTGATTGGTGAAAGTTTCAAGTTGATTGGAGGAAATTGGGCGGAGTTATTTGCAAATAAGCCCCTATTAGGGTTAGGGTTAGGGTTATGGTTAGGGTTAGGGTTAGGGTTTAGGGTTAGGGTTTGGAACTTTGGAACCATAGGTTGTAAGAGGCTGAAAGTTGGTGCATAGGGTTCTGATGGTTATCGGAGTGATTGGTGAAAGTTTCAAGTTGATTGGAGGAAAGTGGGCGGAGTTATTGGCGAATAAGCCCCTATTGGGGTTAGGGTTAGGGTTAGGGTTTAGGGTTAGGGTTTGGAACTTTGGAACCGTAAGGTGTAAAAGGCTGAAAGTTGGTGCATAGGGTTCTGATGGTTATCGGAGTGATTGGTGAAAGTTTCAAGTTGATTGGAGGAAAGTGGGCGGAGTTATTGGCGAATAAGCCCCTATTAGGGTTAGGGTTAGGCTTAGGGTTTAGGGTTAGGGTTAGGGTTAGGGTTTAGGGTTAGGGTTTGGAACTTTGGAAACGTAAGGTGTAAAAGGCTGAAAGTTGGTGCATAGGGTTCTGATGGTTATCGGAGTGATTGGTGAAAGTTTCAAGTTGATTGGAAGAAATTGGGCGGAGTTATTTGCAAATAAGCCCCTATTAGGGTTAGGGTTAGGGTTAGGGTTATGGTTAGGATTAGGGTTAGGGTTAGGGTTTAGGGTTAGGGTTTGGAACTTTGGAACCGTAAGTTGTAAGAGGCTGAAAGTTGGTGCGTAGGGTTCTGATGGTTTTCGGAGTGATTGGTGAAAGTTTGAAGTTGATTTGAGGAAAGTGGGCGGAGTTATTGGCGAATAAGCCCCTATTAGGGTTAGGGTTTAGGGTTAGGGTTAGGGTTTAGGGTTAGGGTTTGGAACTTTGGAACCGTAATTTGTAAGAGGCTGAAAGTTGGTGCATAGGGTTCTGATGGTTATCGGAGTGATTGGTGAAAGTTTCAAGTTGATTGGAGGAAAGTGGGCGGAGTTATTGGCGAATAAGCCCCTTTTAGGGTTAGGGTTAGGGTTAGGGTTTAGGGTTAGGGTTTGCAACTTTGGAACCGTAAGTTTTAAGAGGCTGAAAGTTGGTGCATAGGGTTCTGATGGTTATCGGAGTGATTGTTGAAAGTTTCAAGTTAATTGCAGAAAAGGGGGCGGAGTTATTGGCAAATAAGCACCTATTAGGGTTAGGGTTAGGGTTTAGGGTTAGGGTTAGGGTTAGGGTTAGGGTTTAGGGTTAGGGTTTGGAACTTTGGAACCATAGGTTGTAAGAGGCTGAAAGTTGGTGCATAGGGTTCTGATGGTTATCGGAGTGATTGGTGAAAGTTTCAAGTTGATTGGAGGAAAGTGGGCGGAGTTATTGGCGAATAAGCCCTTATTAGGGTTAGGGTTAGGGTTAGGGTTTAGGGTTAGGGTTTGGAACTTTGGAACCGTAAGGTGTAAAAGGCTGAAAGTTGGTGCATATGGTTCTGATGGTTATCGGAGTGATTGGTGAAAGTTTCAAGTTGATTGGAGGAAAGTGGGCGGAGTTATTGGCGAATAAGCCCCTATTAGGGTTAGGGTTAGGCTTAGGGTTTAGGGTTAGGGTTAGGGTTTAGGGTTAGGGTTTGGAACTTTGGAACCATAGGTTGTAAGAGGCTGAAAGTTGGTGCATAGGGTTCTGATGGTTATCGGAGTGATTGGTGAAAGTTTCAAGTTGATTGGAGGAAAGTGGGCGGAGTTATTGGCGAATAAGCCCCTATTGGGGTTAGGGTTAGGGTTAGGGTTTAGGGTTAGGGTTTGGAACTTTGGAACCGTAAGGTGTAAAAGGCTGAAAGTTGGTGCATAGGGTTCTGATGGTTATCGGAGTGATTGGTGAAAGTTTCAAGTTGATTGGAGGAAAGTGGGCGGAGTTATTGGCGAATAAGCCCCTATTAGGGTTAGGGTTAGGCTTAGGGTTTAGGGTTAGGGTTAGGGTTAGGGTTTAGGGTTAGGGTTTGGAACTTTGGAAACGTAAGGTGTAAAAGGCTGAAAATTGGTGCATAGGGTTCTGATTGTTATCGGAGTGATTGGTGAAAGTTTCAAGTTGATTGGAAGAAATTGGGCGGAGTTATTTGCAAATAAGCCCCTATTAGGGTTAGGGTTAGGGTTATGGTAAGTGTTAGGGTTAGTGTTTAGGGTTAGGGTTAGGGATAGGGTTTAGGGTTAGGGTTTGGAAATTTGGAACCGTAGGTTGTAAGAGGCTGAAAGTTGGTGCATAGGGTTATGATGGTTATCGGAGTGATTGGTGAAAGTTTCAAGTTGATTTGAGGAAAGTGGGCGGAGTTATTGGCGAATAAGCCCCTATAAGGTTAGGGTTAGGGTTAGGGTTAGGGTTTAGGGTTAGGGTTTGGAACTTTGGAACCGTAATTTGTAAGAGGCTGAAAGTTCGTGTATAGGGTTCTGATGGTTATCGGAGTGATTGGTGAAAGTTTCAAGTTGATTGGAAGAAAGTGGGCGGAGTTATTGGCGAATAAGCCCCTATTAGGGTTAGGGTTAGGGTTAGGGTTTAGGGTTAGGGTTTGGAACTTTGGAACCGTAAGGTGTAAAAGGCTGAAAGTTTATGCATAGGGTTCTGATGGTTATCGGAGTGATTGGTGAAAGTTTCAAGTTGATTGGAGGAAATTGGGCGGAGTTATTTGCAAATAAGCCCCTATTAGGGTTAGGGTTAGGGTTAGGGTTAGGGTTAAGGGTTAGGGTTTGGAACTTTGGAACCATAGGTTGTAAGAGGCTGAAAGTTGGTGCATAGGGTTCTGATGGTTATCGGAGTGATTGGTGAAAGTTTCAAGTTGATTGGAGGAAAGTGGGCGGAGTTATTGGAAAATAAGCCCCTATTAGGGTTAGGGTTAGGGTTAGGGTTTAGGGTTAGGGTTTGGAACTTTGGAACCGTAAGGTGTAAAAGGCTGAAAGTTGGTGCATAGAGTTCTGATGGTTATCGGAGTGATTGGTGAAAGTTTCAAGTTGATTGGAAGAAAGTGGGCGGAGTTATTGGCGAATAAGCCCCTATTAGGGTTAGGGTTAGGGTTAGGGTTAGGGTTTGGAAATTTGGAACCGTAAGTTGTAAGAGGCTGAAAGTTGGTGCGTAGGGTTCTGATGGTTTTCGGAGTGATTGGTGAAAGTTTGAAGTTGATTTGAGGAAAGTGGGCGGAGTTATTGGCGAATAAGCCCCTATTAGGGTTAGGGTTTAGGGTTAGGGTTAGGGTTTAGGGTTAGGGTTTGGAACTTTGGAACCGTAATTTGTAAGAGGCTGAAAGTTGGTGCATAGGGTTCTGATGGTTATTTGAGTGATTGGTGAAAGTTTCAAGTTGATTGGAGGAAAGTGGGCGGAGTTATTGGCGAATAAGCCCCTTTTAGGGTTAGGGTTAGGGTTAGGGTTTAGGGTTAGGGTTTGCAACTTTGGAACCGTAAGTTTTAAGAGGCTGAAAGTTGGTGCATAGGGTTCTGATGGTTATCGGAGTGATTGTTGAAAGTTTCAAGTTAATTGCAGAAAAGGGGGCGGAGTTATTGGCAAATAAGCACCTATTAGGGTTAGGGTTAGGGTTTAGGGTTAGGGTTAGGGTTAGGGTTAGGGTTTAGGGTTAGGGTTTGGAACTTTGGAACCATAGCTTGTAAGAGGCTGAAAGTTGGTGCATAGGGTTCTGATGGTTATCGGAGTGATTGGTGAAAGTTTCAAGTTGATTGGAGGAAAGTGGGCGGAGTTATTGGCGAATAAGCCCTTATTAGGGTTAGGGTTAGGGTTAGGGTTTAGGGTTAGGGTTTGGAACTTTGGAACCGTAAGGTGTAAAAGGCTGAAAGTTGGTGCATATGGTTCTGATGGTTATCGGAGTGATTGGTGAAAGTTTCAAGTTGATTGGAGGAAAGTGGGCGGAGTTATTGGCGAATAAGCCCCTATTAGGGTTAGGGTTAGGCTTAGGGTTTAGGGTTAGGGTTAGGGTTAGGGTTTAGGGTTAGGGTTTGGAACTTTGGAAATGTAAGGTGTAAAAGGCTGAAAGTTGGTGCATAGGGTTCTGATGGTTATCGGAGTGATTGGTGAAAGTTTCAAGTTGATTGGAAGAAATTAGGCGGAGTTATTGGCGAATAAGCCCCTATTAGGGTTAGGGTTAGGGTTAGGGTTTAGGGTTAGGGTTCGGAACTTTGGAACCGTAAGGTGTAAAAGGCTGAAAGTTGGTGCATAGGGTTCTGATGGTTATCGGAGTGATTGGTGAAAGTTTCAAGTTGATTGGAGGAAATTGGGCGGAGTTATTTGCAAATAAGCCCCTATTAGGGTTAGGGTTAGGGTTATGGTTAGGGTTAGGGTTAGGGTTTAGGGTTAGGGTTTGGAACTTTGGAACCATAGGTTGTAAGAGGCTGAAAGTTGGTGCATAGGGTTCTGATGGTTATCGGAGTGATTGGTGAAAGTTTCAAGTTGATTGGAGGAAAGTGGGCGGAGTTATTGGCGAATAAGCCCCTATTGGGGTTAGGGTTAGGGTTAGGGTTTAGGGTTAGGGTTTGGAACTTTGGAACCGTAAGGTGTAAAAGGCTGAAAGTTGGTGCATAGGGTTCTGATGGTTATCGGAGTGATTGGTGAAAGTTTCAAGTTGATTGGAGGAAAGTGGGCGGAGTTATTGGCGAATAAGCCCCTATTAGGGTTAGGGTTAGGCTTAGGGTTTAGGGTTAGGGTTAGGGTTAGGGTTTAGGGTTAGGGTTTGGAACTTTGGAAACGTAAGGTGTAAAAGGCTGAAAGTTGGTGCATAGGGTTCTGATGGTTATCGGAGTGATTGGTGAAAGTTTCAAGTTGATTGGAAGAAATTGGGCGGAGTTATTTGCAAATAAGCCCCTATTAGGGTTAGGGTTAGGGTTATGGTAAGTGTTAGGGTTAGTGTTTAGGGTTAGGGTTAGGGATAGGGTTTAGGGTTAGGGTTTGGAAATTTGGAACCGTAGGTTGTATGAGGCTGAAAGTTGGTGCATAGGGTTATGATGGTTATCGGAGTGATTGGTGAAAGTTTCAAGTTGATTTGAGGAAAGTGGGCGGAGTTATTGGCGAATAAGCCCCTATAAGGTTAGGGTTAGGGTTAGGGTTAGGGTTTAGGGTTAGGGTTTGGAACTTTGGAACCGTAATTTGTAAGAGGCTGAAAGTTCGTGTATAGGGTTCTGATGGTTATCGGAGTGATTGGTGAAAGTTTCAAGTTGATTGGAAGAAAGTGGGCGGAGTTATTGGCGAATAAGCCCCTATTAGGGTTAGGGTTAGGGTTAGGGTTTAGGGTTAGGGTTTGGAACTTTGGAACCGTAAGGTGTAAAAGGCTGAAAGTTGGTGCATATGGTTCTGATGGTTATCGGAGTGATTGGTGAAAGTTTCAAGTTGATTGGAGGAAAGTGGGCGGAGTTATTGGCGAATAAGCCCCTATTAGGGTTAGGGTTAGGCTTAGGGTTTAGGGTTAGGGTTAGGGTTAGGGTTTAGGGTTAGGGTTTGGAACTTTGGAAATGTAAGGTGTAAAAGGCTGAAAGTTGGTGCATAGGGTTCTGATGGTTATCGGAGTGATTGGTGAAAGTTTCAAGTTGATTGGAAGAAATTGGGCGGAGTTATTGGCGAATAAGCCCCTATTAGGGTTAGGGTTAGGGTTAGGGTTTAGGGTTAGGGTTCGGAACTTTGGAACCGTAAGGTGTAAAAGGCTGAAA
>NC_141320.1:54824922-54839922 GCF_037954235.1 Aulostomus chinensis | reverse complement strand
TTTCAAGTTGATTGGAGGAAAGTGGGCGGAGTTATTTGCAAATAAGCCCCTATTAGGGTTAGGGTTAGGGTTATGGTTAGTGTTAGGGTTAGTGTTTAGGGTTAGGGTTAGGGTTAGGGTTTAGGGTTAGGGTTTGGAAATTTGGAACCGTAGGTTGTAAGAGGCTGAAAGTTGGTGCATAGGGTTCTGATGGTTATCGGAGTGATTGGTGAAAGTTTCAAGTTGATTTGAGGAAAGTGGGCGGAGTTATTGGTGAATAAGCCCCTATAAGGTTAGGGTTAGGGTTAGGGTTAGGGTTTAGGGTTAGGGTTTGGAACTTTGGAACCGTAATTTGTAAGAGGCTGAAAGTTCGTGCATAGGGTTCTGATGGTTATCGGAGTGATTGGTGAAAGTTTCAAGTTGATTTGAAGAAAGTGGGCGGAGTTATTGGCGAATAAGCCCCTATTAGGGTTAGGGTTAGGTTTTAGGGTTAGGGTTAGGAACTTTGGAACCGTAAGGTGTAAAAAGCTGAAAGTTGGTGCATAGGGTTCTGATGGTTATCGGAGTGATTGGGGAAAGTTTCAAGTTGATTGGAGGAAAGTGGGCGGAGTTATTGGCGAATAAGCCCCTATTAGGGTTAGGGTTAGGGTTTGCAACTTTGGAACCGTAAGTTGTAAGAGGCTGAAAGTTGGTGCATAGGGTTCTGATGGTTATCGAAGTGATTGTTGAAAGTTTCAAGTTAATTGCAGAAAAGGGGGCGGAGTTATTTGCAAATAAGCCCCTATTAGGGTTAGGGTTAGGGTTATGGTTAGGGTTAGGGTTAGGGTTTAGGGTTAGGGTTTGGAACTTTGGAACCATAGGTTGTAAGAGGCTGAAAGTTGGTGCATAGGGTTCTGATGGTTATCGGAGTGATTGGTGAAAGTTTCAAGTTGATTGGAGGAAATTGGGCGGATTTATTGTCAAATAAGCCCCTGTTAGGGTTAGGGTTAGGGTTAGGGTTATGGTTAGGGTTAGGGTTAGGGTTAGGGTTTAGGGTTAGGGTTTGGAACTTTGGAACCGTAAGTTGTAAGAGGCTGAAAGTTGGTGCGTAGGGTTCTGATGGTTTTCGGAGTGATTGGTGAAAGTTTGAAGTTGATTTGAGGAAAGTGGGCGGAGTTATTGGCGAATAAGCCCCTATTAGGGATAGGGTTTAGGGTTAGGGTTAGGGTTTAGGGTTAGGGTTTGGAACTTTGGAACCGTAATTTGTAAGAGGCTGAAAGTTGGTGCATAGGGTTCTGATGGTTATCGGAGTGATTGGTGAAAGTTTCAAGTTGATTGGAGGAAAGTGGGCGGAGTTATTGGCGAATAAGCCCCTTTTAGGGTTAGGGTTAGGGTTAGGGTTTAGGGTTAGGGTTTGCAACTTTGGAACCGTAAGTTTTAAGAGGCTGAAAGTTGGTGCATAGGGTTCTGATGGTTATCGGAGTGATTGTTGAAAGTTTCAAGTTAATTGCAGAAAAGGGGGCGGAGTTATTGGCAAATAAGCACCTATTAGGGTTAGGGTTAGGGTTTAGGGTTAGGGTTAGGGTTAGGGTTAGGGTTTAGGGTTAGGGTTTGGAACTTTGGAACCGTAAGGTGTAAAAGGCTGAAAGTTGGTGCATATGGTTCTGATGGTTATCGGAGTGATTGGTGAAAGTTTCAAGTTGATTGGAGGAAAGTGGGCGGAGTTATTGGCGAATAAGCCCCTATTAGGGTTAGGGTTAGGCTTAGGGTTTAGGGTTAGGGTTAGGGTTAGGGTTTAGGGTTAGGGTTTGGAACTTTGGAAATGTAAGGTGTAAAAGGCTGAAAGTTGGTGCATAGGGTTCTGATGGTTATCGGAGTGATTGGTGAAAGTTTCAAGTTGATTGGAAGAAATTGGGCGGAGTTATTGGCGAATAAGCCCCTATTAGGGTTAGGGTTAGGGTTAGGGTTTAGGGTTAGGGTTCGGAACTTTGGAACCGTAAGGTGTAAAAGGCTGAAAGTTGGTGCATAGGGTTCTGATGGTTATCGGAGTGATTGGTGAAAGTTTCAAGTTGATTGGAGGAAATTGGGCGGAGTTATTTGCAAATAAGCCCCTATTAGGGTTAGGGTTAGGGTTAGGGTTATGGTTAGGGTTAGGGTTAGGGTTTAGGGTTAGGGTTTGGAACTTTGGAACCATAGGTTGTAAGAGGCTGAAAGTTGGTGCATAGGGTTCTGATGGTTATCGGAGTGATTGGTGAAAGTTTCAAGTTGATTGGAGGAAAGTGGGCGGAGTTATTGGCGAATAAGCCCCTATTAGGGTTAGGGTTAGGGTTAGGGTTTAGGGTTAGGGTTTGGAACTTTGGAACCGTAAGGTGTAAAAGGCTGAAAGTTGGTGCATAGGGTTCTGATGGTTATCGGAGTGATTGGTGAAAGTTTCAAGTTGATTGGAGGAAAGTGGGCGGAGTTATTGGCGAATAAGCCCCTATTAGGGTTAGGGTTAGGCTTAGGGTTTAGGGTTAGGGTTAGGGTTAGGGTTTAGGGTTAGGGTTTGGAACTTTGGAAACGTAAGGTGTAAAAGGCTGAAAGTTGGTGCATAGGGTTCTGATGGTTATCGGAGTGATTGGTGAAAGTTTCAAGTTGATTGGAAGAAATTGGGCGGAGTTATTTGCAAATAAGCCCCTATTAGGGTTAGGGTTAGGGTTATGGTAAGTGTTAGGGTTAGTGTTTAGGGTTAGGGTTAGGGATAGGGTTTAGGGTTAGGGTTTGGAAATTTGGAACCGTAGGTTGTAAGAGGCTGAAAGTTGGTGCATAGGGTTATGATGGTTATCGGAGTGATTGGTGAAAGTTTCAAGTTGATTTGAGGAAAGTGGGCGGAGTTATTGGCGAATAAGCCCCTATAAGGTTAGGGTTAGGGTTAGGGTTAGGGTTTAGGGTTAGGGTTTGGAACTTTGGAACCGTAATTTGTAAGAGGCTGAAAGTTCGTGCATAGGGTTCTGATGGTTATCGGAGTGATTGGTGAAAGTTTCAAGTTGATTTGAAGAAAGTGGGCGGAGTTATTGGCGAATAAGCCCCTATTAGGGTTAGGGTTAGGTTTTAGGGTTAGGGTTAGGAACTTTGGAACCGTAAGGTGTAAAAAGCTGAAAGTTGGTGCATAGGGTTCTGATGGTTATCGGAGTGATTGGTGAAAGTTTCAAGTTGATTGGAGGAAAGTGGGCGGAGTTATTGGCGAATAAGCCCCTATTAGGGTTAGGGTTAGGGTTTGCAACTTTGGAACCGTAAGTTGTAAGAGGCTGAAAGTTGGTGCATAGGGTTCTGATGGTTATCGAAGTGATTGTTGAAAGTTTCAAGTTAATTGCAGAAAAGGGGGCGGAGTTATTTGCAAATAAGCCCCTATTAGGGTTAGGGTTAGGGTTATGGTTAGGGTTAGGGTTAGGGTTTAGGGTTAGGGTTTGGAACTTTGGAACCATAGGTTGTAAGAGGCTGAAAGTTGGTGCATAGGGTTCTGATGGTTATCGGAGTGATTGGTGAAAGTTTCAAGTTGATTGGAGGAAATTGGGCGGATTTATTGTCAAATAAGCCCCTGTTAGGGTTAGGGTTAGGGTTAGGGTTATGGTTAGGGTTAGGGTTAGGGTTAGGGTTTAGGGTTAGGGTTTGGAACTTTGGAACCGTAAGTTGTAAGAGGCTGAAAGTTGGTGCGTAGGGTTCTGATGGTTTTCGGAGTGATTGGTGAAAGTTTGAAGTTGATTTGAGGAAAGTGGGCGGAGTTATTGGCGAATAAGCCCCTATTAGGGTTAGGGTTTAGGGTTAGGGTTAGGGTTTAGGGTTAGGGTTTGGAACTTTGGAACTGTAATTTGTAAGAGGCTGAAAGTTGGTGCATAGGGTTCTGATGGTTATCGGAGTGATTGGTGAAAGTTTCAAGTTGATTGGAGGAAAGTGGGCGGAGTTATTGGCGAATAAGCCCCTTTTAGGGTTAGGGTTAGGGTTAGGGTTTAGGGTTAGGGTTTGCAACTTTGGAACCGTAAGTTTTAAGAGGCTGAAAGTTGGTGCATAGGGTTCTGATGGTTATCTGAGTGATTGTTGAAAGTTTCAAGTTAATTGCAGAAAAGGGGGCGGAGTTATTGGCAAATAAGCACCTATTAGGGTTAGGGTTAGGGTTTAGGGTTAGGGTTAGGGTTAGGGTTAGGGTTTAGGGTTAGGGTTTGGAACTTTGGAACCATAGGTTGTAAGAGGCTGAAAGTTGGTGCATAGGGTTCTGATGGTTATCGGAGTGATTGGTGAAAGTTTCAAGTTGATTGGAGGAAAGTGGGTGGAGTTATTGGCGAATAAGCCCTTATTAGGGTTAGGGTTAGGGTTAGGGTTTAGGGTTAGGGTTTGGAACTTTGGAACCGTAAGGTGTAAAAGGCTGAAAGTTGGTGCATATGGTTCTGATGGTTATCGGAGTGATTGGTGAAAGTTTCAAGTTGATTGGAGGAAAGTGGGCGGAGTTATTGGCGAATAAGCCCCTATTAGGGTTAGGGTTAGGCTTAGGGTTTAGGGTTAGGGTTAGGGTTAGGGTTTAGGGTTAGGGTTTGGAACTTTGGAAATGTAAGGTGTAAAAGGCTGAAAGTTGGTGCATAGGGTTCTGATGGTTATCGGAGTGATTGGTGAAAGTTTCAAGTTGATTGGAAGAAATTGGGCGGAGTTATTGGCGAATAAGCCCCTATTAGGGTTAGGGTTAGGGTTAGGGTTTAGGGTTAGGGTTCGGAACTTTGGAACCGTAAGGTGTAAAAGGCTGAAAGTTGGTGCATAGGGTTCTGATGGTTATCGGAGTGATTGGTGAAAGTTTCAAGTTGATTGGAGGAAATTGGGCGGAGTTATTTGCAAATAAGCCCCTATTAGGGTTAGGGTTAGGGTTATGGTTAGGGTTAGGGTTAGGGTTTAGGGTTAGGGTTTGGAACTTTGGAACCATAGGTTGTAAGAGGCTGAAAGTTGGTGCATAGGGTTCTGATGGTTATCGGAGTGATTGGTGAAAGTTTCAAGTTGATTGGAGGAAAGTGGGCGGAGTTATTGGCGAATAAGCCCCTATTAGGGTTAGGGTTAGGGTTAGGGTTTAGGGTTAGGGTTTGGAACTTTGGAACCGTAAGGTGTAAAAGGCTGAAAGTTGGTGCATAGGGTTCTGATGGTTATCGGAGTGATTGGTGAAAGTTTCAAGTTGATTGGAGGAAAGTGGGCGGAGTTATTGGCGAATAAGCCCCTATTAGGGTTAGGGTTAGGCTTAGGGTTTAGGGTTAGGGTTAGGGTTAGGGTTTAGGGTTAGGGTTTGGAACTTTGGAAACGTAAGGTGTAAAAGGCTGAAAGTTGGTGCATAGGGTTCTGATGGTTATCGGAGTGATTGGTGAAAGTTTCAAGTTGATTGGAAGAAATTGGCGGAGTTATTTGCAAATAAGCCCCTATTAGGGTTAGGGTTAGGTTTATGGTAAGTGTTAGGGTTAGTGTTTAGGGTTAGGGTTAGGGATAGGGTTTAGGGTTAGGGTTTGGAAATTTGGAACCGTAGGTTGTAAGAGGCTGAAAGTTGGTGCATAGGGTTATGATGGTTATCGGAGTGATTGGTGAAAGTTTCAAGTTGATTTGAGGAAAGTGGGCGGAGTTATTGGCGAATAAGCCCCTATAAGGTTAGGGTTAGGGTTAGGGTTAGGGTTTAGGGTTAGGGTTTGGAACTTTGGAACCGTAAGGTGTAAAAGGCTGAAAGTTGGTGCATAGGGTTCTGATGGTTATCGGAGTGATTGGTGAAAGTTTCAAGTTGATTGGAGGAAATTGGGCGGATTTATTGTCAAATAAGCCCCTGTTAGGGTTAGGGTTAGGGTTAGGGTTATGGTTAGGGTTAGGGTTAGGGTTAGGGTTTAGGGTTAGGGTTTGGAACTTTGGAACCGTAAGTTGTAAGAGGCTGAAAGTTGGTGCGTAGGGTTCTGATGGTTTTCGGAGTGATTGGTGAAAGTTTGAAGTTGATTTGAGGAAAGTGGGCGGAGTTATTGGCGAATAAGCCCCTATTAGGGTTAGGGTTTAGGGTTAGGGTTAGGGTTTAGGGTTAGGGTTTGGAACTTTGGAACTGTAATTTGTAAGAGGCTGAAAGTTGGTGCATAGGGTTCTGATGGTTATCGGAGTGATTGGTGAAAGTTTCAAGTTGATTGGAGGAAAGTGGGCGGAGTTATTGGCGAATAAGCCCCTTTTAGGGTTAGGGTTAGGGTTAGGGTTTAGGGTTAGGGTTTGCAACTTTGGAACCGTAAGTTTTAAGAGGCTGAAAGTTGGTGCATAGGGTTCTGATGGTTATCTGAGTGATTGTTGAAAGTTTCAAGTTAATTGCAGAAAAGGGGGCGGAGTTATTGGCAAATAAGCACCTATTAGGGTTAGGGTTAGGGTTAGGGTTTAGGGTTAGGGTTTGGAACTTTGGAACCGTAAGGTGTAAAAGGCTGAAAGTTGGTGCATAGGGTTCTGATGGTTAACGGAGTGATTGGTGAAAGTTTCAAGTTGATTGGAGGAAAGTGGGTGGAGTTATTGGCGAATAAGCCCTTATTAGGGTTAGGGTTAGGGTTAGGGTTTAGGGTTAGGGTTTGGAACTTTGGAACCGTAAGGTGTAAAAGGCTGAAAGTTGGTGCATATGGTTCTGATGGTTATCGGAGTGATTGGTGAAAGTTTCAAGTTGATTGGAGGAAAGTGGGCGGAGTTATTGGCGAATAAGCCCCTATTAGGGTTAGGGTTAGGCTTAGGGTTTAGGGTTAGGGTTAGGGTTAGGGTTTAGGGTTAGGGTTTGGAACTTTGGAAATGTAAGGTGTAAAAGGCTGAAAGTTGGTGCATAGGGTTCTGATGGTTATCGGAGTGATTGGTGAAAGTTTCAAGTTGATTGGAAGAAATTGGGCGGAGTTATTGGCGAATAAGCCCCTATTAGGGTTAGGGTTAGGGTTAGGGTTTAGGGTTAGGGTTCGGAACTTTGGAACCGTAAGGTGTAAAAGGCTGAAAGTTGGTGCATAGGGTTCTGATGGTTATCGGAGTGATTGGTGAAAGTTTCAAGTTGATTGGAGGAAATTGGGCGGAGTTATTTGCAAATAAGCCCCTATTAGGGTTAGGGTTAGGGTTATGGTTAGGGTTAGGGTTAGGGTTTAGGGTTAGGGTTTGGAACTTTGGAACCATAGGTTGTAAGAGGCTGAAAGTTGGTGCATAGGGTTCTGATGGTTATCGGAGTGATTGGTGAAAGTTTCAAGTTGATTGGAGGAAAGTGGGCGGAGTTATTGGCGAATAAGCCCCTATTAGGGTTAGGGTTAGGGTTAGGGTTTAGGGTTAGGGTTTGGAACTTTGGAACCGTAAGGTGTAAAAGGCTGAAAGTTGGTGCATAGGGTTCTGATGGTTATCGGAGTGATTGGTGAAAGTTTCAAGTTGATTGGAGGAAAGTGGGCGGAGTTATTGGCGAATAAGCCCCTTTTAGGGTTAGGGTTAGGCTTAGGGTTTAGGGTTAGGGTTAGGGTTAGGGTTTAGGGTTAGGGTTTGGAACTTTGGAAACGTAAGGTGTAAAAGGCTGAAAGTTGGTGCATAGGGTTCTGATGGTTATCGGAGTGATTGGTGAAAGTTTCAAGTTGATTGGAAGAAATTGGCGGAGTTATTTGCAAATAAGCCCCTATTAGGGTTAGGGTTAGGTTTATGGTAAGTGTTAGGGTTAGTGTTTAGGGTTAGGGTTAGGGATAGGGTTTAGGGTTAGGGTTTGGAAATTTGGAACCGTAGGTTGTAAGAGGCTGAAAGTTGGTGCATAGGGTTATGATGGTTATCGGAGTGATTGGTGAAAGTTTCAAGTTGATTTGAGGAAAGTGGGCGGAGTTATTGGCGAATAAGCCCCTATAAGGTTAGGGTTAGGGTTAGGGTTAGGGTTTAGGGTTAGGGTTTGGAACTTTGGAACCGTAAGGTGTAAAAGGCTGAAAGTTGGTGCATAGGGTTCTGATGGTTATCGGAGTGATTGGTGAAAGTTTCAAGTTGATTGGAGGAAATTGGGCGGATTTATTGTCAAATAAGCCCCTGTTAGGGTTAGGGTTAGGGTTAGGGTTATGGTTAGGGTTAGGGTTAGGGTTAGGGTTTAGGGTTAGGGTTTGGAACTTTGGAACCGTAAGTTGTAAGAGGCTGAAAGTTGGTGCGTAGGGTTCTGATGGTTTTCGGAGTGATTGGTGAAAGTTTGAAGTTGATTTGAGGAAAGTGGGCGGAGTTATTGGCGAATAAGCCCCTATTAGGGTTAGGGCTAGGGTTAGGGTTTAGGGTTAGGGTTTGGAACTTTGGAAACGTAAGGTGTAAAAGGCTGAAAGTTCGTGTATAGGGTTCTGATGGTTATCGGAGTGATTGGTGAAAGTTTCAAGTTGATTGGAAGAAAGTGGGCGGAGTTATTGGCGAATAAGCCCCTATTAGGGTTAGGGTTAGGGTTAGGGTTTAGGGTTAGGGTTTGGAACTTTGGAAACGTAAGGTGTAAAAGGCTGAAAGTTTATGCATAGGGTTCTGATGGTTATCGGAGTGATTGGTGAAAGTTTCAAGTTGATTGGAGGAAATTGGGCGGATTTATTTTCAAATAAGCCCCTGTTAGGGTTAGGGTTAGGGTTAGGGTTATGGTTAGGGTTAGGGTTAGGTTAGGGTTTAGGGTTAGGGTCTGGAACTTTGGAACCGTAAGTTGTAAGAGGCTGAAAGTTGGTGCGTAGGGTTCTGATGGTTTTCGGAGTGATTGGTGAAAGTTTGAAGTTGATTTGAGGAAAGTGGGCGTAGTGATTGGCGAATAAGCCCCTATTAGGGTTAGGGTTTAGGGTTAGGGTTAGGGTCAGGGTTTAGGGTTAGGGTTTAGGGTTAGGGTTTGGAACTTTGGAAACGTAAGGTGTAAAAGGCTGAAAGTTGGTGCATAGGGTTCTGATGGTTATCGGAGTGATTGGTGAAAGTTTCAAGTTGATTGGAGGAAAGTGGGCGGAGTTATTGGCGAATAAGCCCCTTTTAGGGTTAGGGTTAGGGTTAGGGTTTAGGGTTAGGGTTTGGAACTTTGGAACCGTAAGGTGTAAAAGGATGAAAGTTGGTGCATAGGGTTCTGATGGTTATCGGAGTGATTGGTGAAAGTTTCAAGTTGATTGGAGGAAATTGGGCGGAGTTATTTGCAAATAAGCCCCTATTAGGGTTAGGGTTAGGGTTATGGTTAGTGTTAGGGTTAGTGTTTAGGGTTAGGGTTAGGGTTAGGGTTTAGGGTTAGGGTTTGGAAATTTGGAACCGTAGGTTGTAGGAGGCTGAAAGTTGGTGCATAGGGTTCTGATGGTTATCGGAGTGATTGGTGAAAGTTTCAAGTTGATTTGAGGAAAGTGGGCGGAGTTATTGGTGAATAAGCCCCTATAAGGTTAGGGTTAGGGTTAGGGTTAGGGTTTAGGGTTAGGGTTTGGAACTTTGGAACCGTAATTTGTAAGAGGCTGAAAGTTCGTGCATAGGGTTCTGATGGTTATCGGAGTGATTGGTGAAAGTTTCAAGTTGATTTGAAGAAAGTGGGCGGAGTTATTGGCGAATAAGCCCCTATTAGGGTTAGGGTTAGGTTTTAGGGTTAGGGTTAGGAACTTTGGAACCGTAAGGTGTAAAAAGCTGAAAGTTGGTGCATAGGGTTCTGATGGTTATCGGAGTGATTGGTGAAAGTTTCAAGTTGATTGGAGGAAAGTGGGCGGAGTTATTGGCGAATAAGCCCCTATTAGGGTTAGGGTTAGGGTTTGCAACTTTGGAACCGTAAGTTGTAAGAGGCTGAAAGTTGGTGCATAGGGTTCTGATGGTTATCGAAGTGATTGTTGAAAGTTTCAAATTAATTGCAGAAAAGAGGGCGGAGTTATTTGCAAATAAGCCCCTATTAGGGTTAGGGTTAGGGTTATGGTTAGGGTTAGGGTTAGGGTTTAGGGTTAGGGTTTGGAACTTTGGAACCATAGGTTGTAAGAGGCTGAAAGTTGGTGCATAGGGTTCTGATGGTTATCGGAGTGATTGGTGAAATTTTCAAGTTGATTGGAGGAGAGTGGGCGGAGTTATTGGCGAATAAGCCCCTATTAGGGTTAGGGTTAGGGTTAGGGTTTAGGGTTAGGGTTTGGAACTTTGGAACCGTAAGGTGTAAAAGGCTGAAAGTTGGTGCATAGGGTTCTGATGGTTATCGGAGTGATTGGTGAAAGTTTCAAGTTGATTGGAGGAAATTGGGCGGAGTTATTTGCAAATAAGCCCCTATTAGGGTTAGGGTTAGGGTTAGGGTTAGGGTTAGGGTTTAGGGTTAGGGTTAGGAACTTTGGAACCGTAAGGTGTAAAAAGCTGAAAGTTGGTGCATAGGGTTCTGATGGTTATCGGAGTGATTGGTGAAAGTTTCAAGTTGATTGGAGGAAAGTGGGCGGAGTTATTGGCGAATAAGCCCCTATTAGGGTTAGGGTTAGGGTTAGGGTTTAGGGTTAGGGTTTGGAAATTTGGAACCGTAGGTTGTAGGAGGCTGAAAGTTGGTGCATAGGGTTCTGATGGTTATCGGAGTGATTGGTGAAAGTTTCAAGTTGATTTGAGGAAAGTGGGCGGAGTTATTGGTGAATAAGCCCCTATAAGGTTAGGGTTAGGGTTAGGGTTAGGGTTTAGGGTTAGGGTTTGGAACTTTGGAACCGTAATTTGTAAGAGGCTGAAAGTTCGTGCATAGGGTTCTGATGGTTATCGGAGTGATTGGTGAAAGTTTCAAGTTGATTTGAAGAAAGTGGGCGGAGTTATTGGCGAATAAGCCCCTATTAGGGTTAGGGTTAGGTTTTAGGGTTAGGGTTAGGAACTTTGGAACCGTAAGGTGTAAAAAGCTGAAAGTTGGTGCATAGGGTTCTGATGGTTATCGGAGTGATTGGTGAAAGTTTCAAGTTGATTGGAGGAAAGTGGGCGGAGTTATTGGCGAATAAGCCCCTATTAGGGTTAGGGTTAGGGTTTGCAACTTTGGAACCGTAAGTTGTAAGAGGCTGAAAGTTGGTGCATAGGGTTCTGATGGTTATCGAAGTGATTGTTGAAAGTTTCAAATTAATTGCAGAAAAGAGGGCGGAGTTATTTGCAAATAAGCCCCTATTAGGGTTAGGGTTAGGGTTATGGTTAGGGTTAGGGTTAGGGTTTAGGGTTAGGGTTTGGAACTTTGGAACCATAGGTTGTAAGAGGCTGAAAGTTGGTGCATAGGGTTCTGATGGTTATCGGAGTGATTGGTGAAATTTTCAAGTTGATTGGAGGAGAGTGGGCGGAGTTATTGGCGAATAAGCCCCTATTAGGGTTAGGGTTAGGGTTAGGGTTTAGGGTTAGGGTTTGGAACTTTGGAACCGTAAGGTGTAAAAGGCTGAAAGTTGGTGCATAGGGTTCTGATGGTTATCGGAGTGATTGGTGAAAGTTTCAAGTTGATTGGAGGAAATTGGGCGGAGTTATTTGCAAATAAGCCCCTATTAGGGTTAGGGTTAGGGTTAGGGTTAGGGTTAGGGTTTAGGGTTAGGGTTAGGAACTTTGGAACCGTAAGGTGTAAAAAGCTGAAAGTTGGTGCATAGGGTTCTGATGGTTATCGGAGTGATTGGTGAAAGTTTCAAGTTGATTGGAGGAAAGTGGGCGGAGTTATTGGCGAATAAGCCCCTATTAGGGTTAGGGTTAGGGTTAGGGTTTAGGGTTAGGGTTTGGAACTTTGGAACCGTAAGGTGTAAAAGGCTGAAAGTTGGTGCATAGGGTTCTGATGGTTATCGGAGTGATTGGTGAAAGTTTCAAGTTGATTGGTGGAAATTGGGCGGAGTTATTTGCAAATAAGCCCCTATTAGGGTTAGTGTTAGGGTTAGGGTTTAGGGTTAGGGTTAGGAACTTTGGAACCGTAAGGTGTAAAAAGCTGAAAGTTGGTGCATAGGGTTCTGATGGTTATCGGAGTGATTGGTGAAAGTTTCAAGTTGATTGGAGGAAAGTGGGCGGAGTTATTGGCGAATAAGCCCCTATTAGGGTTAGGGTTAGGGTTAGGGTTAGGGTTTAGGGTTAGGGTTTGCAACTTTGGAACCGTAAGTTGTAAGAGGCTGAACGTTGGTGCATAGGGTTCTGATGGTTATCGAAGTGATTGGTGAAAGTTTCAAGTTGATTGGAGGAAATTGGGCGGAGTTATTTGCAAATAAGCCCCTATTAGGGTTAGGGTTAGGGTTAGGGTTAGGGTTAGGGTTTAGGGTTAGGGTTTGGAACTTTGGAACCGTAGGTTGTAAGAGGCTGAAAGTTGGTGCATAGGGTTCTGATGGTTATCGGAGTGATTGGTGAAAGTTTCAAGTTGATTGGAGGAAATGGGGCGGAGTTATTGGCAAATAAGCCCCTATTAGGGTTAGGGTTAGGGTTAGGGTTTAGGGTTAGGGTTTGGAACTTTGGAACCGTAAGGTGTAAAAGGCTGAAAGTTGGTGCATAGGGTTCTGATGGTTATCGGAGTGATTGGTGAAAGTTTCAAGTTGATTGGAGGAATCTGGGCGGAGTTATTTGCAAATAAGCCCCTATTAGGGTTAGGGTTAGGGTTATGGTTAGGGTTAGGGTTAGGGTTAGGGTTTAGGGTTAGGGTTTGGAACTTTGGAACCATAGGTTGTAAGAGGCTGAAAGTTGGTGCATAGTGTTCTGATGGTTATCGGAGTGATTGGTGAAAGTTTCAAGTTGATTTGAGGAAAGTGGGCGGAGTTATTGGCGAATAAGCCCCTATAAGGTTAGGGTTAGGGTTAGGGTTAGGGTTTAGGGTTAGGGTTTGGAACTTTGGAACCGTAATTTGTAAGAGGCTGAAAGTTCGTGTATAGGGTTCTGATGGTTATCGGAGTGATTGGTGAAAGTTTCAAGTTGATTGGAAGAAAGTGGGCGGAGTTATTGGCGAATAAGCCCCTATTAGGGTTAGGGTTAGGGTTAGGGTTTAGGGTTAGGGTTTGGAACTTTGGAACCGTAAGGTGTAAAAGGCTGAAAGTTTATGCATAGGGTTCTGATGGTTATCGGAGTGATTGGTGAAAGTTTCAAGTTGATTGGAGGACATTGGGCGGATTTATTTTCAAATAAGCCCCTGTTAGGGTTAGGGTTAGGGTTAGGGTTATGGTTAGGGTTAGGGTTAGGTTAGGGTTTAGGGTTAGGGTCTGGAACTTTGGAACCGTAAGTTGTAAGAGGCTGAAAGTTGGTGCGTAGGGTTCTGATGGTTTTCGGAGTGATTGGTGAAAGTTTGAACTTGATTTGAGGAAAGTGGGCGGAGTGATTGGCGAATAAGCCCCTATTAGGGTTAGGGTTTAGGGTTAGGGTTAGGGTTAGGGTTTAGGGTTAGGGTTTAGGGTTAGGGTTTGGAACTTTGGAAACGTAAGGTGTAAAAGGCTGAAAGTTGGTGCATAGGGTTCTGATAGTTAACGGAGTGATTGGTGAAAGTTTCAAGTTGATTGGAGGAAATTGGGCGGAGTTATTGGCAAATAAGCCCCTATTAGGGTTAGGGTTAGGGTTATGGTTAAGGTTAGGGTTAGGGTTTAGGGTTAGGGTTTGGAACTTTGGAACCATAGGTTTTAAGAGGCTGAAAGTTGGTGCATAGGGTTCTGATGGTTATCGGAGTGATTGGTGAAAGTTTCAAGTTGATTGGAGGAAAGTGGGCGGAGTTATTGGCAAATAAGCCCCTATTAGGGTTATGGTTAGGGTTAGGTTTTAGGGTTAGGGTTTGGAACTTTGGAACCGTAAGGTGTAAAAGGCTGAAAGTTGGTGCATAGGGTTCTGATGGTTATCGGAGTGATTGGTGAAAGTTTCAAGTTGATTGGAGGAAAGTGGGCGGAGTTATTGGCGAATAAGCCCCTATTAGGTTTAGGGTTAGGGTTAGGGTTTAGGGTTAGGGTTAGGGTTAGGGTTTAGGGTTAGGGTTTGGAACTTTGGAACCGTAAGTTGTAAGAAGCTGAAAGTTGGTGCATAGGATTCTGATGGTTATTGGAGTGATTGGTGAAAGTTTCAAGTTGATTGGAGGAAAGTGGGCGGAGTTATTGGTGAATAAGCCCCTTTTAGGGTTAGGGTTAGGGTTAGGGTTTAGGGTTAGGGTTTGGAACTTTGGAACCATAAGGTGTAAAAGGCTGAAAGTTGGTGCATAGGGTTCTGATGGTTATCGGAGTGATTGGTGAAAGTTTCAAGTTGATTGGTGGAAATTGGGCGGAGTTATTTGCAAATAAGCCCCTATTAGGGTTAGTGTTAGGGTTAGGGTTTAGGGTTAGGGTTAGGAACTTTGGAACCGTAAGGTGTAAAAAGCTGAAAGTTGGTGCATAGGGTTCTGATGGTTATCGGAGTGATTGGTGAAAGTTTCAAGTTGATTGGAGGAAAGTGGGCGGAGTTATTGGCGAATAAGCCCCTATTAGGGTTAGGGTTAGGGTTAGGGTTTAGGGTTAGGGCTTGCAACTTTGGAACCGTAAGTTGTAAGAGGCTGAACGTTGGTGCATAGGGTTCTGATGGTCATCGAAGTGATTGTTGAAAGTTTCAAGTTAATTGCAGAAAAGGGGGCGGAGTTATTTGCAAATAAGCCCCTATTAGGGTTAGTGTTAGGGTTAGGGTTTAGGGTTAGGGTTAGGAACTTTGGAACCGTAAGGTGTAAAAAGCTGAAAGTTGGTGCATAGGGTTCTGATGGTTATCGGAGTGATTGGTGAAAGTTTCAAGTTGATTGGAGGAAAGTGGGCGGAGTTATTGGCGAATAAGCCCCTATTAGGGTTAGGGTTAGGGTTAGGGTTTAGGGTTAGGGTTTGCAACTTTGGAACCGTAAGTTGTAAGAGGCTGAACGTTGGTGCATAGGGTTCTGATGGTCATCGAAGTGATTGTTGAAAGTTTCAAGTTAATTGCAGAAAAGGGGGCGGAGTTATTTGCAAATAAGCCCCTATTAGGGTTAGGGTTAGGGTTATGGTTAGGGTTAGGGTTAGGGTTTAGGGTTAGGGTTTGGAACTTTGGAACCGTAAGGTGTAAAAGGTTGAAAGTTGGTGCATAGGGTTCTGATGGTTATCGGAGTGATTGGTGAAAGTTTCAAGTTGATTGGAGGAAATTGGGCGGAGTTATTTG
>NC_141320.1:54799922-54817422 GCF_037954235.1 Aulostomus chinensis | reverse complement strand
GTTCTGATGGTTATCGGAGTGATTGGTGAAAGTTTCAAGTTGATTGGAGTAAATGGGGCGGAGTTATTGGCAAATAAGCCCCTATTAGGGTTAGGGTTAGGGTTAGGGTTTAGGGTTAGGGTTTGGAACTTTGGAACCGTAAGGTGTAAAAGGCTGAAAGTTGGTGCATAGGGTTCTGATGGTTATCGGAGTGATTGGTGAAAGTTTGAAGTTGATTGGAGGAAATTGGGCGGAGTTATTTGCAAATAAGCCCCTATTAGGGTTAGGGTTAGGGTTATGGTTATGGTTAGGGTTAGGGTTAGGGTTAGGGTTCGGGTTTAGGGTTAGGGTTTGGAACTTTGGAACCGTAGGTTGTAAGAGGCTGAAAGTTGGTGCATAGGGTTCTGATGGTTATCGGAGTGATTGGTGAAAGTTTCAAGTTGATTGGAGGAAAGTGGGCGGAGTTATTGGCGAATAAGCCCCTATTAGGGTTAGGGTTAGGGTTAGGGTTTAGGGTTAGGGTTTGGAACTTTGGAACCGTAAGGTGTAAAAGGCTGAAAGTTGGTGCATAGGGTTCTGATGGTTATCGGAGTGATTGGTGAAAGTTTCAAGTTGATTGGAGGAAATTGGGCGGAGTTATTTGCAAATAAGCCCCTATTAGGGTTAGGGTTAGGGTTAGGGTTTAGGGTTAGGGTTTGGAAGTTTGGAACCGTAAGTTGTATGAGGCTGAAAGTTGGTGCATAGGGTTCTGATGGTTATCGGAGTGATTGGTGAAAGTTTCAAGTTGATTGGAGGCAATTGGGCGGAGTTATTTGCAAATAAGCCCCTATTAGGGTTAGGGTTAGGGTTATGGTTAGGGTTAATGTTTAGGGTTAGGGTTTTCAACTTTGGAAAAGTAAGTTGTAAGAGGCTGAAAGTTGGTGCATAGCGTTCTGATGGTTATCGAGTTATTGGTGAAAGTTTCAAGTTGATTTGAAGAAAGTGGGCGGAGTTATTGGCGAAAAAGCCCCTATTAGGGTTAGGGTTAGGGTTAGGGTTAGGGTTTAGGGTTAGGGTTTGGAACTTTGGAACCGTAGGTTGTAAGAGGCTGAAAGTTGGTGCATAGGGTTTGGAACTTTGGAACCGTAGGTTGTAAGAGGCTGAAAGTTGGTGCATAGGGTTCTGATGGTTATCGGAGTGATTGGTGAAAGTTTCAAGTTGATTGGAGGAAATTGGGCGGAGTTATTTGCAAATAAGCCCCTATTAGGGTTAGGGTTAGGGTTATGGTTAGGGTTAGGGTTAGGGTTTAGGGTTAGGGTTTGGAACTTTGGAACCGTAGGTTGTAAGAGGCTGAAAGTTGGTGCATAGGGTTCTGATGGTTATCGGAGTGATTGGTGAAAGTTTCAAGTTGATTGGAGGAAATGGGGCGGAGTTATTGGCAAATAAGCCCCTATTAGGGTTAGGGTTAGGGTTAGGGTTTAGGGTTAGGGTTTGGAACTTTGGAACCGTAAGGTGTAAAAGGCTGAAAGTTGGTGCATAGGGTTCTGATGGTTATCGGAGTGATTGGTGAAAGTTTCAAGTTGATTGGAGGAAATTGGGCGGAGTTATTTGCAAATAAGCCCCTATTAGGGTTAGGGTTAGGGTTATGGTTAGGGTTAGGGTTAGGGTTAGGGTTAGGGTTTAGGGTTAGGGTTTGGAACTTTGGAACCGTAGGTTGTAAGAGGCTGAAAGTTGGTGCATAGGGTTCTGATGGTTATCGGAGTGATTGGTGAAAGTTTCAAGTTGATTGGAGGAAATGGGGCGGAGTTATTTGCAAATAAGCCCCTATTAGGGTTAGGGTTAGGGTTATGGTTAGGGTTAGGGTTAATGTTTAGGGTTAGGGTTTTCAACTTTGGAAAAGTAAGTTGTAAGAGGCTGAAAGTTGGTGCATAGCGTTCTGATGGTTATCGAGTTATTGGTGAAAGTTTCAAGTTGATTTGAAGAAAGTGGGCGGAGTTATTGGCGAAAAAGCCCCTATTAGGGTTAGGGTTAGGGTTAGGGTTAGGGTTTAGGGTTAGGGTTTGGAACTTTGGAACCGTAGGTTGTAAGAGGCTGAAAGTTGGTGCATAGGGTTTGGAACTTTGGAACCGTAGGTTGTAAGAGGCTGAAAGTTGGTGCATAGGGTTCTGATGGTTATCGGAGTGATTGGTGAAAGTTTCAAGTTGATTGGAGGAAATTGGGCGGAGTTATTTGCAAATAAGCCCCTATTAGGGTTAGGGTTAGGGTTATGGTTAGGGTTAGGGTTAGGGTTTAGGGTTAGGGTTTGGAACTTTGGAACCGTAGGTTGTAAGAGGCTGAAAGTTGGTGCATAGGGTTCTGATGGTTATCGGAGTGATTGGTGAAAGTTTCAAGTTGATTGGAGGAAATGGGGCGGAGTTATTGGCAAATAAGCCCCTATTAGGGTTAGGGTTAGGGTTAGGGTTTAGGGTTAGGGTTTGGAACTTTGGAACCGTAAGGTGTAAAAGGCTGAAAGTTGGTGCATAGGGTTCTGATGGTTATCGGAGTGATTGGTGAAAGTTTGAAGTTGATTGGAGGAAATTGGGCGGAGTTATTTGCAAATAAGCCCCTATTAGGGTTAGGGTTAGGGTTATGGTTAGGGTTAGGGTTAGGGTTAGGGTTAGGGTTTAGGGTTAGGGTTTGGAACTTTGGAACCGTAGGTTGTAAGAGGCTGAAAGTTGGTGCATAGGGTTCTGATGGTTATCGGAGTGATTGGTGAAAGTTTCAAGTTGATTGGAGGAAATGGGGCGGAGTTATTGGCAAATAAGCCCCTATTAGGGTTAGGGTTAGGGTTAGGGTTTAGGGTTAGGGTTTGGAACTTTGGAACCGTAAGGTGTAAAAGGCTGAAAGTTGGTGCATAGGGTTCTGATGGTTATCGGAGTGATTGGTGAAAGTTTCAAGTTGATTGGAGGAAATTGGGCGGAGTTATTTGCAAATAAGCCCCTATTAGGGTTAGGGTTAGGGTTATGGTTAGGGTTAGGGTTAGGGTTAGGGTTAGGGTTTAGGGTTAGGGTTTGGAACTTTGGAACCGTAGGTTGTAAGAGGCTGAAAGTTGGTGCATAGGGTTCTGATGGTTATCGGAGTGATTGGTGAAAGTTTCAAGTTGATTGGAGGAAATGGGGCGGAGTTATTTGCAAATAAGCCCCTATTAGGGTTAGGGTTAGGGTTATGGTTAGGGTTAGGGTTAATGTTTAGGGTTAGGGTTTTCAACTTTGGAAAAGTAAGTTGTAAGAGGCTGAAAGTTGGTGCATAGCGTTCTGATGGTTATCGAGTTATTGGTGAAAGTTTCAAGTTGATTTGAAGAAAGTGGGCGGAGTTATTGGCGAAAAAGCCCCTATTATGGTTAGGGTTAGGGTTAGGGTTAGGGTTTAGGGTTAGGGTTTGGAACTTTGGAACCGTAGGTTGTAAGAGGCTGAAAGTTGGTGCATAGGGTTTGGAACTTTGGAACCGTAGGTTGTAAGAGGCTGAAAGTTGGTGCATAGGGTTCTGATGGTTATCGGAGTGATTGATGAAAGTTTCAAGTTGATTGGAGGAAATTGGGCGGAGTTATTTGCAAATAAGCCCCTATTAGGGTTAGGGTTAGGGTTATGGTTAGGGTTAGGGTTAGGGTTTAGGGTTAGGGTTTGGAACTTTGGAACCGTAGGTTGTAAGAGGCTGAAAGTTGGTGCATAGGGTTCTGATGGTTATCGGAGTGATTGGTGAAAGTTTCAAGTTGATTGGAGGAAATGGGGCGGAGTTATTGGCAAATAAGCCCCTATTAGGGTTAGGGTTAGGGTTAGGGTTTAGGGTTAGGGTTTGGAACTTTGGAACCGTAAGGTGTAAAAGGCTGAAAGTTGGTGCATAGGGTTCTGATGGTTATCGGAGTGATTGGTGAAAGTTTCAAGTTGATTGGAGGAAATTGGGCGGAGTTATTTGCAAATAAGCCCCTATTAGGGTTAGGGTTAGGGTTATGGTTAGGGTTAGGGTTAGGGTTAGGGTTAGGGTTTAGGGTTAGGGTTTGGAACTTTGGAACCGTAGGTTGTAAGAGGCTGAAAGTTGGTGCATAGGGTTCTGATGGTTATCGGAGTGATTGGTGAAAGTTTCAAGTTGATTGGAGGAAATGGGGCGGAGTTATTGGCAAATAAGCCCCTATTAGGGTTAGGGTTAGGGTTAGGGTTTAGGGTTAGGGTTTGGAACTTTGGAACCGTAAGGTGTAAAAGGCTGAAAGTTGGTGCATAGGGTTCTGATGGTTATCGGAGTGATTGGTGAAAGTTTCAAGTTGATTGGAGGAAATTGGGCGGAGTTATTTGCAAATAAGCCCCTATTAGGGTTAGGGTTAGGGTTAGGGTTAGGGTTTAGGGTTAGGGTTTGGAAGTTTGGAACCGTAAGTTGTATGAGGCTGAAAGTTGGTGCATAGGGTTCTGATGGTTATCGGAGTGATTGTTGAAAGTTTCAAGTTAATTGCAGAAAAGGGGGTGGAGTTATTGGCAAATAAGCCCCTATTAGGGTTAGTGTTAGGGTTAGGGTTTAGGGTTAGGGTTAGGGTTAGTGTTAGGGTTTAGGGTTAGGGTTTGGAACTTTGGAACCGTAGGTTGTAAGAGGCTGAAAGTTGGTGCATAGGGTTCTGATGGTTATCGGAGTGATTGGTGAAAGTTTCAAGTTGATTGGAGGAAAGTGGGCGGAGTTATTGGCGAATAAGCCCCTATTAGGGTTCGGGTTAGGGTTAGGGTTTAGGGTTAGGGTTTGGAACTTTGGAACCGTAAGGTGTAAAAGGCTGAAAGTTGGTGCATAGGGTTCTGATGGTTATCGGAGTGATTGGTGAAAGTTTGAAGTTGATTGGAGGAAATTGGGCGGAGTTATTTGCAAATAAGCCCCTATTAGGGTTAGGGTTAGGGTTATGGTTAGGGTTAGGGTTAGGGTTAGGGTTAGGGTTAGGGTTTAGGGTTAGGGTTTGGAACTTTGGAACCGTAGGTTGTAAGAGGCTGAAAGTTGATGCATAGGGTTCTGATGGTTATCGGAGTGATTGGTGAAAGTTTCAAGTTGATTGGAGGAAATGGGGCGGAGTTATTGGCAAATAAGCCCCTATTAGGGTTAGGGTTAGGGTTAGGGTTTAGGGTTAGGGTTTGGAACTTTGGAACCGTAAGGTGTAAAAGGCTGAAAGTTGGTGCATAGGGTTCTGATGGTTATCGGAGTGATTGGTGAAAGTTTCAAGTTGATTGGAGGAAATTGGGCGGAGTTATTTGCAAATAAGCCCCTATTAGGGTTAGGGTTAGGGTTAGGGTTAGGGTTTAGGGTTAGGGTTTGGAAGTTTGGAACCGTAAGTTGTATGAGGCTGAAAGTTGGTGCATAGGGTTCTGATGGTTATCGGAGTGATTGTTGAAAGTTTCAAGTTAATTGCAGAAAAGGGGGTGGAGTTATTGGCAAATAAGCCCCTATTAGGGTTAGTGTTAGGGTTAGGGTTTAGGGTTAGGGTTAGGGTTAGGGTTAGGGTTTAGGGTTAGGGTTTGGAACTTTGGAACCGTAAGGTGTAAAAGGCTGAAAGTTGGTGCATAGGGTTCTGATGGTTATCGGAGTGATTGGTGAAAGTTTCAAGTTGATTGGAGGAAATTGGGCGGAGTTATTTGCAAATAAGCCCCTATTAGGGTTAGGGTTAGGGTTATGGTTAGGGTTAGGGTTAGGGTTAGGGTTAGGGTTTAGGGTTAGGGTTTGGAACTTTGGAACCGTAGGTTGTAAGAGGCTGAAAGTTGGTGCATAGGGTTCTGATGGTTATCGGAGTGATTGGTGAAAGTTTCAAGTTGATTGGAGGAAATGGGGCGGAGTTATTTGCAAATAAGCCCCTATTAGGGTTAGGGTTAGGGTTATGGTTAGGGTTAGGGTTAATGTTTAGGGTTAGGGTTTTCAACTTTGGAAAAGTAAGTTGTAAGAGGCTGAAAGTTGGTGCATAGCGTTCTGATGGTTATCGAGTTATTGGTGAAAGTTTCAAGTTGATTTGAAGAAAGTGGGCGGAGTTATTGGCGAAAAAGCCCCTATTAGGGTTAGGGTTAGGGTTAGGGTTAGGGTTTAGGGTTAGGGTTTGGAACTTTGGAACCGTAGGTTGTAAGAGGCTGAAAGTTGGTGCATAGGGTTTGGAACTTTGGAACCGTAGGTTGTAAGAGGCTGAAAGTTGGTGCATAGGGTTCTGATGGTTATCGGAGTGATTGGTGAAAGTTTCAAGTTGATTGGAGGAAATTGGGCGGAGTTATTTGCAAATAAGCCCCTATTAGGGTTAGGGTTAGGGTTATGGTTAGGGTTAGGGTTAGGGTTTAGGGTTAGGGTTTGGAACTTTGGAACCGTAGGTTGTAAGAGGCTGAAAGTTGGTGCATAGGGTTCTGATGGTTATCGGAGTGATTGGTGAAAGTTTCAAGTTGATTGGAGGAAATGGGGCGGAGTTATTGGCAAATAAGCCCCTATTAGGGTTAGGGTTAGGGTTAGGGTTTAGGGTTAGGGTTTGGAACTTTGGAACCGTAAGGTGTAAAAGGCTGAAAGTTGGTGCATAGGGTTCTGATGGTTATCGGAGTGATTGGTGAAAGTTTGAAGTTGATTGGAGGAAATTGGGCGGAGTTATTTGCAAATAAGCCCCTATTAGGGTTAGGGTTAGGGTTATGGTTAGGGTTAGGGTTAGGGTTAGGGTTAGGGTTTAGGGTTAGGGTTTGGAACTTTGGAACCGTAGGTTGTAAGAGGCTGAAAGTTGGTGCATAGGGTTCTGATGGTTATCGGAGTGATTGGTGAAAGTTTCAAGTTGATTGGAGGAAATGGGGCGGAGTTATTGGCAAATAAGCCCCTATTAGGGTTAGGGTTAGGGTTAGGGTTTAGGGTTAGGGTTTGGAACTTTGGAACCGTAAGGTGTAAAAGGCTGAAAGTTGGTGCATAGGGTTCTGATGGTTATCGGAGTGATTGGTGAAAGTTTCCAGTTGATTGGAGGAAATTGGGCGGAGTTATTTGCAAATAAGCCCCTATTAGGGTTAGGGTTAGGGTTATGGTTAGGGTTAGGGTTAGGGTTAGGGTTAGGGTTTAGGGTTAGGGTTTGGAACTTTGGAACCGTAGGTTGTAAGAGGCTGAAAGTTGGTGCATAGGGTTCTGATGGTTATCGGAGTGATTGGTGAAAGTTTCAAGTTGATTGGAGGAAATGGGGCGGAGTTATTTGCAAATAAGCCCCTATTAGGGTTAGGGTTAGGGTTATGGTTAGGGTTAGGGTTAATGTTTAGGGTTAGGGTTTTCAACTTTGGAAAAGTAAGTTGTAAGAGGCTGAAAGTTGGTGCATAGCGTTCTGATGGTTATCGAGTTATTGGTGAAAGTTTCAAGTTGATTTGAAGAAAGTGGGCGGAGTTATTGGCGAAAAAGCCCCTATTATGGTTAGGGTTAGGGTTAGGGTTAGGGTTTAGGGTTAGGGTTTGGAACTTTGGAACCGTAGGTTGTAAGAGGCTGAAAGTTGGTGCATAGGGTTTGGAACTTTGGAACCGTAGGTTGTAAGAGGCTGAAAGTTGGTGCATAGGGTTCTGATGGTTATCGGAGTGATTGGTGAAAGTTTCAAGTTGATTGGAGGAAATTGGGCGGAGTTATTTGCAAATAAGCCCCTATTAGGGTTAGGGTTAGGGTTATGGTTAGGGTTAGGGTTAGGGTTTAGGGTTAGGGTTTGGAACTTTGGAACCGTAGGTTGTAAGAGGCTGAAAGTTGGTGCATAGGGTTCTGATGGTTATCGGAGTGATTGGTGAAAGTTTGAAGTTGATTTGAGGAAAGTGGGCGGAGTTATTGGCGAATAAGCCCCTATTAGGGTTAGGGTTTAGGGTTAGGGTTAGGGTTTAGGGTTAGGGTTTGGAACTTTGGAACTGTAATTTGTAAGAGGCTGAAAGTTGGTGCATAGGGTTCTGATGGTTATCGGAGTGATTGGTGAAAGTTTCAAGTTGATTGGAGGAAAGTGGGCGGAGTTATTGGCGAATAAGCCCCTTTTAGGGTTAGGGTTAGGGTTAGGGTTTAGGGTTAGGGTTTGCAACTTTGGAACCGTAAGTTTTAAGAGGCTGAAAGTTGGTGCATAGGGTTCTGATGGTTATCTGAGTGATTGTTGAAAGTTTCAAGTTAATTGCAGAAAAGGGGGCGGAGTTATTGGCAAATAAGCACCTATTAGGGTTAGGGTTAGGGTTAGGGTTTAGGGTTAGGGTTTGGAACTTTGGAACCGTAAGGTGTAAAAGGCTGAAAGTTGGTGCATAGGGTTCTGATGGTTAACGGAGTGATTGGTGAAAGTTTCAAGTTGATTGGAGGAAAGTGGGTGGAGTTATTGGCGAATAAGCCCTTATTAGGGTTAGGGTTAGGGTTAGGGTTTAGGGTTAGGGTTTGGAACTTTGGAACCGTAAGGTGTAAAAGGCTGAAAGTTGGTGCATATGGTTCTGATGGTTATCGGAGTGATTGGTGAAAGTTTCAAGTTGATTGGAGGAAAGTGGGCGGAGTTATTGGCGAATAAGCCCCTATTAGGGTTAGGGTTAGGCTTAGGGTTTAGGGTTAGGGTTAGGGTTAGGGTTTAGGGTTAGGGTTTGGAACTTTGGAAATGTAAGGTGTAAAAGGCTGAAAGTTGGTGCATAGGGTTCTGATGGTTATCGGAGTGATTGGTGAAAGTTTCAAGTTGATTGGAAGAAATTGGGCGGAGTTATTGGCGAATAAGCCCCTATTAGGGTTAGGGTTAGGGTTAGGGTTTAGGGTTAGGGTTCGGAACTTTGGAACCGTAAGGTGTAAAAGGCTGAAAGTTGGTGCATAGGGTTCTGATGGTTATCGGAGTGATTGGTGAAAGTTTCAAGTTGATTGGAGGAAATTGGGCGGAGTTATTTGCAAATAAGCCCCTATTAGGGTTAGGGTTAGGGTTATGGTTAGGGTTAGGGTTAGGGTTTAGGGTTAGGGTTTGGAACTTTGGAACCATAGGTTGTAAGAGGCTGAAAGTTGGTGCATAGGGTTCTGATGGTTATCGGAGTGATTGGTGAAAGTTTCAAGTTGATTGGAGGAAAGTGGGCGGAGTTATTGGCGAATAAGCCCCTATTAGGGTTAGGGTTAGGGTTAGGGTTTAGGGTTAGGGTTTGGAACTTTGGAACCGTAAGGTGTAAAAGGCTGAAAGTTGGTGCATAGGGTTCTGATGGTTATCGGAGTGATTGGTGAAAGTTTCAAGTTGATTGGAGGAAAGTGGGCGGAGTTATTGGCGAATAAGCCCCTTTTAGGGTTAGGGTTAGGCTTAGGGTTTAGGGTTAGGGTTAGGGTTAGGGTTTAGGGTTAGGGTTTGGAACTTTGGAAACGTAAGGTGTAAAAGGCTGAAAGTTGGTGCATAGGGTTCTGATGGTTATCGGAGTGATTGGTGAAAGTTTCAAGTTGATTGGAAGAAATTGGCGGAGTTATTTGCAAATAAGCCCCTATTAGGGTTAGGGTTAGGTTTATGGTAAGTGTTAGGGTTAGTGTTTAGGGTTAGGGTTAGGGATAGGGTTTAGGGTTAGGGTTTGGAAATTTGGAACCGTAGGTTGTAAGAGGCTGAAAGTTGGTGCATAGGGTTATGATGGTTATCGGAGTGATTGGTGAAAGTTTCAAGTTGATTTGAGGAAAGTGGGCGGAGTTATTGGCGAATAAGCCCCTATAAGGTTAGGGTTAGGGTTAGGGTTAGGGTTTAGGGTTAGGGTTTGGAACTTTGGAACCGTAAGGTGTAAAAGGCTGAAAGTTGGTGCATAGGGTTCTGATGGTTATCGGAGTGATTGGTGAAAGTTTCAAGTTGATTGGAGGAAATTGGGCGGATTTATTGTCAAATAAGCCCCTGTTAGGGTTAGGGTTAGGGTTAGGGTTATGGTTAGGGTTAGGGTTAGGGTTAGGGTTTAGGGTTAGGGTTTGGAACTTTGGAACCGTAAGTTGTAAGAGGCTGAAAGTTGGTGCGTAGGGTTCTGATGGTTTTCGGAGTGATTGGTGAAAGTTTGAAGTTGATTTGAGGAAAGTGGGCGGAGTTATTGGCGAATAAGCCCCTATTAGGGTTAGGGCTAGGGTTAGGGTTTAGGGTTAGGGTTTGGAACTTTGGAAACGTAAGGTGTAAAAGGCTGAAAGTTCGTGTATAGGGTTCTGATGGTTATCGGAGTGATTGGTGAAAGTTTCAAGTTGATTGGAAGAAAGTGGGCGGAGTTATTGGCGAATAAGCCCCTATTAGGGTTAGGGTTAGGGTTAGGGTTTAGGGTTAGGGTTTGGAACTTTGGAAACGTAAGGTGTAAAAGGCTGAAAGTTTATGCATAGGGTTCTGATGGTTATCGGAGTGATTGGTGAAAGTTTCAAGTTGATTGGAGGAAATTGGGCGGATTTATTTTCAAATAAGCCCCTGTTAGGGTTAGGGTTAGGGTTAGGGTTATGGTTAGGGTTAGGGTTAGGTTAGGGTTTAGGGTTAGGGTCTGGAACTTTGGAACCGTAAGTTGTAAGAGGCTGAAAGTTGGTGCGTAGGGTTCTGATGGTTTTCGGAGTGATTGGTGAAAGTTTGAAGTTGATTTGAGGAAAGTGGGCGTAGTGATTGGCGAATAAGCCCCTATTAGGGTTAGGGTTTAGGGTTAGGGTTAGGGTCAGGGTTTAGGGTTAGGGTTTAGGGTTAGGGTTTGGAACTTTGGAAACGTAAGGTGTAAAAGGCTGAAAGTTGGTGCATAGGGTTCTGATGGTTATCGGAGTGATTGGTGAAAGTTTCAAGTTGATTGGAGGAAAGTGGGCGGAGTTATTGGCGAATAAGCCCCTTTTAGGGTTAGGGTTAGGGTTAGGGTTTAGGGTTAGGGTTTGGAACTTTGGAACCGTAAGGTGTAAAAGGATGAAAGTTGGTGCATAGGGTTCTGATGGTTATCGGAGTGATTGGTGAAAGTTTCAAGTTGATTGGAGGAAATTGGGCGGAGTTATTTGCAAATAAGCCCCTATTAGGGTTAGGGTTAGGGTTATGGTTAGTGTTAGGGTTAGTGTTTAGGGTTAGGGTTAGGGTTAGGGTTTAGGGTTAGGGTTTGGAAATTTGGAACCGTAGGTTGTAGGAGGCTGAAAGTTGGTGCATAGGGTTCTGATGGTTATCGGAGTGATTGGTGAAAGTTTCAAGTTGATTTGAGGAAAGTGGGCGGAGTTATTGGTGAATAAGCCCCTATAAGGTTAGGGTTAGGGTTAGGGTTAGGGTTTAGGGTTAGGGTTTGGAACTTTGGAACCGTAATTTGTAAGAGGCTGAAAGTTCGTGCATAGGGTTCTGATGGTTATCGGAGTGATTGGTGAAAGTTTCAAGTTGATTTGAAGAAAGTGGGCGGAGTTATTGGCGAATAAGCCCCTATTAGGGTTAGGGTTAGGTTTTAGGGTTAGGGTTAGGAACTTTGGAACCGTAAGGTGTAAAAAGCTGAAAGTTGGTGCATAGGGTTCTGATGGTTATCGGAGTGATTGGTGAAAGTTTCAAGTTGATTGGAGGAAAGTGGGCGGAGTTATTGGCGAATAAGCCCCTATTAGGGTTAGGGTTAGGGTTTGCAACTTTGGAACCGTAAGTTGTAAGAGGCTGAAAGTTGGTGCATAGGGTTCTGATGGTTATCGAAGTGATTGTTGAAAGTTTCAAATTAATTGCAGAAAAGAGGGCGGAGTTATTTGCAAATAAGCCCCTATTAGGGTTAGGGTTAGGGTTATGGTTAGGGTTAGGGTTAGGGTTTAGGGTTAGGGTTTGGAACTTTGGAACCATAGGTTGTAAGAGGCTGAAAGTTGGTGCATAGGGTTCTGATGGTTATCGGAGTGATTGGTGAAATTTTCAAGTTGATTGGAGGAGAGTGGGCGGAGTTATTGGCGAATAAGCCCCTATTAGGGTTAGGGTTAGGGTTAGGGTTTAGGGTTAGGGTTTGGAACTTTGGAACCGTAAGGTGTAAAAGGCTGAAAGTTGGTGCATAGGGTTCTGATGGTTATCGGAGTGATTGGTGAAAGTTTCAAGTTGATTGGAGGAAATTGGGCGGAGTTATTTGCAAATAAGCCCCTATTAGGGTTAGGGTTAGGGTTAGGGTTAGGGTTAGGGTTTAGGGTTAGGGTTAGGAACTTTGGAACCGTAAGGTGTAAAAAGCTGAAAGTTGGTGCATAGGGTTCTGATGGTTATCGGAGTGATTGGTGAAAGTTTCAAGTTGATTGGAGGAAAGTGGGCGGAGTTATTGGCGAATAAGCCCCTATTAGGGTTAGGGTTAGGGTTAGGGTTTAGGGTTAGGGTTTGGAAATTTGGAACCGTAGGTTGTAGGAGGCTGAAAGTTGGTGCATAGGGTTCTGATGGTTATCGGAGTGATTGGTGAAAGTTTCAAGTTGATTTGAGGAAAGTGGGCGGAGTTATTGGTGAATAAGCCCCTATAAGGTTAGGGTTAGGGTTAGGGTTAGGGTTTAGGGTTAGGGTTTGGAACTTTGGAACCGTAATTTGTAAGAGGCTGAAAGTTCGTGCATAGGGTTCTGATGGTTATCGGAGTGATTGGTGAAAGTTTCAAGTTGATTTGAAGAAAGTGGGCGGAGTTATTGGCGAATAAGCCCCTATTAGGGTTAGGGTTAGGTTTTAGGGTTAGGGTTAGGAACTTTGGAACCGTAAGGTGTAAAAAGCTGAAAGTTGGTGCATAGGGTTCTGATGGTTATCGGAGTGATTGGTGAAAGTTTCAAGTTGATTGGAGGAAAGTGGGCGGAGTTATTGGCGAATAAGCCCCTATTAGGGTTAGGGTTAGGGTTTGCAACTTTGGAACCGTAAGTTGTAAGAGGCTGAAAGTTGGTGCATAGGGTTCTGATGGTTATCGAAGTGATTGTTGAAAGTTTCAAATTAATTGCAGAAAAGAGGGCGGAGTTATTTGCAAATAAGCCCCTATTAGGGTTAGGGTTAGGGTTATGGTTAGGGTTAGGGTTAGGGTTTAGGGTTAGGGTTTGGAACTTTGGAACCATAGGTTGTAAGAGGCTGAAAGTTGGTGCATAGGGTTCTGATGGTTATCGGAGTGATTGGTGAAATTTTCAAGTTGATTGGAGGAGAGTGGGCGGAGTTATTGGCGAATAAGCCCCTATTAGGGTTAGGGTTAGGGTTAGGGTTTAGGGTTAGGGTTTGGAACTTTGGAACCGTAAGGTGTAAAAGGCTGAAAGTTGGTGCATAGGGTTCTGATGGTTATCGGAGTGATTGGTGAAAGTTTCAAGTTGATTGGAGGAAATTGGGCGGAGTTATTTGCAAATAAGCCCCTATTAGGGTTAGGGTTAGGGTTAGGGTTAGGGTTAGGGTTTAGGGTTAGGGTTAGGAACTTTGGAACCGTAAGGTGTAAAAAGCTGAAAGTTGGTGCATAGGGTTCTGATGGTTATCGGAGTGATTGGTGAAAGTTTCAAGTTGATTGGAGGAAAGTGGGCGGAGTTATTGGCGAATAAGCCCCTATTAGGGTTAGGGTTAGGGTTAGGGTTTAGGGTTAGGGTTTGGAACTTTGGAACCGTAAGGTGTAAAAGGCTGAAAGTTGGTGCATAGGGTTCTGATGGTTATCGGAGTGATTGGTGAAAGTTTCAAGTTGATTGGTGGAAATTGGGCGGAGTTATTTGCAAATAAGCCCCTATTAGGGTTAGTGTTAGGGTTAGGGTTTAGGGTTAGGGTTAGGAACTTTGGAACCGTAAGGTGTAAAAAGCTGAAAGTTGGTGCATAGGGTTCTGATGGTTATCGGAGTGATTGGTGAAAGTTTCAAGTTGATTGGAGGAAAGTGGGCGGAGTTATTGGCGAATAAGCCCCTATTAGGGTTAGGGTTAGGGTTAGGGTTAGGGTTTAGGGTTAGGGTTTGCAACTTTGGAACCGTAAGTTGTAAGAGGCTGAACGTTGGTGCATAGGGTTCTGATGGTTATCGAAGTGATTGGTGAAAGTTTCAAGTTGATTGGAGGAAATTGGGCGGAGTTATTTGCAAATAAGCCCCTATTAGGGTTAGGGTTAGGGTTAGGGTTAGGGTTAGGGTTTAGGGTTAGGGTTTGGAACTTTGGAACCGTAGGTTGTAAGAGGCTGAAAGTTGGTGCATAGGGTTCTGATGGTTATCGGAGTGATTGGTGAAAGTTTCAAGTTGATTGGAGGAAATGGGGCGGAGTTATTGGCAAATAAGCCCCTATTAGGGTTAGGGTTAGGGTTAGGGTTTAGGGTTAGGGTTTGGAACTTTGGAACCGTAAGGTGTAAAAGGCTGAAAGTTGGTGCATAGGGTTCTGATGGTTATCGGAGTGATTGGTGAAAGTTTCAAGTTGATTGGAGGAATCTGGGCGGAGTTATTTGCAAATAAGCCCCTATTAGGGTTAGGGTTAGGGTTATGGTTAGGGTTAGGGTTAGGGTTAGGGTTTAGGGTTAGGGTTTGGAACTTTGGAACCATAGGTTGTAAGAGGCTGAAAGTTGGTGCATAGTGTTCTGATGGTTATCGGAGTGATTGGTGAAAGTTTCAAGTTGATTTGAGGAAAGTGGGCGGAGTTATTGGCGAATAAGCCCCTATAAGGTTAGGGTTAGGGTTAGGGTTAGGGTTTAGGGTTAGGGTTTGGAACTTTGGAACCGTAATTTGTAAGAGGCTGAAAGTTCGTGTATAGGGTTCTGATGGTTATCGGAGTGATTGGTGAAAGTTTCAAGTTGATTGGAAGAAAGTGGGCGGAGTTATTGGCGAATAAGCCCCTATTAGGGTTAGGGTTAGGGTTAGGGTTTAGGGTTAGGGTTTGGAACTTTGGAACCGTAAGGTGTAAAAGGCTGAAAGTTTATGCATAGGGTTCTGATGGTTATCGGAGTGATTGGTGAAAGTTTCAAGTTGATTGGAGGACATTGGGCGGATTTATTTTCAAATAAGCCCCTGTTAGGGTTAGGGTTAGGGTTAGGGTTATGGTTAGGGTTAGGGTTAGGTTAGGGTTTAGGGTTAGGGTCTGGAACTTTGGAACCGTAAGTTGTAAGAGGCTGAAAGTTGGTGCGTAGGGTTCTGATGGTTTTCGGAGTGATTGGTGAAAGTTTGAACTTGATTTGAGGAAAGTGGGCGGAGTGATTGGCGAATAAGCCCCTATTAGGGTTAGGGTTTAGGGTTAGGGTTAGGGTTAGGGTTTAGGGTTAGGGTTTAGGGTTAGGGTTTGGAACTTTGGAAACGTAAGGTGTAAAAGGCTGAAAGTTGGTGCATAGGGTTCTGATAGTTAACGGAGTGATTGGTGAAAGTTTCAAGTTGATTGGAGGAAATTGGGCGGAGTTATTGGCAAATAAGCCCCTATTAGGGTTAGGGTTAGGGTTATGGTTAAGGTTAGGGTTAGGGTTTAGGGTTAGGGTTTGGAACTTTGGAACCATAGGTTTTAAGAGGCTGAAAGTTGGTGCATAGGGTTCTGATGGTTATCGGAGTGATTGGTGAAAGTTTCAAGTTGATTGGAGGAAAGTGGGCGGAGTTATTGGCAAATAAGCCCCTATTAGGGTTATGGTTAGGGTTAGGTTTTAGGGTTAGGGTTTGGAACTTTGGAACCGTAAGGTGTAAAAGGCTGAAAGTTGGTGCATAGGGTTCTGATGGTTATCGGAGTGATTGGTGAAAGTTTCAAGTTGATTGGAGGAAAGTGGGCGGAGTTATTGGCGAATAAGCCCCTATTAGGTTTAGGGTTAGGGTTAGGGTTTAGGGTTAGGGTTAGGGTTAGGGTTTAGGGTTAGGGTTTGGAACTTTGGAACCGTAAGTTGTAAGAAGCTGAAAGTTGGTGCATAGGATTCTGATGGTTATTGGAGTGATTGGTGAAAGTTTCAAGTTGATTGGAGGAAAGTGGGCGGAGTTATTGGTGAATAAGCCCCTTTTAGGGTTAGGGTTAGGGTTAGGGTTTAGGGTTAGGGTTTGGAACTTTGGAACCATAAGGTGTAAAAGGCTGAAAGTTGGTGCATAGGGTTCTGATGGTTATCGGAGTGATTGGTGAAAGTTTCAAGTTGATTGGTGGAAATTGGGCGGAGTTATTTGCAAATAAGCCCCTATTAGGGTTAGTGTTAGGGTTAGGGTTTAGGGTTAGGGTTAGGAACTTTGGAACCGTAAGGTGTAAAAAGCTGAAAGTTGGTGCATAGGGTTCTGATGGTTATCGGAGTGATTGGTGAAAGTTTCAAGTTGATTGGAGGAAAGTGGGCGGAGTTATTGGCGAATAAGCCCCTATTAGGGTTAGGGTTAGGGTTAGGGTTTAGGGTTAGGGCTTGCAACTTTGGAACCGTAAGTTGTAAGAGGCTGAACGTTGGTGCATAGGGTTCTGATGGTCATCGAAGTGATTGTTGAAAGTTTCAAGTTAATTGCAGAAAAGGGGGCGGAGTTATTTGCAAATAAGCCCCTATTAGGGTTAGTGTTAGGGTTAGGGTTTAGGGTTAGGGTTAGGAACTTTGGAACCGTAAGGTGTAAAAAGCTGAAAGTTGGTGCATAGGGTTCTGATGGTTATCGGAGTGATTGGTGAAAGTTTCAAGTTGATTGGAGGAAAGTGGGCGGAGTTATTGGCGAATAAGCCCCTATTAGGGTTAGGGTTAGGGTTAGGGTTTAGGGTTAGGGTTTGCAACTTTGGAACCGTAAGTTGTAAGAGGCTGAACGTTGGTGCATAGGGTTCTGATGGTCATCGAAGTGATTGTTGAAAGTTTCAAGTTAATTGCAGAAAAGGGGGCGGAGTTATTTGCAAATAAGCCCCTATTAGGGTTAGGGTTAGGGTTATGGTTAGGGTTAGGGTTAGGGTTTAGGGTTAGGGTTTGGAACTTTGGAACCGTAAGGTGTAAAAGGTTGAAAGTTGGTGCATAGGGTTCTGATGGTTATCGGAGTGATTGGTGAAAGTTTCAAGTTGATTGGAGGAAATTGGGCGGAGTTATTTGCAAATAAGCCCCTATTAGGGTTAGGGTTAGGGTTATGGTTAGGGTTAGGGTTAGGGTTAGGGTTTAGGGTTAGGGTTTGGAACTTTGGAACCGTAGGTTGTAAGAGGCTGAAAGTTGGTGCATAGGGTTCTGATGGTTATCGGAGTGATTGGTGAAAGTTTCAAGTTGATTGGAGGAAATGGGGCGGAGTTATTGGCAAATAAGCCCCTATTAGGGTTAGGGTTATGGTTAGGGTTTAGGGTTAGGGTTTGGAACTTTGGAACCGTAAGGTGTAAAACGCTGAAAGTTGGTGCATAGGGTTCTGATGGTTATCGGAGTGATTGGTGAAAGTTTCAAGTTGATCGGAGGAAATTGGGCGGAGTTATTTGCAAATAAGCCCCTATTAGGGTTAGGGTTAGGGTTATGGTTAGGGTTAGGGTTAGGGTTAGGGTTTGGAACTTTGGAACCATAGGTTGTAAGAGGCTGAAAGTTGGTGCATAGGGTTCTGATGGTTATCGAAGTGATTGGTGAAAGTTTCAAGTTGATTTGAGGAAAGTGGGCGGAGTTATTGGCGAATAAGCCTCTATAAGGTTAGGGTTAGGGTTAGGGTTAGGGTTTAGGGTTAGGGTTTGGAACTTTGGAACCGTAATTTGTAAGAGGCTGAAAGTTCGTGTATAGGGTTCTGATGGTTATCGGAGTGATTGGTGAAAGTTTCAAGTTGAT
>NC_141320.1:54739922-54794922 GCF_037954235.1 Aulostomus chinensis | reverse complement strand
GTTAGGGTTTAGGGTTAGGGTTTGGAACTTTGGAACCGTAAGGTGTAAAAGGCTGAAAGTTGGTGCATAGGGTTCTGATGGTTATCGGAGTGATTGGTGAAAGTTTCAAGTTGATTGGAGGAAATTGGGCCGAGTTATTTGCAAATAAGCCCCTATTAGGGTTAGGGTTAGGGTTAGGGTTAGGGTTAGGGTTTAGGGTTAGGGTTTGGAACTTTGGAACCATAGGTTGTAAGAGGCTGAAAGTTGGTGCATAGGGTTCTGATGGTTATCGGAGTGATTGGTGAAAGTTTCAAGTTGATTGGAGGAAAGTGGGCGGAGTTATTGGCGAATAAGCCCCTATTAGGGTTAGGGTTAGGGTTATGGTTAGGGTTAGGGTTAGGGTTAGGGTTCGGGTTTAGGCTTAGGGTTTGGAACTTTGGAACCGTAGGTTGTAAGAGGCTGAAAGTTGGTGCATAGGGTTCTGATGGTTATCGGAGTGATTGGTGAAAGTTTCAAGTTGATTGGAGGAAATGGGGCGGAGTTATTGGCAAATAAGCCCCTATTAGGGTTAGGGTTAGGGTTAGGGTTTAGGGTTAGGGTTTGGAACTTTGGAACCGTAAGGTGTAAAAGGCTGAAAGTTGGTGCATAGGGTTCTGATGGTTATCGGAGTGATTGGTGAAAGTTTGAAGTTGATTGGAGGAAATTGGGCGGAGTTATTTGCAAATAAGCCCCTATTAGGGTTAGGGTTAGGGTTATGGTTAGGGTTAGGGTTAGGGTTAGGGTTAGGGTTCGGGTTTAGGGTTAGGGTTTGGAACTTTGGAACCGTAGGTTGTAAGAGGCTGAAAGTTGGAGCATAGGGTTCTGATGGTTATCGGAGTGATTGGTGAAAGTTTCAAGTTGATTGGAGGAAAGTGGGCGGAGTTATTGGCGAATAAGCCCCTATTAGGGTTAGGGTTAGGGTTAGGGTTTAGGGTTAGGGTTAGGGTTAGGGTTTAGGGTTAGGGTTTGGAACTTTGGAACCGTAGGTTGTAAGAGGCTGAAAGTTGGTGCATAGGGTTCTGATGGTTATCGGAGTGATTGGTGAAATTTTCAAGTTGATTGGAGGAAATGGGGCGGAGTTATTTGCAAATAAGCCCCTATTAGGGTTAGGGTTAGGGTTAGGGTTTAGGGTTAGGGTTTGGAACTTTTGAACCGTAAGGTGTAAAAGGCTGAAAGTTGGTGCATAGGGTTCTGGTGGTTATCGGAGTGATTTGTGAAAGTTTCAAGTTGATTGGAGGAAATTGGGCGTAGTTATTTGCAAATAAGCCCCTATTAGGGTTAGGGTTAGGGTTAGGGTTTAGGGTTAGGGTTTGGAAGTTTGGAACCGTAAGTTGTATGAGGCTGAAAGTTGGTGCATAGGGTTCTGATGGTTATCGGAGTGATTGTTGAAAGTTTCAAGTTAATTGCAGAAAAGGGGGTGGAGTTATTGGCAAATAAGCCCCTATTAGGGTTAGTGTTAGGGTTAGGGTTAGGGTTAGGGTTAGGGTTAGGGTTTAGGGTTAGGGTTTGGAACTTTGGAACCGTAGGTTGTAAGAGGCTGAAAGTTGGTGCATAGGGTTTGGAACTTTGGAACCGTAGGTTGTAAGAGGCTGAAAGTTGGTGCATAGGGTTCTGATGGTTATCGGAGTGATTGGTGAAAGTTTCAAGGTGATTGGAGGAAATGGGGCGGAGTTATTGGCGAATAAGCCCCTATTAGGGTTAGGGTTAGGGTTAGGGTTTAGGGTTAGGGTTTGGAACTTTGGAACCGTAGGTTGTAAGAGGCTGAAAGTTGGTGCATAGGGTTCTGATGGTTATCGGAGTGATTGGTGAAAGTTTCAAGTTGATTGGAGTAAATGGGGCGGAGTTATTGGCAAATAAGCCCCTATTAGGGTTAGGGTTAGGGTTAGGGTTTAGGGTTAGGGTTTGGAACTTTGGAACCGTAAGGTGTAAAAGGCTGAAAGTTGGTGCATAGGGTTCTGATGGTTATCGGAGTGATTGGTGAAAGTTTGAAGTTGATTGGAGGAAATTGGGCGGAGTTATTTGCAAATAAGCCCCTATTAGGGTTAGGGTTAGGGTTATGGTTATGGTTAGGGTTAGGGTTAGGGTTAGGGTTCGGGTTTAGGGTTAGGGTTTGGAACTTTGGAACCGTAGGTTGTAAGAGGCTGAAAGTTGGTGCATAGGGTTCTGATGGTTATCGGAGTGATTGGTGAAAGTTTCAAGTTGATTGGAGGAAAGTGGGCGGAGTTATTGGCGAATAAGCCCCTATTAGGGTTAGGGTTAGGGTTAGGGTTTAGGGTTAGGGTTTGGAACTTTGGAACCGTAAGGTGTAAAAGGCTGAAAGTTGGTGCATAGGGTTCTGATGGTTATCGGAGTGATTGGTGAAAGTTTCAAGTTGATTGGAGGAAATTGGGCGGAGTTATTTGCAAATAAGCCCCTATTAGGGTTAGGGTTAGGGTTAGGGTTTAGGGTTAGGGTTTGGAAGTTTGGAACCGTAAGTTGTATGAGGCTGAAAGTTGGTGCATAGGGTTCTGATGGTTATCGGAGTGATTGGTGAAAGTTTCAAGTTGATTGGAGGCAATTGGGCGGAGTTATTTGCAAATAAGCCCCTATTAGGGTTAGGGTTAGGGTTATGGTTAGGGTTAATGTTTAGGGTTAGGGTTTTCAACTTTGGAAAAGTAAGTTGTAAGAGGCTGAAAGTTGGTGCATAGCGTTCTGATGGTTATCGAGTTATTGGTGAAAGTTTCAAGTTGATTTGAAGAAAGTGGGCGGAGTTATTGGCGAAAAAGCCCCTATTAGGGTTAGGGTTAGGGTTAGGGTTAGGGTTTAGGGTTAGGGTTTGGAACTTTGGAACCGTAGGTTGTAAGAGGCTGAAAGTTGGTGCATAGGGTTTGGAACTTTGGAACCGTAGGTTGTAAGAGGCTGAAAGTTGGTGCATAGGGTTCTGATGGTTATCGGAGTGATTGGTGAAAGTTTCAAGTTGATTGGAGGAAATTGGGCGGAGTTATTTGCAAATAAGCCCCTATTAGGGTTAGGGTTAGGGTTATGGTTAGGGTTAGGGTTAGGGTTTAGGGTTAGGGTTTGGAACTTTGGAACCGTAGGTTGTAAGAGGCTGAAAGTTGGTGCATAGGGTTCTGATGGTTATCGGAGTGATTGGTGAAAGTTTCAAGTTGATTGGAGGAAATGGGGCGGAGTTATTGGCAAATAAGCCCCTATTAGGGTTAGGGTTAGGGTTAGGGTTTAGGGTTAGGGTTTGGAACTTTGGAACCGTAAGGTGTAAAAGGCTGAAAGTTGGTGCATAGGGTTCTGATGGTTATCGGAGTGATTGGTGAAAGTTTCAAGTTGATTGGAGGAAATTGGGCGGAGTTATTTGCAAATAAGCCCCTATTAGGGTTAGGGTTAGGGTTATGGTTAGGGTTAGGGTTAGGGTTAGGGTTAGGGTTTAGGGTTAGGGTTTGGAACTTTGGAACCGTAGGTTGTAAGAGGCTGAAAGTTGGTGCATAGGGTTCTGATGGTTATCGGAGTGATTGGTGAAAGTTTCAAGTTGATTGGAGGAAATGGGGCGGAGTTATTTGCAAATAAGCCCCTATTAGGGTTAGGGTTAGGGTTATGGTTAGGGTTAGGGTTAATGTTTAGGGTTAGGGTTTTCAACTTTGGAAAAGTAAGTTGTAAGAGGCTGAAAGTTGGTGCATAGCGTTCTGATGGTTATCGAGTTATTGGTGAAAGTTTCAAGTTGATTTGAAGAAAGTGGGCGGAGTTATTGGCGAAAAAGCCCCTATTAGGGTTAGGGTTAGGGTTAGGGTTAGGGTTTAGGGTTAGGGTTTGGAACTTTGGAACCGTAGGTTGTAAGAGGCTGAAAGTTGGTGCATAGGGTTTGGAACTTTGGAACCGTAGGTTGTAAGAGGCTGAAAGTTGGTGCATAGGGTTCTGATGGTTATCGGAGTGATTGGTGAAAGTTTCAAGTTGATTGGAGGAAATTGGGCGGAGTTATTTGCAAATAAGCCCCTATTAGGGTTAGGGTTAGGGTTATGGTTAGGGTTAGGGTTAGGGTTTAGGGTTAGGGTTTGGAACTTTGGAACCGTAGGTTGTAAGAGGCTGAAAGTTGGTGCATAGGGTTCTGATGGTTATCGGAGTGATTGGTGAAAGTTTCAAGTTGATTGGAGGAAATGGGGCGGAGTTATTGGCAAATAAGCCCCTATTAGGGTTAGGGTTAGGGTTAGGGTTTAGGGTTAGGGTTTGGAACTTTGGAACCGTAAGGTGTAAAAGGCTGAAAGTTGGTGCATAGGGTTCTGATGGTTATCGGAGTGATTGGTGAAAGTTTGAAGTTGATTGGAGGAAATTGGGCGGAGTTATTTGCAAATAAGCCCCTATTAGGGTTAGGGTTAGGGTTATGGTTAGGGTTAGGGTTAGGGTTAGGGTTAGGGTTTAGGGTTAGGGTTTGGAACTTTGGAACCGTAGGTTGTAAGAGGCTGAAAGTTGGTGCATAGGGTTCTGATGGTTATCGGAGTGATTGGTGAAAGTTTCAAGTTGATTGGAGGAAATGGGGCGGAGTTATTGGCAAATAAGCCCCTATTAGGGTTAGGGTTAGGGTTAGGGTTTAGGGTTAGGGTTTGGAACTTTGGAACCGTAAGGTGTAAAAGGCTGAAAGTTGGTGCATAGGGTTCTGATGGTTATCGGAGTGATTGGTGAAAGTTTCAAGTTGATTGGAGGAAATTGGGCGGAGTTATTTGCAAATAAGCCCCTATTAGGGTTAGGGTTAGGGTTATGGTTAGGGTTAGGGTTAGGGTTAGGGTTAGGGTTTAGGGTTAGGGTTTGGAACTTTGGAACCGTAGGTTGTAAGAGGCTGAAAGTTGGTGCATAGGGTTCTGATGGTTATCGGAGTGATTGGTGAAAGTTTCAAGTTGATTGGAGGAAATGGGGCGGAGTTATTTGCAAATAAGCCCCTATTAGGGTTAGGGTTAGGGTTATGGTTAGGGTTAGGGTTAATGTTTAGGGTTAGGGTTTTCAACTTTGGAAAAGTAAGTTGTAAGAGGCTGAAAGTTGGTGCATAGCGTTCTGATGGTTATCGAGTTATTGGTGAAAGTTTCAAGTTGATTTGAAGAAAGTGGGCGGAGTTATTGGCGAAAAAGCCCCTATTATGGTTAGGGTTAGGGTTAGGGTTAGGGTTTAGGGTTAGGGTTTGGAACTTTGGAACCGTAGGTTGTAAGAGGCTGAAAGTTGGTGCATAGGGTTTGGAACTTTGGAACCGTAGGTTGTAAGAGGCTGAAAGTTGGTGCATAGGGTTCTGATGGTTATCGGAGTGATTGATGAAAGTTTCAAGTTGATTGGAGGAAATTGGGCGGAGTTATTTGCAAATAAGCCCCTATTAGGGTTAGGGTTAGGGTTATGGTTAGGGTTAGGGTTAGGGTTTAGGGTTAGGGTTTGGAACTTTGGAACCGTAGGTTGTAAGAGGCTGAAAGTTGGTGCATAGGGTTCTGATGGTTATCGGAGTGATTGGTGAAAGTTTCAAGTTGATTGGAGGAAATGGGGCGGAGTTATTGGCAAATAAGCCCCTATTAGGGTTAGGGTTAGGGTTAGGGTTTAGGGTTAGGGTTTGGAACTTTGGAACCGTAAGGTGTAAAAGGCTGAAAGTTGGTGCATAGGGTTCTGATGGTTATCGGAGTGATTGGTGAAAGTTTCAAGTTGATTGGAGGAAATTGGGCGGAGTTATTTGCAAATAAGCCCCTATTAGGGTTAGGGTTAGGGTTATGGTTAGGGTTAGGGTTAGGGTTAGGGTTAGGGTTTAGGGTTAGGGTTTGGAACTTTGGAACCGTAGGTTGTAAGAGGCTGAAAGTTGGTGCATAGGGTTCTGATGGTTATCGGAGTGATTGGTGAAAGTTTCAAGTTGATTGGAGGAAATGGGGCGGAGTTATTGGCAAATAAGCCCCTATTAGGGTTAGGGTTAGGGTTAGGGTTTAGGGTTAGGGTTTGGAACTTTGGAACCGTAAGGTGTAAAAGGCTGAAAGTTGGTGCATAGGGTTCTGATGGTTATCGGAGTGATTGGTGAAAGTTTCAAGTTGATTGGAGGAAATTGGGCGGAGTTATTTGCAAATAAGCCCCTATTAGGGTTAGGGTTAGGGTTAGGGTTAGGGTTTAGGGTTAGGGTTTGGAAGTTTGGAACCGTAAGTTGTATGAGGCTGAAAGTTGGTGCATAGGGTTCTGATGGTTATCGGAGTGATTGTTGAAAGTTTCAAGTTAATTGCAGAAAAGGGGGTGGAGTTATTGGCAAATAAGCCCCTATTAGGGTTAGTGTTAGGGTTAGGGTTTAGGGTTAGGGTTAGGGTTAGTGTTAGGGTTTAGGGTTAGGGTTTGGAACTTTGGAACCGTAGGTTGTAAGAGGCTGAAAGTTGGTGCATAGGGTTCTGATGGTTATCGGAGTGATTGGTGAAAGTTTCAAGTTGATTGGAGGAAAGTGGGCGGAGTTATTGGCGAATAAGCCCCTATTAGGGTTCGGGTTAGGGTTAGGGTTTAGGGTTAGGGTTTGGAACTTTGGAACCGTAAGGTGTAAAAGGCTGAAAGTTGGTGCATAGGGTTCTGATGGTTATCGGAGTGATTGGTGAAAGTTTGAAGTTGATTGGAGGAAATTGGGCGGAGTTATTTGCAAATAAGCCCCTATTAGGGTTAGGGTTAGGGTTATGGTTAGGGTTAGGGTTAGGGTTAGGGTTAGGGTTAGGGTTTAGGGTTAGGGTTTGGAACTTTGGAACCGTAGGTTGTAAGAGGCTGAAAGTTGATGCATAGGGTTCTGATGGTTATCGGAGTGATTGGTGAAAGTTTCAAGTTGATTGGAGGAAATGGGGCGGAGTTATTGGCAAATAAGCCCCTATTAGGGTTAGGGTTAGGGTTAGGGTTTAGGGTTAGGGTTTGGAACTTTGGAACCGTAAGGTGTAAAAGGCTGAAAGTTGGTGCATAGGGTTCTGATGGTTATCGGAGTGATTGGTGAAAGTTTCAAGTTGATTGGAGGAAATTGGGCGGAGTTATTTGCAAATAAGCCCCTATTAGGGTTAGGGTTAGGGTTAGGGTTAGGGTTTAGGGTTAGGGTTTGGAAGTTTGGAACCGTAAGTTGTATGAGGCTGAAAGTTGGTGCATAGGGTTCTGATGGTTATCGGAGTGATTGTTGAAAGTTTCAAGTTAATTGCAGAAAAGGGGGTGGAGTTATTGGCAAATAAGCCCCTATTAGGGTTAGTGTTAGGGTTAGGGTTTAGGGTTAGGGTTAGGGTTAGGGTTAGGGTTTAGGGTTAGGGTTTGGAACTTTGGAACCGTAAGGTGTAAAAGGCTGAAAGTTGGTGCATAGGGTTCTGATGGTTATCGGAGTGATTGGTGAAAGTTTCAAGTTGATTGGAGGAAATTGGGCGGAGTTATTTGCAAATAAGCCCCTATTAGGGTTAGGGTTAGGGTTATGGTTAGGGTTAGGGTTAGGGTTAGGGTTAGGGTTTAGGGTTAGGGTTTGGAACTTTGGAACCGTAGGTTGTAAGAGGCTGAAAGTTGGTGCATAGGGTTCTGATGGTTATCGGAGTGATTGGTGAAAGTTTCAAGTTGATTGGAGGAAATGGGGCGGAGTTATTTGCAAATAAGCCCCTATTAGGGTTAGGGTTAGGGTTATGGTTAGGGTTAGGGTTAATGTTTAGGGTTAGGGTTTTCAACTTTGGAAAAGTAAGTTGTAAGAGGCTGAAAGTTGGTGCATAGCGTTCTGATGGTTATCGAGTTATTGGTGAAAGTTTCAAGTTGATTTGAAGAAAGTGGGCGGAGTTATTGGCGAAAAAGCCCCTATTAGGGTTAGGGTTAGGGTTAGGGTTAGGGTTTAGGGTTAGGGTTTGGAACTTTGGAACCGTAGGTTGTAAGAGGCTGAAAGTTGGTGCATAGGGTTTGGAACTTTGGAACCGTAGGTTGTAAGAGGCTGAAAGTTGGTGCATAGGGTTCTGATGGTTATCGGAGTGATTGGTGAAAGTTTCAAGTTGATTGGAGGAAATTGGGCGGAGTTATTTGCAAATAAGCCCCTATTAGGGTTAGGGTTAGGGTTATGGTTAGGGTTAGGGTTAGGGTTTAGGGTTAGGGTTTGGAACTTTGGAACCGTAGGTTGTAAGAGGCTGAAAGTTGGTGCATAGGGTTCTGATGGTTATCGGAGTGATTGGTGAAAGTTTCAAGTTGATTGGAGGAAATGGGGCGGAGTTATTGGCAAATAAGCCCCTATTAGGGTTAGGGTTAGGGTTAGGGTTTAGGGTTAGGGTTTGGAACTTTGGAACCGTAAGGTGTAAAAGGCTGAAAGTTGGTGCATAGGGTTCTGATGGTTATCGGAGTGATTGGTGAAAGTTTGAAGTTGATTGGAGGAAATTGGGCGGAGTTATTTGCAAATAAGCCCCTATTAGGGTTAGGGTTAGGGTTATGGTTAGGGTTAGGGTTAGGGTTAGGGTTAGGGTTTAGGGTTAGGGTTTGGAACTTTGGAACCGTAGGTTGTAAGAGGCTGAAAGTTGGTGCATAGGGTTCTGATGGTTATCGGAGTGATTGGTGAAAGTTTCAAGTTGATTGGAGGAAATGGGGCGGAGTTATTGGCAAATAAGCCCCTATTAGGGTTAGGGTTAGGGTTAGGGTTTAGGGTTAGGGTTTGGAACTTTGGAACCGTAAGGTGTAAAAGGCTGAAAGTTGGTGCATAGGGTTCTGATGGTTATCGGAGTGATTGGTGAAAGTTTCAAGTTGATTGGAGGAAATTGGGCGGAGTTATTTGCAAATAAGCCCCTATTAGGGTTAGGGTTAGGGTTATGGTTAGGGTTAGGGTTAGGGTTAGGGTTAGGGTTTAGGGTTAGGGTTTGGAACTTTGGAACCGTAGGTTGTAAGAGGCTGAAAGTTGGTGCATAGGGTTCTGATGGTTATCGGAGTGATTGGTGAAAGTTTCAAGTTGATTGGAGGAAATGGGGCGGAGTTATTTGCAAATAAGCCCCTATTAGGGTTAGGGTTAGGGTTATGGTTAGGGTTAGGGTTAATGTTTAGGGTTAGGGTTTTCAACTTTGGAAAAGTAAGTTGTAAGAGGCTGAAAGTTGGTGCATAGCGTTCTGATGGTTATCGAGTTATTGGTGAAAGTTTCAAGTTGATTTGAAGAAAGTGGGCGGAGTTATTGGCGAAAAAGCCCCTATTATGGTTAGGGTTAGGGTTAGGGTTAGGGTTTAGGGTTAGGGTTTGGAACTTTGGAACCGTAGGTTGTAAGAGGCTGAAAGTTGGTGCATAGGGTTTGGAACTTTGGAACCGTAGGTTGTAAGAGGCTGAAAGTTGGTGCATAGGGTTCTGATGGTTATCGGAGTGATTGGTGAAAGTTTCAAGTTGATTGGAGGAAATTGGGCGGAGTTATTTGCAAATAAGCCCCTATTAGGGTTAGGGTTAGGGTTATGGTTAGGGTTAGGGTTAGGGTTTAGGGTTAGGGTTTGGAACTTTGGAACCGTAGGTTGTAAGAGGCTGAAAGTTGGTGCATAGGGTTCTGATGGTTATCGGAGTGATTGGTGAAAGTTTCAAGTTGATTGGAGGAAATGGGGCGGAGTTATTGGCAAATAAGCCCCTATTAGGGTTAGGGTTAGGGTTAGGGTTTAGGGTTAGGGTTTGGAACTTTGGAACCGTAAGGTGTAAAAGGCTGAAAGTTGGTGCATAGGGTTCTGATGGTTATCGGAGTGATTGGTGAAAGTTTCAAGTTGATTGGAGGAAATTGGGCGGAGTTATTTGCAAATAAGCCCCTATTAGGGTTAGGGTTAGGGTTATGGTTAGGGTTAGGGTTAGGGTTTAGGGTTAGGGTTTGGAACTTTGGAACCGTAGGTTGTAAGAGGCTGAAAGTTGGTGCATAGGGTTCTGATGGTTATCGGAGTGATTGGTGAAAGTTTCAAGTTGATTGGAGGAAATGGGGCGGAGTTATTGGCAAATAAGCCCCTATTAGGGTTAGGGTTAGGGTTAGGGTTTAGGGTTAGGGTTTGGAACTTTGGAACCGTAAGGTGTAAAAGGCTGAAAGTTGGTGCATAGGGTTCTGATGGTTATCGGAGTGATTGGTGAAAGTTTCAAGTTGATTGGAGGAAATTGGGCGGAGTTATTTGCAAATAAGCCCCTATTAGGGTTAGGGTTAGGGTTAGGGTTAGGGTTTAGGGTTAGGGTTTGGAAGTTTGGAACCGTAAGTTGTATGAGGCTGAAAGTTGGTGCATAGGGTTCTGATGGTTATCGGAGTGATTGTTGAAAGTTTCAAGTTAATTGCAGAAAAGGGGGTGGAGTTATTGGCAAATAAGCCCCTATTAGGGTTAGTGTTAGGGTTAGGGTTTAGGGTTAGGGTTAGGGTTAGGGTTAGGGTTTAGGGTTAGGGTTTGGAACTTTGGAACCGTAGGTTGTAAGAGGCTGAAAGTTGGTGCATAGGGTTCTGATGGTTATCGGAGTGATTGGTGAAAGTTTCAAGTTGATTGGAGGAAAGTGGGCGGAGTTATTGGCGAATAAGCCCCTATTAGGGTTCGGGTTAGGGTTAGGGTTTAGGGTTAGGGTTTGGAACTTTGGAACCGTAAGGTGTAAAAGGCTGAAAGTTGGTGCATAGGGTTCTGATGGTTATCGGAGTGATTGGTGAAAGTTTGAAGTTGATTGGAGGAAATTGGGCGGAGTTATTTGCAAATAAGCCCCTATTAGGGTTAGGGTTAGGGTTATGGTTAGGGTTAGGGTTAGGGTTAGGGTTAGGGTTTAGGGTTAGGGTTTGGAACTTTGGAACCGTAGGTTGTAAGAGGCTGAAAGTTGGTGCATAGGGTTCTGATGGTTATCGGAGTGATTGGTGAAAGTTTCAAGTTGATTGGAGGAAATGGGGCGGAGTTATTGGCAAATAAGCCCCTATTAGGGTTAGGGTTAGGGTTAGGGTTTAGGGTTAGGGTTTGGAACTTTGGAACCGTAAGGTGTAAAAGGCTGAAAGTTGGTGCATAGGGTTCTGATGGTTATCGGAGTGATTGGTGAAAGTTTCAAGTTGATTGGAGGAAATTGGGCGGAGTTATTTGCAAATAAGCCCCTATTAGGGTTAGGGTTAGGGTTAGGGTTAGGGTTTAGGGTTAGGGTTTGGAAGTTTGGAACCGTAAGTTGTATGAGGCTGAAAGTTGGTGCATAGGGTTCTGATGGTTATCGGAGTGATTGTTGAAAGTTTCAAGTTAATTGCAGAAAAGGGGGTGGAGTTATTGGCAAATAAGCCCCTATTAGGGTTAGTGTTAGGGTTAGGGTTTAGGGTTAGGGTTAGGGTTAGGGTTAGGGTTTAGGGTTAGGGTTTGGAACTTTGGAACCGTAGGTTGTAAGAGGCTGAAAGTTGGTGCATAGGGTTCTGATGGTTATCGGAGTGATTGGTGAAAGTTTCAAGTTGATTGGAGGAAAGTGGGCGGAGTTATTGGCGAATAAGCCCCTATTAGGGTTCGGGTTAGGGTTAGGGTTTAGGGTTAGGGTTTGGAACTTTGGAACCGTAAGGTGTAAAAGGCTGAAAGTTGGTGCATAGGGTTCTGATGGTTATCGGAGTGATTGGTGAAAGTTTGAAGTTGAGTGGAGGAAATTGGGCGGAGTTATTTGCAAATAAGCCCCTATTAGGGTTATGGTTAGGGTTAGGGTTAGGGTTAGGGTTAGGGTTTAGGGTTAGGGTTTGGAACTTTGGAACCGTAGGTTGTAAGAGGCTGAAAGTTGGTGCATAGGGTTCTGATGGTTATCGGAGTGATTGGTGAACGTTTGAAGTTGATTGGAGGAAAGTGGGTGGAGTTATTGGCGAATAAGCCCCTATTAGGGTTAGGGTTAGGGTTATGGTTAGGGTTAGGGTTAATGTTTAGGGTTAGGGTTTTCAACTTTGGAAAAGTAAGTTGTAAGAGGCTGAAAGTTGGTGCATAGCGTTCTGATGGTTATCGAGTTATTGGTGAAAGTTTCAAGTTGATTTGAAGAAAGTGGGCGGAGTTATTGGCGAAAAAGCCCCTATTAGGGTTAGGGTTAGGGTTAGGGTTAGGGTTTAGGGTTAGGGTTTGGAACTTTGGAACCGTAGGTTGTAAGAGGCTGAAAGTTGGTGCATAGGGTTTGGAACTTTGGAACCGTAGGTTGTAAGAGGCTGAAAGTTGGTGCATAGGGTTCTGATGGTTATCGGAGTGATTGGTGAAAGTTTCAAGTTGATTGGAGGAAATTGGGCAGAGTTATTTGCAAATAAGCCCCTATTAGGGTTAGGGTTAGGGTTATGGTTAGGGTTAGGGTTAGGGTTTAGGGTTAGGGTTTGGAACTTTGGAACCGTAAGGTGTAAAAGGCTGAAAGTTGGTGCATAGGGTTCTGATGGTTATCGGAGTGATTGGTGAAAGTTTCAAGTTGATTGGAGGAAATTGGGCGGAGTTATTTGCAAATAAGCCCCTATTAGGGTTATGGTTAGGGTTAGGGTTAGGGTTAGGGTTAGGGTTTAGGGTTAGGGTTTGGAACTTTGGAACCATAGGTTGTAAGAGGCTGAAAGTTGGTGCATAGGGTTCTGATGGATATCGGAGTGATTGGTGAAAGTTTCAAGTTGATTGGAGGAAAGTGGGCGGAGTGATTGGCGAATAAGCCCCTATTAGGGTTAGGGTTAGGGTTAGGGTTTAGGGTTAGGGTTTGGAACTTTGGAACCGTAAGGTGTAAAAGGCTGAAAGTTGGTGCATAGGGTTCTGATCGTTATCGGAGTGATTGGTGAAAGTTTCAAGTTGATTGGAGGAAATTGGGCGGAGTTATTGGCAAATAAGCCCCAATTAGGGTTAGGGTTAGGGTTATGGTTAGGGTTAGGGTTAGGGTTTAGGGTTAGGGTTTGCAACTTTGGAAAAGTAAGTTGTAAGAGGCTGAAAGTTGGTGCATAGGGTTCTGATGGTTATCGGAGTTATTGGCGAAAAAGCCCCTATTAGGGTTAGGGTTAGGGTTAGGGTTAGGGTTTAGGGTTAGGGTTTGGAACTTTGGACCCGTAAGGTGTAAAAGGCTGAAAGTTGGTGCATAGGGTTCTGATGGATATTGGAGTGATTGGTGAAAGTTTCAAGTTGATTGGAGGAAAGTGGGCGGAGTTTTTGGCGAATAAGCCCCTATTAGGGTTAGGGTTAGGGTTAGGGTTAGGGTTTAGGTTTAGGGTTTGGAACTTTGGAACCGTAAGTTGTAAGAGGCTGAAAGTTGGTGCATAGGGTTCTGATGGTTATCGGAGTGATTGGTGAAAGTTTCAAGTTAATTGCAGAAAAGGGGGCGGAGTTATTGGCAAATAAGACCCTATTAGGGTTAGTGTTAGGGTTAGGGTTTAGGGTTAGGGTTAGGGTTAGGGTGTAGGGTGTAGGGTTAGGGTTTGGAACTTTGGAACCGTAGGTTGTAAGAGGCTGAAAGTTGGTGCATAGGGTTCTGATGGTTATCGGAGTGATTGGTGAAAGTTTCAAGTTGATTTGAGGAAAGTGGGCGGAGTTATTGGCGAATAAGCCCCTATAAGGTTAGGGTTAGGGTTAGGGTTACGGTTTAGGGTTAGGGTTTGGAACTTTGGAACCGTAATTTGTAAGAGGCTGAAAGTTGGTGCATAGGGTTCTGATGGTTATCGGAGTGATTGGTGAAAGTTTCAAGTTGATTGGAAGAAAGTGGGCGGAGTTATTGGCGAATAAGCCCCTATTAGGGTTAGGGTTAGGGTTAGGGTTTAGGGTTAGGGTTTGGAACTTTGGAACCGTAAGGTGTAAAAGGCTGAAAGTTTATGCATAGGGTTCTGATGGTTATCGGAGTGATTGGTGAAAGTTTCAAGTTGATTGGAGGAAATTGGGCGGATTTATTGTCAAATAAGCCCCTGTTAGGGTTAGGGTTAGGGTTAGGGTTATGGTTAGGGTTAGGGTTTGGAACTTTGGAAACGTAAGGTGTAAAAGGCTGAAAGTTGGTGTATAGGGTTCTGAAGGTTATCGGAGTGATTGGTGAAAGTTTCAAGTTGATTTGAAGAAAGTGGGCGGAGTTATTGGCGAATAAGCCCCTATTAGGGTTAGGGTTAGGGTTAGGTTTTAGGGTTAGGGTTAGGAACTTTGGAACCGTAAGGTGTAAAAAGCTGAAAGTTGGTGCATAGGGTTCTGATGGTTATCGGAGTGATTGGTGAAAGTTTCAAGTTGATTGGAGGAAAGTGGGCGGAGTTATTGGCGAATAAGCCCCTATTAGGGTTAGGGTTAGGGTTAGGGTTTAGGGTTAGGGTTTGCAACTTTGGAACCGTAAGTTGTAAGAGGCTGAAAGTTGGTGCATAGGGTTCTGATGGTTATCGAAGTGATTGTTGAAAGTTTCAAGTTAATTGCAGAAAAGGGGGCGGAGTTATTTGCAAATAAGCCCCTATTAGGGTTAGGGTTAGGGTTATGGTTAGGGTTAGGGTTAGGGTTTAGGGTTAGGGTTTGGAACTTTGGAACCATAGGTTGTAAGAGGCTGAAAGTTGGTGCATAGGGTTCTGATGGTTATCGGAGTGATTGGTGAAAGTTTCAAGTTGATTGGAGGAAATGGGGCGGAGTTATTGGCAAATAAGCTCCTATTAGGGTTAGGGTTAGGATTATGGTTATGGTTAGGGTTAGGGTTAGGTTAGGGTTTAGGGTTAGGGTCTGGAACTTTGGAACCGTAAGTTGTAAGAGGCTGAAAGTTGGTGCGTAGGGTTCTGATGGTTTTCGGAGTGATTGGTGAAAGTTTGAAGTTGATTTGAGGAAAGTGGGCGGAGTGATTGGCGAATAAGCCCCTATTAGGGTTAGGGTTTAGGGTTAGGGTTAGGGTTAGGGTTAAGGGTTAGGGTTAGGGTTAGGGTTAGGGTTAGGGTTTAGGGTTAGGGTTTGGAACTTTGGAACCATAGGATTTAAGAGGCTGAAAGTTGGTGCATAGGGTTCTGATGGTTATCGGAGTGATTGGTGAAAGTTTCAAGTTGATTGGAGGAAATTGGGCGGAGTTATTTGCAAATAAGCCCCTATTAGGGTTAGGGTTAGGGTTAGGGTTTAGGGTTAGGGTTTGGAACTTTGGAACCGTAGGTTGTAAGAGGCTGAAAGTTGGTGCATAGGGTTCTGATGGTGATCGGAGTGATTGGTGAAAGTTTGAAGTTGATTGGAGGAAAGTGGGTGGAGTTATTGGCGAATAAGCCCCTATTAGGGTTAGGGTTCCGGTTATGGTTAGGGTTAGGGTTAAGGTTTAGGGTTAGGGTTTGCAACTTTGGAAAAGTAAGTTGTAAGAGGCTGAAAGTTGGTGCATAGCGTTCTGATGGTTATCGGAGTTATTGGTGAAAGTTTCAAGTTGATTTGAAGAAAGTGGGCGGAGTTATTGGCGAAAAAGCCCCTATTAGGGTTAGGGTTAGGGTTAGGGTTAGGGTTTAGGGTTAGGGTTTGGAACTTTGGACCCGTAAGGTGCAAAAGGCTGAAAGTTGGTGCATAGGGTTCTGATGGATATCGGAGTGATTGGTGAAAGTTTCAAGTTGATTGGAGGAAAGTGGGCGGAGTTATTGGCGAATAAGCCCCTATTAGGGTTAGGGTTAGGGTTAGGGTTTAGGGTTAGGGTTTGGAAGTTTGGAACCGTAAGTTGTATGAGGCTGAAAGTTGGTGCATAGGGTTCTGATGGTTATCGGAGTGATTGTTGAAAGTTTCAAGTTAATTGCAGAAAAGGGGGCGGAGTTATTGGCGAATAAGCCCCTATTAGGGTTAGTGTTAGGGTTAGGGTTTAGGGTTAGGGTTAGGGTTAGGGTTAGGGTTTAGGGTTAGGGTTTGGAAATTTGGAACCGTAGGTTGTAAGAGGCTGAAAGTTGGTGCATAGGGTTTGGAACTTTGGAACCGTAGGTTGTAAGAGGCTGAATGTTGGTGCATAGGGTTCTGATGGTTATCGGAGTGATTGGTGAAAGTTTCAAGTTGATTGGAGGAAATGGGGCGGAGTTATTGGCGAATAAGCCCCTATTAGGGTTAGGGTTAGGGTTAGGGTTTAGGGTTAGGGTTTGGAACTTTGGAACCGTAAGGTGTAAAAGGCTGAAAGTTGGTGCATAGGGTTCTGATGGATATCGGAGTGATTGGTGAAAGTTTGAAGTTGATTGGAGAAAATTGGGCGGAGTTATTGGCAAATTAGCCCCTATTAGGGTTAGGGTTAGGGTTATGGTAAGGGTTAGGGTTAGGGTTTAGGGTTAGGGTTTGCAACTTTGGAACCGTAAGTTGTAAGAGGCTGAAAGTTTGTGCATAGGGTTCTGATGGTTATCGGAGTTATTGGTGCAAGTTTCAAGTTGATTTGAGGAAAGTGGGCGGAGTTATTGGTGAAAAAGCCCCTAGTAGGGTTAGGGTTAGGGTTTAGGGTTAGGGTTTGCAACTTTGGAACCGTAAGGTGTAAAAGGCTGAAAGTTGGTGCATAGGGTTCTGATGGTTATCGGAGTGATTGGTGAAAGTTTCAAGTTGATTTGAGGAAAGTGGGCGGAGTTATTGGTGAAAAAGCCCCTAGTAGGGTTAGGGTTAGGGTTAGGGTTAGGGTTTGGAACTTTGGAACCGTAGGTTGTAAGAGGCTGAAAGTTGGTGCATAGGGTTCTGATGGTTATCGGAGTGATTGGTGAAAGTTTGAAGTTGATTGGAGGAAAGTGGGTGGAGTTATTGGCGAATAAGCCCCTATTAGGGTTAGGGTTAGGGTTATGGTTAGGGTTAGGGTTAAGGTTTAGGGTTAGGGTTTGCAACTTTGGAAAAGTAAGTTGTAAGAGGCTGAAAGTTGCTGCATAGCGTTCTGATGGTTATCGGAGTTATTGGTGAAAGTTTCAAGTTGATTTGAAGAAAGTGGGCGGAGTTATTGGCGAAAAAGCCCCTATTAGGGTTAGGGTTAGGGTTAGGGTTAGGGTTTAGGGTTAGGGTTTGGAACTTTGGACCCGTAAGGTGTAAAAGGCTGAAAGTTGGTGCATAGGGTTCTGATGGATATCGGAGTGATTGGTGAAAGTTTCAAGTTGATTGGAGGAAAGTGGGGGGAGTTATTGGCGAATAAGCCCCTATTAGGGTTAGTGTTAGGGTTAGGGTTTAGGGTTAGGGTTAGGGTTAGGGTTAGGGTTAGGGTTAAGGGTTAGGGTTTGGAACTTTGGAACCGTAGGTTGTAAGAGGCTGAAAGTTGGTGCATAGGGTTCTGATGGTTATCGGAGTGATTGGTGAAAGTTTCAAGTTGATTTGAGGAAAGTGGGCGGAGTTATTGGCGAATAAGCCCCTATAAGGTTAGGGTTAGGGTTAGGGTTAGGGTTTAGGGTTAGGGTTTGGAACTTTGGAACCGTAATTTGTAAGAGGCTGAAAGTTCGTGTATAGGGTTCTGATGGTTATCGGAGTGATTGGTGAAAGTTTCAAGTTGATTGGAAGAAAGTTGGCGGAGTTATTGGCGAATAAGCCCCTATTAGGGTTAGGGTTAGGGTTAGGGTTTAGGGTTAGGGTTTGGAACTTTGGAACCGTAAGGTGTAAAAGGCTGAAAGTTTATGCATAGGGTTCTGATGGTTATCGGAGTGATTGGTGAAAGTTTCAAGTTGATTGGAGGAAATTGGACAGATTTATTTTCAAATAAGCCCCTGTTAGGGTTAGGGTTAGGGTTAGGGTTATGGTTAGGGTTAGGGTTAGGTTAGGGTTTAGGGTTAGGGTCTGGAACTTTGGAACCGTAAGTTGTAAGAGGCTGAAAGTTGGTGCGTAGGGTTCTGATGGTTTTCTGAGTGATTGGTGAAAGTTTGAAGTTGATTTGAGGAAAGTGGGCGGAGTGATTGGCGAATAAGCCCCTATTAGGGTTAGGGTTAGGGTTAGGGTTTAGGGTTAGGGTTTAGGGTTAGGGTTTGGAACTTTGGAAACGTAAGGTGTAAAAGGCTGAAAGTTGGTGCATAGGGTTCTGATGGTTAACGGAGTGATTGGTGAAAGTTTCAAGTTGATTGGAGGAAATTGGGCGGAGTTATTGGCAAATAAGCCCCTATTAGGGTTAGGGTTAGGGTTATGGTTAAGGTTAGGGTTAGGGTTTAGGGTTAGGGTTTGGAACTTTGGAACCATAGGATTTAAGAGGCTGAAAGTTGGTGCATAGGGTTCCAATGGTTACCGGAGTGATTGGTGAAAGTTTCAAGTTGATTGGAGGAAAGTGGGCGGAGTTATTGGCAAATAAGCCCCTATTAGGGTTATGGTTAGGGTTAGGTTTTAGGGTTAGGGTTTGGAACTTTGGAACCATAAGGTGTAAAAGGCTGAAAGTTGGTGCATAGGGTTCTGATGGTTATCGGAGTGATTGGTGAAAGTTTCAAGTTGATTGGAGGAAAGAGGGCGGAGTTATTGGCGAATAGGCCCCTATTAGGTTTAGGGTTAGGGTTAGGGTTGAGGGTTATGGTTAGGGTTAGGGTTAGGGTTTAGGGGTAGGGTTTGCAACTTTGGAAAAGTAAGTTGTAAGAGGCTGAAAGTTGGTGCATAGGGTTCTGATGGTTATTGGAGTGATTGTTGAAAGTTTCAAGTTAATTGCAGAAAAGGGGGCGGAGTTATTGGCGAATAAGCCCCTATTAGGGTTAGGGTTAGGGTTAGGGTTTGGAACTTTGGAACCGTAGGTTGTAAGAGGCTGAAAGTTGGTGCATAGGGTTCTGATGGTTATCGGAGTGATTGGTGAAAGTTTCAAGTTGATTTGAGGAAAGTGGGCGGAGTTATTAGCGAATAAGCCCCTATAAGGTTAGGGTTAGGGTTAGGGTTAGGGCTTAGGGTTAGGGTTTGGAACTGTGGAACAGTAGGTTGTAAGAGGCTGAAAGTTGGTGCATAGGGTTCTGATGGTTATCGGAGTTATTGGTGAAAGTTTCAAGTTGATTTGAAGAAAGTGGGCGGAGTTATTGGCGAAAAATCCCCTATTAGGTTTAGGGTTAGGGTTAGGGTTAGGGTTTAGGGTTAAGGTTTGGAACTTTGGAACCGTAAGGTGTAAAAGGCTGAAAGTTGGTGCATAGGGTTCTGATGGTTATCGGAGTGATTGTTGAAAGTTTCAAGTTAATTGCAGAAAAGGGGGCGGAGTTATTGGCGAATAAGCCCCTATTAGGGTTAGGGTTAGGGTTAGGGTTTGGAACTTTGGAACCGTAGGTTGTAAGAGGCTGAAAGTTGGTGCATAGGGTTCTGATGGTTATCGGAGTGATTGGTGAAAGTTTCAAGTTGATTTGAGGAAAGTGGGCGGAGTTATTAGCGAATAAGCCCCTATAAGGGTAGGGTTAGGGTTAGGGTTAGGGCTTAGGGTTAGGGTTCGGAACTGTGGAACAGTAGTTTGTAAGAGGCTGAAAATTGGTGCATAGGGTTCTGATGGTTATCGGAGTTATTGGTGAAAGTTTCAAGTTGATTTGAAGAAAGTGGGCGGAGTTATTGGCGAAAAATCCCCTATTAGGTTTAGGGTTAGGGTTAGGGTTAGGGTTTAGGGTTAAGGTTTGGAACTTTGGAACCGTAAGGTGTAAAAGGCTGAAAGTTGGTGCATAGGGTTCTGATGGTTATCGGAGTGATTGTTGAAAGTTTCAAGTTAATTGCAGAAAAGGGGGCGGAGTTATTGGCAAATAAGCCCCTATTAGGGTTAGTTTTAGGGTTAGGGTTTAGGGTTAGGGTTAGGCTTAGGGTTTAGGGTTAGGGTTAGGTTTAGGGTTTAGGGTTAGGGTTTGTAACTTTGGAACAGTAGGTTGTAAGAGGCTGAAAGTTGGTGCATAGGGTTCTGATGGTTATCGGAGTGATTGGTGAAAGTTTCAAGTTGATTGGAGGAATGTGGGCGGAGTTATTGGCGAATAAGCCCCTATTAGGGTTAGGGTTAGGGTTTAGGTTTAGGGTTTGCAACTTTGGAACCATAAGGTGTAAGAGGCTGAAAGTTGGTGCATAGGGTTCTGATGGTTATCGGAGTGATTGTTGAAAGTTTCAAGTTAATTGCAGAAAAGGGGGCGGAGTTATTGGCGAAAAAGCCCCTATTAGGGTTAGGGTTAGGGTTAGGGTTTAGGGTTAGGGATAGGGTTAGGGTTTAGGGTTAGGGTTTGGAACTTTGGAACAGTAGGTTGTAAGAGGCTGAAAGTTGGTGCATAGGGTTCTGATGGTTATCGGAGTTATTGGTGAAAGTTTCAAGTTAATTGCAGAGAAGGGGGCGGAGTTATTGGCGAAAAAGCCCCTATTAGGGTTAGGGTTAGGGTTTGGGTTTGGGTTTGGGGTTAGGGTTTGGAACTTTGGACCCGTAAGGTGTAAAAGGCTGAAAGTTGGTGCATAGGGTTCTGATGGTTATCGGAGTGATTGGTGAAAGTTTCAAGTTGATTTGAGGAAAGTGGGCGGAGTTATTGGTGAAAAAGCCCTTATTAGGGTTAGGGTTAGGGTTAGGGTTTAGGGTTAGGGTTTGGAACTTTGGAACCGTAAGGTGTAAAAGGCTGAAAGTTGGTGCATAGGGTTCTGATGGTTATCGGAGTGATTGGTGAATGTTTCAAGTTGATTGGAGGAAATTGGGCGGAGTTATTTGCAAATAAGCCCCTATTAGGGTTAGGGTTAGGGTTAGGGTTATGGTTAGGGTTAGGGTTAGGGTTTAGGGGTAGGGTTTGCAACTTTGGAAAAGTAAGTTGTAAGAGGCTGAAAGTTGGTGCATAGGGTTCTGATGGTTATCGGAGTTATTGGTGAAAGTTTCAAGTTGATTTGAAGAAAGTGGGCGGAGTTATTGGCAAAAAATCCCCTATTAGGGTTAGGGTTAGGGTTAGGGTTAGGGTTTAGGGTTAAGGTTTGGAACTTTGGAACCGTAAGGTGTAAAAGGCTGAAAGTTGGTGCATAGGGTTCTGATGGTTATCGGAGTGATTGTTGAAAGTTTCAAGTTAATTGCAGAAAAGGGGGCGGAGTTATTGGCGAATAAGCCCCTATTAGGGTTAGGGTTAGGGTTAGGGTTAGGGTTAGGGTTTAGGGTTAGGGTTTGCAACTTTGGAACTGTAAGTGATAAGAGGCTGAAAGTTGGTGCATAGGGTTCTGATGGTTATCGGTGTGATTGGTGAAAGTTTCAAGTTGTTTTGAGGAAAGTGGGCGGAGTTATTGGCGAAAAAGCCCCTATTAGGGTTAGGGTTAGGGTTTAGGGTTAGGGTTTGCAACTTTGGAACCATAAGGTGTAAGAGGCTGAAAGTTGGTGCATAGGGTTCTGATGGTTATCGGAGTTATTGGTGAAAGTTTCAAGTTGATTGGAGGAAAGTGGGCGGATTTATTGGCGAATAGGCCCCTATTAGGGTTAGGGTTAGGATTAGGGTTTAGGGTTAGGGTTTGGAACTTTGGAACAGTAGGTTGTAAGAGGCTGAAAGTTGGTGCATAGGTTTCTGATGGTTATCGGAGTGATTGGTGAAAGTTTCAAGTTGATTGGAGGAAAGTGGGCGGAGTTATTGGCGAATAGGCACCTATTAGGGTTAGGGTTAGGGTTAGGGTTAGGGTTTAGGGTTAGGGTTTGCAACCTTGGAACCGTAAGTTGTAAGAGGCTGAAAGTTGGTGCATAGGGTTCTGATGGTTATCGGAGTGATTGTTGAAAATTTCAAGTTAATTGCAGAAAAGGGGGCGGAGTTATTGGCGAAAAAGCCCCTATTAGGGTTAGGGTTAGGTTTAGGGTTTAGGGTTACGGTTAGGGTTTAGGGTTAGGGTTTGGAACTTTGGAACAGTAGGTTGTAAGAGGCTGAAAGTTGGTGTATAGGGTTCTGATGGTTATCGGAGTGATTGGTGAAAGTTTCAAGTTGATTGGAGGAAAGTGGGCGGAGTTATTGGCGAATAAGCCCCTATTAGGGTTAGGGTTAGGGTTAGGGTTAGGGTTTAGGGTTAGGGTTTGGAACTTTGGAACCGTAAGGTGTAAAAGGCTGAAAGTTGGTGCATAGGGTTCTGATGGTTATCGGAGTGATTGGTGAAAGTTTCAAGGTGATTGGAGGAAAGTGGGCGGAGTTATTGGCGAATAAGCCCCTCTCAGGGTTAGGGTTAGGGTTAGGGTTAGGGTTTAGGGTTAGGGTTTGGAACTTTGGAACCGTAAGGTGTAAAAGGCTGTAAGTTGGTGCATAGGTTTCTGATGGTTATCGGAGTGATTGTTGAAAGTTTCAAGTTAATTGCAGAAAAGGGGGCGGAGTTATTGGCGAATAAGCCCCTATTAGGGTTAGGGTTAGGGTTAGGGTTAGGGTTAGGGTTTAGGGTTAGGGTTTGCAACTTTGGAACCGTAAGTGATAAGAGGCTGAAAGTTGGTGCATAGGGTTCTGATGGTTATCGGTGTGATTGGTGAAAGTTTCAAGTTGTTTTGAGGAAAGTGGGCGGAGTTATTGGCGAAAAAGCCCTTATTAGGGTTAGGGTTAGGGTTTAGGGTTAGGGTTTGGAACTTTGGAACCGTAAGTTGTAAGAAGCTGAAAGTTGGTGCATAGGGTTCTGATGGTTATCGGAGTGATTGGTGAAAGTTTCAAGTTGATTGGAGGAAAGTGGGCGGAGTTATTGGCAAATAAGCCCCTTTTAGGGTTAGGGTTAGGGTCAGGGTTAGGGTTTAGGGTTAGGGTTTGGAACTTTTGAACCGTAAGGTTTAAAAGGCTGAAAGTTGGTGCATAGGGTTCTGATGGTTATCGGAGTGATTGGTGAAAGTTTCAAGTTGATTTGAGGAAAGTGGGCCGAGTTATTGGTGAAAAAGCCCTTATTAGGGTTAGGGTTCGGGTCAGGGTTTAGGGTTAGGGTTTGGAACTTTGGAACCGTAAGGTGTAAAAGGCTGAAAGTTGGTGCATAGGGTTCTGATGGTTATCGGAGTGATTGGTGAATGTTTCAAGTTGATTGGAGGAAATTGGGCGGAGTTATTTGCAAAAAAGCCCCTATTAGGGTTAGGGTTAGGGTTAGGGTTATGGTTAGGGTTAGGGTTAGGGTTTAGGGGTAGGGTTTGCAACTTTGGAAAAGTAAGTTGTAAGAGGCTGAAAGTTGGTGCATAGGGTTCTGATGGTTATCGGAGTTATTGGTGAAAGTTTCAAGTTGATTTGAAGAAAGTGGGCGGAGTTATTGGCGAAAAATCCCCTATTAGGGTTGGGGTTAGGGTTAGGGTTAGGGTTTAGGGTTAAGGTTTGGAACTTTGGAACCGTAAGGTGTAAAAGGCTGAAAGTTGGTGCATAGGGTTCTGATGGTTATCGGAGTGATTGTTGAAAGTTTCAAGTTAATTGCAGAAAAGGGGGCGGAGTTATTGGCGAATAAGCCCCTATTAGGGTTAGGGTTAGGGTTAGGGTTAGGGTTAGGGTTTAGGGTTAGGGTTTGCAACTTTGGAACCGTAAGTGATAAGAGGCTGAAAGTTGGTGCATAGGGTTCTGATGGTTATCGGTGTGATTGGTGAAAGTTTCAAGTTGTTTTGAGGAAAGTGGGCGGAGTTATTGGCGAAAAAGCCCTTATTAGGGTTAGGGTTAGGGTTAGGGTTTAGGGTTAGGGTTAGGGTTAGGGTTTAGGGTTAGGGTTTGGAACTTTGGAAAAGTAGGTTGTACGAGGCTGAAAGTTGGTGCATAGGGTTCTGATGGTTATCGGTGTGATTGGTGAAAGTTTCAAGTTGTTTTGAGGAAAGTGGGCGGAGTTATTGGCGAAAAAGCCCCTATTAGGGTTAGGGTTAGGGTTTAGGGTTAGGGTTTAGGGTTAGGGTTTGGAACTTTTGAACCGTAAGGTTTAAAAGGCTGAAAGTTGGTGCATAGGGTTCTGATGGTTATCGGAGTGATTGGTGAAAGTTTCAAGTTGATTGGAGGAAAGTGGGCGGAGTTATTGGCGAATAGGCCCCTATTAGGGTTAGGGTTAGGGTTAGGGTTAGGGTTTAGGGTTAGGGTTTGGAACTTTGGAACCGTAAGGTGTAAAAGGCTGTAAGTTGGTGCATAGGGTTCTGATGGTTATCGGAGTGATTGGTGAAAGTTTCAAGTTAATTGCAGAAAAGGGGGCGGAGTTATTGGCAAATAAGCCCCTATTAGGATTAGTGTTAGGGTTAGGGTTTAGGGTTAGGGTTAGGGTTAGGGTTAGGGTTTAGGGTTTGCAACTTTGGAACCATAAGGTGTAAGAGGCTGAAAGTTGGTGCATAGGGTTCTGATGGTTATCGGAGTGATTGTTGAAAGTTTCGAGTTAATTGCAGAAAAGGGGGCGGAGTTATTGGCGAAAATGCCCCTTATTAGGGTTAGGGTTAGGGTTAGGGTTTAGGGTTAGGGTTAGGGTTAGGGTTTAGGGTTAGGGTTTGGAACTTTGGAAAAGTAGGTTGTACGAGGCTGAAAGTTGGTGCATAGGGTTCTGATGGTTATCGGTGTGATTGGTGAAAGTTTCAAGTTGTTTTGAGGAAAGTGGGCGGAGTTATTGGCGAAAAAGCCCCTATTAGGGTTAGGGTTAGGGTTTAGGGTTAGGGTTTAGGGTTAGGGTTTGGAACTTTTGAACCGTAAGGTTTAAAAGGCTGAAAGTTGGTGCATAGGGTTCTGATGGTTATCGGAGTGATTGGTGAAAGTTTCAAGTTGATTGGAAGAAATTGGGCGGAGTTATTGGCAAATAAGCCCCTATTAGGGTTAGGGTTAGGGTTAGGGTTAGGGTTTAGGGTTAGGGTTTGCAACTTTGGAACTGTAAGTGATAAGAGGCTGAAAGTTGGTGCATAGGGTTCTGATGGTTATCGGTGTGATTGGTGAAAGTTTCAAGTTGTTTTGAGGAAAGTGGGCGGAGTTATTGGCGAAAAAGCCCCTATTAGGGTTAGGGTTAGGGTTTAGGGTTAGGGTTTGCAACTTTGGAACCATAAGGTGTAAGAGGCTGAAAGTTGGTGCATAGGGTTCTGATGGTTATCGGAGTGATTGGTGAAAGTTTCAAGTTGATTGGAGGAAAGTGGGCGGATTTATTGGCGAATAGGCCCCTATTAGGGTTAGGGTTAGGGTTAGGGTTTAGGGTTAGGGTTTGGAACTTTGGAACAGTAGGTTGTAAGAGGCTGAAAGTTGGTGCATAGGTTTCTGATGGTTATCGGAGTGATTGGTGAAAGTTTCAAGTTGATTGGAGGAAAGTGGGCGGAGTTATTGGCGAATAGGCACCTATTAGGGTTAGGGTTAGGGTTAGGGTTAGGGTTTAGGGTTAGGGTTTGCAACCTTGGAACCGTAAGTTGTAAGAGGCTGAAAGTTGGTGCATAGGGTTCTGATGGTTATCGGAGTGATTGTTGAAAATTTCAAGTTAATTGCAGAAAAGGGGGCGGAGTTATTGGCGAAAAAGCCCCTATTAGGGTTAGGGTTAGGGTTAGGGTTTAGGGTTACGGTTAGGGTTTAGGGTTAGGGTTTGGAACTTTGGAACAGTAGGTTGTAAGAGGCTGAAAGTTGGTGTATAGGGTTCTGATGGTTATCGGAGTGATTGGTGAAAGTTTCAAGTTGATTGGAGGAAAGTGGGCGGAGTTATTGGCGAATAAGCCCCTATTAGGGTTAGGGTTAGGGTTAGGGTTAGGGTTTAGGGTTAGGGTTTGGAACTTTGGAACCGTAAGGTGTAAAAGGCTGAAAGTTGGTGCATAGGGTTCTGATGGTTATCGGAGTGATTGGTGAAAGTTTCAAGGTGATTGGAGGAAAGTGGGCGGAGTTATTGGCGAATAAGCCCCTCTCAGGGTTAGGGTTAGGGTTAGGGTTAGGGTTTAGGGTTAGGGTTTGGAACTTTGGAACCGTAAGGTGTAAAAGGCTGTAAGTTGGTGCATAGGGTTCTGATGGTTATCGGAGTGATTGTTGAAAGTTTCAAGTTAATTGCAGAAAAGGGGGCGGAGTTATTGGCGAATAAGCCCCTATTAGGGTTAGGGTTAGGGTTAGGGTTAGGGTTAGGGTTTAGGGTTAGGGTTTGCAACTTTGGAACCGTAAGTGATAAGAGGCTGAAAGTTGGTGCATAGGGTTCTGATGGTTATCGGTGTGATTGGTGAAAGTTTCAAGTTGTTTTGAGGAAAGTGGGCGGAGTTATTGGCGAAAAAGCCCTTATTAGGGTTAGGGTTAGGGTTTAGGGTTAGGGTTTGGAACTTTGGAACCGTAAGTTGTAAGAAGCTGAAAGTTGGTGCATAGGGTTCTGATGGTTATCGGAGTGATTGGTGAAAGTTTCAAGTTGATTGGAGGAAAGTGGGCGGAGTTATTGGCAAATAAGCCCCTTTTAGGGTTAGGGTTAGGGTCAGGGTTAGGGTTTAGGGTTAGGGTTTGGAACTTTTGAACCGTAAGGTTTAAAAGGCTGAAAGTTGGTGCATAGGGTTCTGATGGTTATCGGAGTGATTGGTGAAAGTTTCAAGTTGATTTGAGGAAAGTGGGCCGAGTTATTGGTGAAAAAGCCCTTATTAGGGTTAGGGTTCGGGTCAGGGTTTAGGGTTAGGGTTTGGAACTTTGGAACCGTAAGGTGTAAAAGGCTGAAAGTTGGTGCATAGGGTTCTGATGGTTATCGGAGTGATTGGTGAATGTTTCAAGTTGATTGGAGGAAATTGGGCGGAGTTATTTGCAAAAAAGCCCCTATTAGGGTTAGGGTTAGGGTTAGGGTTATGGTTAGGGTTAGGGTTAGGGTTTAGGGGTAGGGTTTGCAACTTTGGAAAAGTAAGTTGTTAGAGGCTGAAAGTTGGTGCATAGGGTTCTGATGGTTATCGGAGTTATTGGTGAAAGTTTCAAGTTGATTTGAAGAAAGTGGGCGGAGTTATTGGCGAAAAATCCCCTATTAGGGTTAGGGTTAGGGTTAGGGTTAGGGTTTAGGGTTAAGGTTTGGAACTTTGGAACCGTAAGGTGTAAAAGGCTGAAAGTTGGTGCATAGGGTTCTGATGGTTATCGGAGTGATTGTTGAAAGTTTCAAGTTAATTGCAGAAAAGGGGGCGGAGTTATTGGCGAATAAGCCCCTATTAGGGTTAGGGTTAGGGTTAGGGTTAGGGTTAGGGTTTAGGGTTAGGGTTTGCAACTTTGGAACCGTAAGTGATAAGAGGCTGAAAGTTGGTGCATAGGGTTCTGATGGTTATCGGTGTGATTGGTGAAAGTTTCAAGTTGTTTTGAGGAAAGTGGGCGGAGTTATTGGCGAAAAAGCCCTTATTAGGGTTAGGGTTAGGGTTAGGGTTTAGGGTTAGGGTTAGGGTTAGGGTTTAGGGTTAGGGTTTGGAACTTTGGAAAAGTAGGTTGTACGAGGCTGAAAGTTGGTGCATAGGGTTCTGATGGTTATCGGTGTGATTGGTGAAAGTTTCAAGTTGTTTTGAGGAAAGTGGGCGGAGTTATTGGCGAAAAAGCCCCTATTAGGGTTAGGGTTAGGGTTTAGGGTTAGGGTTTAGGGTTAGGGTTTGGAACTTTTGAACCGTAAGGTTTAAAAGGCTGAAAGTTGGTGCATAGGGTTCTGATGGTTATCGGAGTGATTGGTGAAAGTTTCAAGTTGATTGGAGGAAAGTGGGCGGAGTTATTGGCGAATAGGCCCCTATTAGGGTTAGGGTTAGGGTTAGGGTTAGGGTTTAGGGTTAGGGTTTGGAACTTTGGAACCGTAAGGTGTAAAAGGCTGTAAGTTGGTGCATAGGGTTCTGATGGTTATCGGAGTGATTGGTGAAAGTTTCAAGTTAATTGCAGAAAAGGGGGCGGAGTTATTGGCAAATAAGCCCCTATTAGGATTAGTGTTAGGGTTAGGGTTTGGGTTAGGGTTAGGGTTAGGGTTAGGGTTTAGGGTTTGCAACTTTGGAACCATAAGGTGTAAGAGGCTGAAAGTTGGTGCATAGGGTTCTGATGGTTATCGGAGTGATTGTTGAAAGTTTCAAGTTAATTGCAGAAAAGGGGGCGGAGTTATTGGCGAAAATGCCCCTTATTAGGGTTAGGGTTAGGGTTAGGGTTTAGGGTTAGGGTTAGGGTTAGGGTTTAGGGTTAGGGTTTGGAACTTTGGAAAAGTAGGTTGTACGAGGCTGAAAGTTGGTGCATAGGGTTCTGATGGTTATCGGTGTGATTGGTGAAAGTTTCAAGTTGTTTTGAGGAAAGTGGGCGGAGTTATTGGCGAAAAAGCCCCTATTAGGGTTAGGGTTAGGGTTTAGGGTTAGGGTTTAGGGTTAGGGTTTGGAACTTTTGAACCGTAAGGTTTAAAAGGCTGAAAGTTGGTGCATAGGGTTCTGATGGTTATCGGAGTGATTGGTGAAAGTTTCAAGTTGATTGGAAGAAATTGGGCGGAGTTATTGGCAAATATGCCCCTATTAGGGTTAGTTTTAGGGTTATGGTTAGGGTTAGGGTTAGGGTTTAGGGTTAGGGTTTGCAACTTTGGAACCGTAAGGTGTAAGAGGCTGAAAGTTGGTGCATAGGGTTCTGATGGTTACCGGAGTGATTGGTGAAAGTTTCAAGTTGATTTGAGGAAAGTGGGCGGAGTTTTTGGCGAATAAGCCCCTCTTAGGGTTAGGGTTAGGGTTAGGGTTTAGGGTTAGGGTTTGGAACTTTGGAACCGTAAGGTGTAAAAGGCTGAAAGTTGGTTCATAGGGTTCTGATAGTTATCGGAGTGATTGTTGAAAGTTTCAAGTTAATTGTAGAAAAGGGGGCGGAGTTATTGGCGAATAAGCCCCTATTAGGGTTTGTGTTAGGGTTAGGGTTTAGGGTTAGGGTTAGGGTTAGGGTTAGGGTTTAGGGTTAGGGTTTGGAACTTTGGAACAGTAGGTTGTACGAGGCTGAAAGTTGGTGCATAGGGTTCTGATGGTTATCGGAGTGATTGGTGAAAGTTTCAAGTTGTTTTGAGGAAAGTGGGCGGAGTTATTGGCGAAAAAGCCACTATTAGGGTTAGGGTTAGGGTTATGGTTAGGGTTAGGGTTAGGGTTTAGGGTTAGGGTCAGGGTTAGGGTTTAGGGTTAGGGTTTGGAACTTTTGAACCGTAAGGTTTAAAAGGCTGAAAGTTGGTGCAAAGGGTTCTGATGGTTATCGGAGTGATTGGTGAAAGTTTCAAGTTGATTTGAGGAAAGTGGGCGGAGTTATTGGTGAAAAAGCCCTTATTAGGGTTAGGGTTAGGGTTAGGGTTTAGGGTTAGGGTTTGGAACTTTGGAACCGTAAGGTGTAAAAGGCTGAAAGTTGGTGCATAGGGTTCTGATGGTTATCGGAGTGATTGGTGAATGTTTCAAGTTGATTGGAGGAAATTGGGCGGAGTTATTTTCAAATAAGCCCCTATTAGGGTTAGGGTTAGGGTTAGGGTTATGGTTAGGGTTAGGGTTAGGGTTTAGGGGTAGGGTTTGCAACTTTGGAAAAGTAAGTTGTAAGAGGCTGAAAGTTGGTGCATAGGGTTCTGATGGTTATCGGAGTTATTGGTGAAAGTTTCAAGTTGATTTGAAGAAAGTGGGCGGAGTTATTGGCGAAAAATCCCCTATTAGGGTTAGGGTTAGGGTTACGGTTAGGGTTTAGGGTTAGGGTTTGGAACTTTGGAACAGTAGGTTGTAAGAGGCTGAAAGTTGGTGTATAGGGTTCTGATGGTTATCGGAGTGATTGGTGAAAGTTTCAAGTTGATTGGAGGAAAGTGGGCGGAGTTATTGGCGAATAAGCCCCTATTAGGGTTAGGGTTAGGGTTAGGGTTAGGGTTTAGGGTTAGGGTTTGGAACTTTGGAACCGTAAGGTGTAAAAGGCTGAAAGTTGGTGCATAGGGTTCTGATGGTTATCGGAGTGATTGGTGAAAGTTTCAAGGTGATTGGAGGAAAGTGGGCGGAGTTATTGGCGAATAAGCCCCTCTCAGGGTTAGGGTTAGGGTTAGGGTTAGGGTTTAGGGTTAGGGTTTGGAACTTTGGAACCGTAAGGTGTAAAAGGCTGTAAGTTGGTGCATAGGGTTCTGATGGTTATCGGAGTGATTGTTGAAAGTTTCAAGTTAATTGCAGAAAAGGGGGCGGAGTTATTGGCGAATAAGCCCCTATTAGGGTTAGGGTTAGGGTTAGGGTTAGGGTTAGGGTTTAGGGTTAGGGTTTGCAACTTTGGAACCGTAAGTGATAAGAGGCTGAAAGTTGGTGCATAGGGTTCTGATGGTTATCGGTGTGATTGGTGAAAGTTTCAAGTTGTTTTGAGGAAAGTGGGCGGAGTTATTGGCGAAAAAGCCCTTATTAGGGTTAGGGTTAGGGTTTAGGGTTAGGGTTTGGAACTTTGGAACCGTAAGTTGTAAGAAGCTGAAAGTTGGTGCATAGGGTTCTGATGGTTATCGGAGTGATTGGTGAAAGTTTCAAGTTGATTGGAGGAAAGTGGGCGGAGTTATTGGCAAATAAGCCCCTTTTAGGGTTAGGGTTAGGGTCAGGGTTAGGGTTTAGGGTTAGGGTTTGGAACTTTTGAACCGTAAGGTTTAAAAGGCTGAAAGTTGGTGCATAGGGTTCTGATGGTTATCGGAGTGATTGGTGAAAGTTTCAAGTTGATTTGAGGAAAGTGGGCCGAGTTATTGGTGAAAAAGCCCTTATTAGGGTTAGGGTTCGGGTCAGGGTTTAGGGTTAGGGTTTGGAACTTTGGAACCGTAAGGTGTAAAAGGCTGAAAGTTGGTGCATAGGGTTCTGATGGTTATCGGAGTGATTGGTGAATGTTTCAAGTTGATTGGAGGAAATTGGGCGGAGTTATTTGCAAAAAAGCCCCTATTAGGGTTAGGGTTAGGGTTAGGGTTATGGTTAGGGTTAGGGTTAGGGTTTAGGGGTAGGGTTTGCAACTTTGGAAAAGTAAGTTGTTAGAGGCTGAAAGTTGGTGCATAGGGTTCTGATGGTTATCGGAGTTATTGGTGAAAGTTTCAAGTTGATTTGAAGAAAGTGGGCGGAGTTATTGGCGAAAAATCCCCTATTAGGGTTAGGGTTAGGATTAGGGTTAGGGTTTAGGGTTAAGGTTTGGAACTTTGGAACCGTAAGGTGTAAAAGGCTGAAAGTTGGTGCATAGGGTTCTGATGGTTATCGGAGTGATTGTTGAAAGTTTCAAGTTAATTGCAGAAAAGGGGGCGGAGTTATTGGCGAATAAGCCCCTATTAGGGTTAGGGTTATGGTTAGGGTTAGGGTTAGGGTTTAGGGGTAGGGTTTGCAACTTTGGAAAAGTAAGTTGTAAGAGGCTGAAAGTTGGTGCATAGGGTTCTGATGGTTATCGGAGTTATTGGTGAAAGTTTCAAGTTGATTTGAAGAAAGTGGGCGGAGTTATTGGCAAAAAATCCCCTATTAGGGTTAGGGTTAGGGTTAGGGTTAGGGTTTAGGGTTAAGGTTTGGAACTTTGGAACCGTAAGGTGTAAAAGGCTGAAAGTTGGTGCATAGGGTTCTGATGGTTATCGGAGTGATTGTTGAAAGTTTCAAGTTAATTGCAGAAAAGGGGGCGGAGTTATTGGCGAATAAGCCCCTATTAGGGTTAGGGTTAGGGTTAGGGTTAGGGTTAGGGTTTAGGGTTAGGGTTTGCAACTTTGGAACTGTAAGTGATAAGAGGCTGAAAGTTGGTGCATAGGGTTCTGATGGTTATCGGTGTGATTGGTGAAAGTTTCAAGTTGTTTTGAGGAAAGTGGGCGGAGTTATTGGCGAAAAAGCCCCTATTAGGGTTAGGGTTAGGGTTTAGGGTTAGGGTTTGCAACTTTGGAACCGTAAGGTGTAAGAGGCTGAAAGTTGGTGCATAGGGTTCTGATGGTTACCGGAGTGATTGGTGAAAGTTTCAAGTTGATTTGAGGAAAGTGGGCGGAGTTTTTGGCGAATAAGCCCCTCTTAGGGTTAGGGTTAGGGTTAGGGTTTAGGGTTAGGGTTTGGAACTTTGGAACCGTAAGGTGTAAAAGGCTGAAAGTTGGTTCATAGGGTTCTGATAGTTATCGGAGTGATTGTTGAAAGTTTCAAGTTAATTGTAGAAAAGGGGGCGGAGTTATTGGCGAATAAGCCCCTATTAGGGTTTGTGTTAGGGTTAGGGTTTAGGGTTAGGGTTAGGGTTAGGGTTAGGGTTTAGGGTTAGGGTTTGGAACTTTGGAACAGTAGGTTGTAGGAGGCTGAAAGTTGGTGCATAGGGTTCTGATGGTTATCGGAGTGATTGGTGAAAGTTTCAAGTTGTTTTGAGGAAAGTGGGCGGAGTTATTGGCGAAAAAGCCACTATTAGGGTTAGGGTTAGGGTTATGGTTAGGGTTAGGGTTAGGGTTTAGGGTTAGGGTCAGGGTTAGGGTTTAGGGTTAGGGTTTGGAACTTTTGAACCGTAAGGTTTAAAAGGCTGAAAGTTGGTGCAAAGGGTTCTGATGGTTATCGGAGTGATTGGTGAAAGTTTCAAGTTGATTTGAGGAAAGTGGGCGGAGTTATTGGTGAAAAAGCCCTTATTAGGGTTAGGGTTAGGGTTAGGGTTTAGGGTTAGGGTTTGGAACTTTGGAACCGTAAGGTGTAAAAGGCTGAAAGTTGGTGCATAGGGTTCTGATGGTTATCGGAGTGATTGGTGAATGTTTCAAGTTGATTGGAGGAAATTGGGCGGAGTTATTTTCAAATAAGCCCCTATTAGGGTTAGGGTTAGGGTTAGGGTTATGGTTAGGGTTAGGGTTAGGGTTTAGGGGTAGGGTTTGCAACTTTGGAAAAGTAAGTTGTAAGAGGCTGAAAGTTGGTGCATAGGGTTCTGATGGTTATCGGAGTTATTGGTGAAAGTTTCAAGTTGATTTGAAGAAAGTGGGCGGAGTTATTGGCGAAAAATCCCCTATTAGGGTTAGGGTTAGGGTTAGGGTTAGGGTTTAGGGTTAAGGTTTGGAACTTTGGAACCGTAAGGTGTAAAAGGCTGAAAGTTGGTGCATAGGGTTCTGATGGTTATCGGAGTGATTGTTGAAAGTTTCAAGTTAATTGCAGAAAAGGGGGCGGAGTTATTGGCGAAAAAGCCCCTATTAGGGTTAGGGTTAGGGTTTAGGGTTAGGGTTTGCAACTTTGGAACCATAAGGTGTAAGAGGCTGAAAGTTGGTGCATAGGGTTCTGATGGTTATCGGAGTGATTGGTGAAAGTTTCAAGTTGATTGGAGGAAAGTGGGCGGAGTTATTGGCGAATAGGCCCCTATTAGGGTTAGGGTTAGGGTTAGGGTTTAGGGTTAGGGTTTGGAACTTTGGAACAGTAGGTTGTAAGAGGCTGAAAGTTGGTGCATAGGTTTCTGATGGTTATCGGAGTGATTGGTGAAAGTTTCAAGTTGATTGGAGGAAAGTGGGCGGAGTTATTGGCGAATAGGTCCCTATTAGGGTTAGGGTTAGGGTTAGGGTTAGGGTTAGGGTTTAGGGTTAGGGTTTGCAACTTTGGAACCGTAAGTTGTAAGAGGCTGAAAGTTGGTGCATAGGGTTCTGATGGTTATCGGAGTGATTGTTGAAAGTTTCAAGTTAATTGCAGAAAGGGGGGCGGAGTTATTGGCGAAAAAGCCCCTATTAGGGTTAGGGTTAGGGTTAAGGTTTAGGGTTAGGGTTAGGGTTTAGTGTTAGGGTTTGGAACTTTGGAACAGTAGGTTGTAAGAGGCTGAAAGTTGGTGCATAGGGTTCTGATGGTTATCGGAGTGATTGGTGAAAGTTTCAAGTTGATTGGAGGAAAGTGGGCGGAGTTATTGGCGAATAAGCCCCTATTAGGGTTAGGGTTAGGGTTAGGGTTTAGGGTTAGGGTTTGGAACTTTGGAACCGTAAGGTGTAAAAGGCTGAAAGTTGGTGCATAGGGTTCTGATGGTTATCGGAGTGATTGGTGAAAGTTTCAAGGTGATTGGAGGAAAGTGGGCGGAGTTATTGGCGAATAAGCCCCTCTCAGGGTTAGGGTTAGGGTTAGGGTTAGGGTTTAGGGTTAGGGTTTGGAACTTTGGAACTGTAAGGTGTAAAAGGCTGTAAGTTGGTGCATAGGGTTCTGATGGTTATCGGAGTGATTGGTGAAAGTTTCAAGTTAATTGCAGAAAAGGGGGCGGAGTTATTGGCAAATAAGCCCCTATTAGGATTAGTGTTAGGGTTAGGGTTTAGGGTTAGGGTTAGGGTTAGGGTTAGGGTTTAGGGTTTGCAACTTTGGAACCATAAGGTGTAAGAGGCTGAAAGTTGGTGCATAGGGTTCTGATGGTTATCGGAGTGATTGTTGAAAGTTTCAAGTTAATTGCAGAAAAGGGGGCGGAGTTATTGGCGAAAATGCCCCTATTAGGGTTAGGGTTAGGGTTAGGGTTTAGGGTTAGGGTTAGGGTTAGGGTTTAAGGTTAGGGTTTGGAACTTTGGAACAGTAGGTTGTAAGAGGCTGAAAGTTGGTGCATAGGGTTCTGATGGTTATCGGTGTGATTGGTGAAAGTTTCAAGTTGTTTTGAGGAAAGTGGGCGGAGTTATTGGCGAAAAAGCCCCTATTAGGGTTAGGGTTAGGGTTTAGGGTTAGGGTTTGGAACTTTGGAACCGTAAGTTGTAAGAAGCTGAAAGTTGGTGCATAGGGTTCTGATGGTTATCGGAGTGATTGGTGAAAGTTTCAAGTTGATTGGAGGAAAGTGGGCGGAGTTATTGGCAAATAATCCCCTATTAGGGTTAGGGTTAGGGTCAGGGTTAGGGTTTAGGGTTAGGGTTTGGAACTTTTGAACCGTAAGGTTTAAAAGGCTGAAAGTTGGTGCATAGGGTTCTGATGGTTATCGGAGTGATTGGTGAAAGTTTCAAGTTGATTGGAATAAATTGGGCGGAGTTATTGGCAAATATGCCCCTATTAGGGTTAGTTTTAGGGTTATGGTTAGGGTTAGGGTTAGGGTTTAGGGTTAGGGTTTGCAACTTTGGAACCGTAAGGTGTAAGAGGCTGAAAGTTGGTGCATAGGGTTCTGATGGTTACCGGAGTGATTGGTGAAAGTTTCAAGTTGATTTGAGGAAAGTGGGCGGAGTTATTGGCGAATAAGCCCCTCTTAGGGTTAGGGTTAGGGTTTAGGGTTAGGGTTTGGAACTTTGGAACCGTAAGGTGTAAAAGGCTGAAAGTTGGTTCATAGGGTTCTGATGTTTATCGGAGTGATTGTTGAAAGTTTCAAGTTAATTGTAGAAAAGGGGGCGGAGTTATTGGCGAATAAGCCCCTATTAGGGTTAGTGTTAGGGTTAGGGTTTAGGGTTAGGGTTAGGGTTAGGGTTAGGGTTTAGGGTTAGGGTTTGGAACTTTGGAACAGTAGGTTGTAGGAGGCTGAAAGTTGGTGCATAGGGTTCTGATGGTTATCGGAGTGATTGGTGAAAGTTTCAAGTTGTTTTGAGGAAAGTGGGCGGAGTTATTGGCGAAAAAGCCACTATTAGGGTTAGGGTTAGGGTTATGGTTAGGGTTAGGGTTAGGGTTTAGGGTTAGGGTTTGCAACTTTGGAACCGTAAGGTGTAAGAGGCTGAAAGTTGGTGCATAGGGTTCTGATGGTTATCGGAGTGATTGGTGAAAGTTTCAAGTTGATTTGAGGAAAGTGGGCGGAGTTATTGGCGAATAAGCCCCTATTAGGGTTAGGGTTAGGGTTAGGGTTAGGGTTAGGGTTTAGGGTTAGGGTTTGGAACTTTGGAACCGTAAGTTGTAATTAAAGCTGCAAGCAGCGTTGTTACGGCCTGAGCCCCTGCGCAGCCGCGGCCGGATCGCCGGCCCGAATCCAACGGTGTAATCGGCAAATCCCTAGGCCTTGTAGTTTAGGAGATACGAGCCTCAGTGCGCTGCACAGTGTGACTGCAGAGCTGAGAGCCGGCCCTTTAAGAGCCCCTCCCTTCTCTGCTCGCTCTCTGCCATCTGTGTCAGAGTGGAGAGCAGAGCTTAGAGCAGAGCTGAGAGCTGGCCCTTTAAGAACCCCTCCCCCACTGCTCTGTCTCTGATCTGTGCTAGAGTGGAGAGCAGAGCTGAGAGCTGGCCCTTTAAGAACCCCTCCCCCACTGCTCTGTTTTGATCTGTGCTAGAGCTGAGAGCAGAGCTGAGAGCAGAGCTGAGAGCTGGCCCATTAAGAACCCCTCCCCCACTGCTCTGTCTTTGATCTGTGCTATAGTGAGAGCAGAGCTGAGAGCTGGCCCTTTAAGAACCCCTCCCCCACTGCTCTGTCTCTGATCTGTGCTAGAGTGAGAGCAGAGCTGAGAGCTGGCCCTTTAAGAACCCCTCCCCCACTGCTCTGTCTCTGATCTGTGCTAGAGTGAGAGCAGAGCTGAGAGCTGGCCCTTTAAGAACCCCTCCCCCACTGCTCTGTCTCTGATCTGTGCTAGAGTGGAGAGAGTGGAGGATTAAGAGAAATGTAGTGTGGAAAAGCTGAATAAGTCGGCATACGTTGGTCAAAAGTAACACAAAATACCATATTTTTGTAGGGATTTTTGTCAGGAATACAGTGGTGTGTTTTTAAAAGCTGTGCGATGTATGGTGTAGATGTGAGAAGCATTTGTTCGAGAGTATGTACCCTGAGAGGACACGCTCTCCCCATAGACTTCCATTGTAAGGTGAAATGTGTCTCCCCCACTTTGACGGCTCATAAAATTCAAACCGAGCGCGTAGTATATTAGCCTTTAATGATTTTTGAAGAGCACAGTTGGGAGAGCAATGTGTGAAAGTTTGGAAGCCCTGGCATTTACGGTTTAGGAGGAGATAGATTTTGTTTGGGGCGCAAAATTGTCCAAAATTAGACATTCGTGTCCAAATTGTGGACATCCTGTTACAGTTAGGTCAGGGGTGTGAGTGTATGATTTATCCTTCTTGATGAGACGAGTTCAATGGTGTTTGTCCCATGTCTGTAGGACATTCCTACAGGTTGTGGCGTGTTTTTTTGTGTATGTAGGTGGCGCTATTGAGTAGAGCGCCTTTTTTTTTTTAATTATCGAATTTTTCGCCGCACCCGATGTGCGTACCAAATTTGGTGAGTTTTCAAGCATGTTTAGGGGGTCAAATTAACGTTTGAAGTGGCGAGTGTGACTTTGAAACATAACAGGGTCTTCGCCAGGGACTGGCTCAGGCCCTAATTAAAGCTGCAAGCAGCGTTGTTAGGGCCTGAGCCCCTGCGCGGCCTACGGCCGCGTCCTTGACACCGGCCCGAATCCAACGGTGTAATCGGCAAATCCCTAGGCCTTGTAGTTTAGGAGATATGAGCCTCAGTGCGCTGCACAGTGTGAGTGCAGAGCTGAGAGCTGGCCCTTTAAGAGCCCCTCCCTTCTCTGCTCGCTCTCTGCCATCTCTGTCAGAGTGGAGAGCAGAGGAGGATTTGGCAGTTTAACTGTGAAACACAGTCATAACTCTGCATATAGGGGTCAAAAGTGGAATGTAAAGACATCAGTGCGTCGAGTTTTTTCTCAGGAATTCAATGGTTTGCTTTTTGAAGGTGTGAGTGTTTTAATTTAGAAGCGACAAGTGTTTGTTTGAGAGTATGTACATGAGGGCAGAGAAGCTCCAATTGTGGTTTCCATGACTACAGTAAACAAATCTCTGCCATCTCTGTCAGAGCTGAGAGCAGAGCTGAGAGCAGAGCTGAGAGCCGGCCCTTTAAGAGCCCCTCCCTTCTCTGCTCGCTCTCTGCCATCTCTGTCAGAGCTGAGAGCAGAGCTGAGAGCAGAGCTGCCAGCTGGCCCATTAAGAACCCTTCCCCCGCTGCACTGTGTCTGATCTGTGCTGGAGTGGAGAGAGTGGAGGATTCAGAGAAATGTAGTGTGTAAAAGCTGAATAAGTCGTCATACGTTGGTCAAAAGTCACACAAAATACCATATTTTTGTAGGGATTTTTGTCAGGAATACAGTGGTGTGTTTGTAAAAGCTGTGGAATGTATGGTGTAGATGTGAGAAGCATTTGTTTGAGAGTATGTACCCTGAGAGGACAGGCTCTCCCCATAGACTTCCATTGTAAGGCGAAAAGTGTCTCCCCCACTTTGACGGCTCATAAAATCCAAACCGAGCGCGTAGTATATTAGCCTTTAAAGATTTTTGAAGAGCACAGTTGGAGAGTAATGTGTGAAAGTTTGGAAGCCCTGGCATTTACGGTTTAGGAGGAGATAGATTTTGTTCGGGGCGCAAAATTGTCCAAAATTAGACATTCGTGTCCAAATTGTGGACATCCTGTTACAGTTAGGTCAGGGGTGTGAGTGTATGATTTATCCGTCTTGAGGAGACGAGTTCAATGGTGTTTGTCCCATGTCTGTAGGACATTCCTACAGGCTGTGGCGTGGATTTTGTGTATGTAGGTGGCGCTATTGAGTAGAGCGCCTCTTTTTTTTTAAATTATCGAATTTTTTGCCGCACCCGATGTGCTTACCAAATTTGGTGAGTTTTCATGCATGTTTAGGGGGTCAAATTTACTTTTGAAGTGGCGAGTGTGACTTCGAAACATAATAGGGTCTTCGCCAGGGACTAGCTCAGGCCCTAATAAACTGAAAGTTGGTGCATAGGGTTCTGATGGTTATCGGAGTGATTTGTGAAAGTTTCAAGGTGATTGGAGGAAAGTGGGCGGAGTTATTGGCGAATAAGCCCCTCTTAGGGTTAGGGTTAGGGTTAGGGTTTAGGGTTAGGGTTTGGAACTTTGGAACCGTAAGGTGTAAAAGGCTGAAAGTTGGTGCATAGGGTTCTGATGGTTATCGGAGTGATTGGTGAAAGTTTCAAGTTGATTGGTGGAAAGTGGGCGGAGTTATTGGCGAATAAGCCCCTATTAGGGTTAGGGTTAGGGTGAGGGTTAGGGTTACGGTTAGGGTTTGGAACTTTGGAACCGTAAGGTGTAAAAGGCTGAAAGTTGGTGCATAGGGTTCTGATGGTTATCGGAGTGATTGGTGAAAGTTTCAAGTTGATTTGAGGAAAGTGGGCGGAGTTATTGGTGAAAAAGCCCCTAGTAGGGTTAGGGTTAGGGTTAGGGTTAGGGTTTAGGGTTAGGGTTTGCAACTTTGGAACCGTAAGGTGTAAAAGGCTGAAAGTTGGTGCATAGGGTTCTGATGGTTATCGGAGTGATTGGTGAAAGTTTCAAGTTGATTTGAGGAAAGTGGGCGGAGTTATTGGCGAATAAGCCCCTATTAGGGTTAGGGTTAGGGTTAGGGTTAGGGTTTAGGGTTAGGGTTTGGAACTTTGGAACCGTAAGTTGTAATTAAAGCTGCAAGCAGCGTTGTTAGGGCCTGAGCCCCTGCGCGGCCTACGGCCGCGTCCTTGACACCGGCCCGAATCCAACGGTGTAATCGGCAAATCCCTAGGCCTTGTAGTTTAGGAGATATGAGCCTCAGTGCGCTGCACAGTGTGAGTGCAGAGCTGAGAGCTGGCCCTTTAAGAGCCCCTCCCTTCTCTGCTCGCTCTCTGCCATCTCTGTCAGAGTGGAGAGCAGAGGAGGATTTGGCAGTTTAACTGTGAAACACAGTCATAACTCTGCATATAGGGGTCAAAAGTGGAATGTAAAGACATCAGTGCGTCGAGTTTTTTCTCAGGAATTCAATGGTTTGCTTTTTGAAGGTGTGAGTGTTTTAATTTAGAAGCGACAAGTGTTTGTTTGAGAGTATGTACATGAGGGCAGAGAAGCTCCAATTGTGGTTTCCATGACTACAGTAAACAAATCTCTGCCATCTCTGTCAGAGCTGAGAGCAGAGCTGAGAGCAGAGCTGAGAGCCGGCCCTTTAAGAGCCCCTCCCTTCTCTGCTCGCTCTCTGCCATCTCTGTCAGAGCTGAGAGCAGAGCTGAGAGCAGAGCTGCCAGCTGGCCCATTAAGAACCCTTCCCCCGCTGCACTGTGTCTGATCTGTGCTGGAGTGGAGAGAGTGGAGGATTCAGAGAAATGTAGTGTGTAAAAGCTGAATAAGTCGTCATACGTTGGTCAAAAGTCACACAAAATACCATATTTTTGTAGGGATTTTTGTCAGGAATACAGTGGTGTGTTTGTAAAAGCTGTGGAATGTATGGTGTAGATGTGAGAAGCATTTGTTTGAGAGTATGTACCCTGAGAGGACAGGCTCTCCCCATAGACTTCCATTGTAAGGCGAAAAGTGTCTCCCCCACTTTGACGGCTCATAAAATCCAAACCGAGCGCGTAGTATATTAGCCTTTAAAGATTTTTGAAGAGCACAGTTGGAGAGTAATGTGTGAAAGTTTGGAAGCCCTGGCATTTACGGTTTAGGAGGAGATAGATTTTGTTCGGGGCGCAAAATTGTCCAAAATTAGACATTCGTGTCCAAATTGTGGACATCCTGTTACAGTTAGGTCAGGGGTGTGAGTGTATGATTTATCCGTCTTGAGGAGACGAGTTCAATGGTGTTTGTCCCATGTCTGTAGGACATTCCTACAGGCTGTGGCGTGGTTTTTTGTGTATGTAGGTGGCGCTATTGAGTAGAGCGCCTCTTTTTTTTAAATTATCAAATTTTTCGCCGCACCCGATGTGCTTACCAAATTTGGTGAGTTTTCATGCATGTTTAGGGGGTCAAATTTACTTTTGAAGTGGCGAGTGTGACTTCGAAACATAATAGGGTCTTCGCCAGGGACTAGCTCAGGCCCTAATAAACTGAAAGTTGGTGCATAGGGTTCTGATGGTTATCGGAGTGATTTGTGAAAGTTTCAAGGTGATTGGAGGAAAGTGGGCGGAGTTATTGGCGAATAAGCCCCTCTTAGGGTTAGGGTTAGGGTTAGGGTTTAGGGTTAGGGTTTGGAACTTTGGAACCGTAAGGTGTAAAAGGCTGAAAGTTGGTGCATAGGGTTCTGATGGTTATCGGAGTGATTGGTGAAAGTTTCAAGTTGATTGGTGGAAAGTGGGCGGAGTTATTGGCGAATAAGCCCCTATTAGGGTTAGGGTTAGGGTTAGGTTTTAGGGTTAGGGTTTGCTACTTTGGAACCGTAAGTTGTAAGAGGCTGGAAGTTTGTGCATTGGGTTCTGATGTTTATCGGAGTTATTGGTGCAAGTTTCAAGTTGATTTGAGGAAAGTGGGCGGAGTTATTGGTGAAAAAGCCCCTAGTAGGGTTAGGGTTAGGGTTAGGGTTAGGGTTTAGGGTTAGGGTTTGGAACTTTGGAACCGTAAGGTGTAAAAGGCTGAAAGATGGTTCATAGGGTTGTGATGGTTATCGGAGTGATTGTTGAAAGTTTCAAGTTAATTGTAGAAAAGGGGGCGGAGTTATTGGCGAATAAGCCCCTATTAGGGTTAGTGTTAGGGTTAGGGTTTAGGGTTAGGGTTAGGGTTAGGGTTAGGGTTTAGGGTTAGGGTTTGGAACTTTGGAACAGTAGGTTGTAGGAGGCTGAAAGTTGGTGCATAGGGTTCTGATGGTTATCGGAGTGATTGGTGAAAGTTTCAAGTTGTTTTGAGGAAAGTGGGCGGAGTTATTGGCGAAAAAGCCACTATTAGGGTTAGGGTTAGGGTTATGGTTAGGGTTAGGGTTAGGGTTTAGGGTTAGGGTTTGCAACTTTGGAACCGTAAGGTGTAAGAGGCTGAAAGTTGGTGCATCGGGTTCTGATGGTTATCGGAGTGATTGGTGAAAGTTTCAAGTTGTTTTGAGGAAAGTGGGCGGAGTTATTGGCGAAAAAGCCACTATTAGGGTTAGGGTTAGGGTTATGGTTAGGGTTAGGGTTAGGTTTTAGGGTTAGGGTTTGCAACTTTGGAACCGTAAGGTGTAAGAGGCTGAAAGTTGGTGCATAGGGTTCTGATGGTTATCGGAGTGATTGGTGAAAGTTTCAAGTTGATTTGAGGAAAGTGGGCGGAGTTATTGGCGAATAAGCCCCTATTAGGGTTAGGGTTAGGGTTAGGGTTAGGGTTTAGGGTTAGGGTTTGCAACTTTGGAACCGTAAGGTGTAAGAGGCTGAAAGTTGTTGCATAGGGTTCTGATGGTTATCGGAGTGATTGGTGAAAGTTTCAAGTTGATTGGAGAAAATTGGGCGGAGTTATTGGCAAATAAGCCCCTATTAGTGTTAGGGTTAGGGTTATGGTAAGGGTTAGGGTTAGGGTTTGGAACTTTGGAACCGTAAGGTGTAAAAGGCTGAAAGTTGGTGCATAGGGTTCTGATGGTTATCGGAGTGATTGGTGAAAGTTTCAAGTTGATTGGAGAAAATTGGGCGGAGTTATTGGCAAATAAGCCCCTATTAGGGTTAGGGTTAGGGTTATGGTAAGGTTAAGGGTTAGGGTTTAGGGTTAGGGTTTGCAACTTTGGAACCGTAAGTTTTAAGAGGCTGAAAGTTTGTGCATAGGGTTCTGATGGTTATCGGAGTTATTGGTGCAAGTTTCAAGTTGATTTGAGGAAAGTGGGCGGAGTTATTGGTGAAAAAGCCCCTTGTAGGGTTAGGGTTAGGGTTAGGGTTAGGGTTAGGGTTTGGAACTTTGGAACCGTAAGGTGTAAAAGGCTGAAAGTTGGTGCATAGGGTTCTGATGGTTATCGGAGTGATTGGTGAAAGTTTCAAGTTGATTGGTGGAAAGTGGGCGGAGTTATTGGCGAATAAGCCCCTATTAGGGTTAGGGTTAGGGTGAGGGTTAGGGTTACGGTTAGGGTTTGGAACTTTGGAACCGTAAGGTGTAAAAGGCTGAAAGTTGGTGCATAGGGTTCTGATGGTTATCGGAGTGATTGGTGAAAGTTTCAAGTTGATTTGAGGAAAGTGGGCGGAGTTATTGGCGAATAAGCCCCTATTAGGGTTAGGGTTAGGGTTAGGGTTAGGGTTTAGGGTTAGGGTTTGGAACTTTGGAACCGTAAGTTGTAATTAAAGCTGCAAGCAGCGTTGTTAGGGCCTGAGCCCCTGCGCGGCCTACGGCCGCGTCCTTGACACCGGCCCGAATCCAACGGTGTAATCGGCAAATCCCTAGGCCTTGTAGTTTAGGAGATATGAGCCTCAGTGCGCTGCACAGTGTGAGTGCAGAGCTGAGAGCTGGCCCTTTAAGAGCCCCTCCCTTCTCTGCTCGCTCTCTGCCATCTCTGTCAGAGTGGAGAGCAGAGGAGGATTTGGCAGTTTAACTGTGAAACACAGTCATAACTCTGCATATAGGGGTCAAAAGTGGAATGTAAAGACATCAGTGCGTCGAGTTTTTTCTCAGGAATTCAATGGTTTGCTTTTTGAAGGTGTGAGTGTTTTAATTTAGAAGCGACAAGTGTTTGTTTGAGAGTATGTACATGAGGGCAGAGAAGCTCCAATTGTGGTTTCCATGACTACAGTAAACAAATCTCTGCCATCTCTGTCAGAGCTGAGAGCAGAGCTGAGAGCAGAGCTGAGAGCCGGCCCTTTAAGAGCCCCTCCCTTCTCTGCTCGCTCTCTGCCATCTCTGTCAGAGCTGAGAGCAGAGCTGAGAGCAGAGCTGCCAGCTGGCCCATTAAGAACCCTTCCCCCGCTGCACTGTGTCTGATCTGTGCTGGAGTGGAGAGAGTGGAGGATTCAGAGAAATGTAGTGTGTAAAAGCTGAATAAGTCGTCATACGTTGGTCAAAAGTCACACAAAATACCATATTTTTGTAGGGATTTTTGTCAGGAATACAGTGGTGTGTTTGTAAAAGCTGTGGAATGTATGGTGTAGATGTGAGAAGCATTTGTTTGAGAGTATGTACCCTGAGAGGACAGGCTCTCCCCATAGACTTCCATTGTAAGGCGAAAAGTGTCTCCCCCACTTTGACGGCTCATAAAATCCAAACCGAGCGCGTAGTATATTAGCCTTTAAAGATTTTTGAAGAGCACAGTTGGAGAGTAATGTGTGAAAGTTTGGAAGCCCTGGCATTTACGGTTTAGGAGGAGATAGATTTTGTTCGGGGTGCAAAATTGTCCAAAATTAGACATTCGTGTCCAAATTGTGGACATCCTGTTACAGTTAGGTCAGGGGTGTGAGTGTATGATTTATCCGTCTTGATGAGACGAGTTCAATGGTGTTTGTCCCATGTCTGTAGGACATTCCTACAGGCTGTGGCGTGGTTTTTTGTGTATGTAGGTGGCGCTATTGAGTAGAGCGCCTCTTTTTTTTAAATTATCAAATTTTTCGCCGCACCCGATGTGCTTACCAAATTTGGTGAGTTTTCATGCATGTTTAGGGGGTCAAATTTACTTTTGAAGTGGCGAGTGTGACTTCGAAACATAATAGGGTCTTCGCCAGGGACTAGCTCAGGCCCTAATAAACTGAAAGTTGGTGCATAGGGTTCTGATGGTTATCGGAGTGATTTGTGAAAGTTTCAAGGTGATTGGAGGAAAGTGGGCGGAGTTATTGGCGAATAAGCCCCTCTTAGGGTTAGGGTTAGGGTTAGGGTTTAGGGTTAGGGTTTGGAACTTTGGAACCGTAAGGTGTAAAAGGCTGAAAGTTGGTGCATAGGGTTCTGATGGTTATCGGAGTGATTGGTGAAAGTTTCAAGTTGATTGGTGGAAAGTGGGCGGAGTTATTGGCGAATAAGCCCCTATTAGGGTTAGGGTTAGGGTTAGGTTTTAGGGTTAGGGTTTGCTACTTTGGAACCGTAAGTTGTAAGAGGCTGGAAGTTTGTGCATTGGGTTCTGATGTTTATCGGAGTTATTGGTGCAAGTTTCAAGTTGATTTGAGGAAAGTGGGCGGAGTTATTGGTGAAAAAGCCCCTAGTAGGGTTAGGGTTAGGGTTAGGGTTAGGGTTTAGGGTTAGGGTTTGGAACTTTGGAACCGTAAGGTGTAAAAGGCTGAAAGATGGTTCATAGGGTTGTGATGGTTATCGGAGTGATTGTTGAAAGTTTCAAGTTAATTGTAGAAAAGGGGGCGGAGTTATTGGCGAATAAGCCCCTATTAGGGTTAGTGTTAGGGTTAGGGTTTAGGGTTAGGGTTAGGGTTAGGGTTAGGGTTTAGGGTTAGGGTTTGGAACTTTGGAACAGTAGGTTGTAGGAGGCTGAAAGTTGGTGCATAGGGTTCTGATGGTTATCGGAGTGATTGGTGAAAGTTTCAAGTTGTTTTGAGGAAAGTGGGCGGAGTTATTGGCGAAAAAGCCACTATTAGGGTTAGGGTTAGGGTTAGGGTTAGGGTTAGGGTTTAGGGTTAGGGTTTGCAACTTTGGAACCGTAAGGTGTAAGAGGCTGAAAGTTAGTGCATCGGGTTCTGATGGTTATCGGAGTGATTGGTGAAAGTTTCAAGTTGTTTTGAGGAAAGTGGGCGGAGTTATTGGCGAAAAAGCCACTATTAGGGTTAGGGTTAGGGTTATGGTTAGGGTTAGGGTTAGGTTTTAGGGTTAGGGTTTGCAACTTTGGAACCGTAAGGTGTAAGAGGCTGAAAGTTGGTGCATAGGGTTCTGATGGTTATCGGAGTGATTGGTGAAAGTTTCAAGTTGATTTGAGGAAAGTGGGCGGAGTTATTGGCGAATAAGCCCCTATTAGGGTTAGGGTTAGGGTTAGGGTTAGGGTTTAGGGTTAGGGTTTGCAACTTTGGAACCGTAAGGTGTAAGAGGCTGAAAGTTGTTGCATAGGGTTCTGATGGTTATCGGAGTGATTGGTGAAAGTTTCAAGTTGATTGGAGAAAATTGGGCGGAGTTATTGGCAAATAAGCCCCTATTAGTGTTAGGGTTAGGGTTATGGTAAGGGTTAGGGTTAGGGTTTGGAACTTTGGAACCGTAAGGTGTAAAAGGCTGAAAGTTGGTGCATAGGGTTCTGATGGTTATCGGAGTGATTGGTGAAAGTTTCAAGTTGATTGGAGAAAATTGGGCGGAGTTATTGGCAAATAAGCCCCTATTAGGGTTAGGGTTAGGGTTATGGTAAGGTTAAGGGTTAGGGTTTAGGGTTAGGGTTTGCAACTTTGGAACCGTAAGTTTTAAGAGGCTGAAAGTTTGTGCATAGGGTTCTGATGGTTATCGGAGTTATTGGTGCAAGTTTCAAGTTGATTTGAGGAAAGTGGGCGGAGTTATTGGTGAAAAAGCCCCTTGTAGGGTTAGGGTTAGGGTTAGGGTTAGGGTTTAGGGTTAGGGTTTGCAACTTTGGAACCGTAAGGTGTAAAAGGCTGAAAGTTGGTGCATAGGGTTCTGATGGTTATCGGAGTGATTGGTGAAAGTTTCAAGTTGATTTGAGGAAAGTGGGCGGAGTTATTAGCGAATAAGCCCCTATTAGGGTTAGGGTTAGGGTTAGGGTTAGGTTTTAGGGTTAGGGTTTGGAACTTTGGAACCGTAAGTTGTAATTAAAGCTGCAAGCAGCGTTGTTAGGGCCTGAGCCCCCGCGCAGCCGCGGCCGGATCGCCGGCCCGAATCCAACGGTGTAATCGGCAAATCCCTAGGCCTTGTAGTTTAGGAGAAACGAGCCTCAGTGCGCTGCACAGTGTGACTGCAGAGCTGAGAGCCGGCCCTTTAAGAGCCCCTCCCTTCTCTGCTCGCTCTCTGCCATCTGTGTCAGAGTGGAGAGCAGAGCTGAGAGCAGAGCTGAGAGTTGGCCCTTTAAGAACCCCTCCCTTTCTGCTCTGTCTCTGATCTGTGCTAGAGTGGAGAGCAGAGCTGAGAGCTGGCCCTTTAAGAACCCCTCCCCCACTGCTCTGTCTCTGATCTGTGCTAGAGTGGAGAGAGTGGAGGATTAAGAGAAATGTAGTGTGGAAAAGCTGAATAAGTCGGCATACGTTGGTCAAAAGTAACACAAAATACCATATTTTTGTAGGGATTTTTGTCAGGAATACAGTGGTGTCTTTTTAAAAGCTGTGCGATGTATGGTGTAGATGTGAGAAGCATTTGTTCGAGAGTATGTACCCTGAGAGGACACGCTCTCCCCATAGACTTCCATTGTAAGGTGAAATGTGTCTCCCCCACTTTGACGGCTCATAAAATTCAAACCGAGCGCGTAGTATATTAGCCTTTAATGATTTTTGAAGAGCACAGTAGGGAGAGCAAGGTGTGAAAGTTTGGAAGCCCTGGCATTTACGGTTTAGGAGGAGATAGATTTTGTTTGGGGCGCAAAATTGTCCAAAATTAGACATTCGTGTCCAAATTGTGGACATCCTGTTACAGTAAGGTCAGGGGTGTGAGTGTATGATTTATCCGTCTTGATGAGACGAGTTCAATGGTGTTTGTCCCATGTCTGTAGGACATTCCTACAGGTTGTGGCGTGGTTTTTTGTGTATGTAGGTGGCGCTATTGAGTAGAGCGCCTTTTTTTTTTTTAATTATCGAATTTTTCGCCTCAACCGATGTGCGTACCAAATTTGGTGAGTTTTCAAGCATGTTTAGGGGGTCAAATTAACGTTTGAAGTGGCGAGTGTGACTTTGAAACATAACAGGGTCTTCGCCGGGGACTGGCTCAGGCCCTAATTAAAGCTGCAAGCAGCGTTGTTAGGGCCTGAGCCCCTGCGCAGCCTACGGCCGCGTCCTTGACACCGGCCCGAATCCAACGGTGTAATCGGCAAATCCCTAGCCTTGTAGTTTAGGAGATATGAGCCTCAGTGCGCTGCACAGTGTGAGTGCAGAGCTGAGAGCTGGCCCTTTAAGAGCCCCTCCCTTCTCTGCTCGCTCTCTGCCATCTCTGTCAGAGTGGAGAGCAGAGGAGGATTTGGCAGTTTAACTGTGAAACACAGTCATAACTCTGCATATAGGGGTCAAAAGTGGAATGTAAAGACATCAGTGCGTCGAGTTTTTTCTCAGGAATTCAATGGTTTGCTTTTTGAAGGTGTGAGTGTTTTAATTTAGAAGCGACAAGTGTTTGTTTGAGAGTATGTACATGAGGGCAGAGAAGCTCCAATTGTGGTTTCCATGACTACAGTAAACAAATCTCTGCCATCTCTGTCAGAGCTGAGAGCAGAGCTGAGAGCAGAGCTGAGAGCCGGCCCTTTAAGAGCCCCTCCCTTCTCTGCTCGCTCTCTGCCATCTCTGTCAGAGCTGAGAGAAGAGCTGAGAGCAGAGCTGCCAGCTGGCCCATTAAGAACCCTTCCCCCGCTGCACTGTGTCTGATCTGTGCTGGAGTGGAGAGAGTGGAGGATTCAGAGAAATGTAGTGTGTAAAAGCTGAATAAGTCGTCATACGTTGGTCAAAAGTCACACAAAATACCATATTTTTGTAGGGATTTTTGTCAGGAATACAGTGGTGTGTTTGTAAAAGCTGTGGAATGTATGGTGTAGATGTGAGAAGCATTTGTTTGAGAGTATGTACCCTGAGAGGACACGCTCTCCCCATAGACTTCCATTGTAAGGCGAAAAGTGTCTCCCCCAATTTGACGGCTCATAAAATCCAAACCGAGCGCGTAGTATATTAGCCTTTAAAGATTTTTGAAGAGCACAGTTGGGAGAGTAATGTGTGAAAGTTTGGAAGCCCTGGCATTTACGGTTTAGGAGGAGATAGATTTTGTTCGGGGCGCAAAATTGTCCAAAATTAGACATTCGTGTCCAAATTGTGGACATCCTGTTACAGTTAGGTCAGGGGTGTGAGTGTATGATTTATCCGTCTTGATGAGACGAGTTCAATGGTGTTTGTCCCATGTCTGTAGGACATTCCTACAGGCTGTGGCGTGGTTTTTCGTGTATGTAGGTGGCGCTATTGAGTAGAGCGCCTCTTTTTTTTTAAATTATCGAATTTTTCACCGCACCCGATGTGCTTACCAAATTTGGTGAGTTTTCATGCATGTTTAGGGGGTCAAATTTACTTTTGAAGTGGCGAGTGTGACTTCGAAACATAATAGGGTCTTCGCCAGGGACTAGCTCAGGCCCTAATAAACTGAAAGTTGGTGCATAGGGTTCTGATGGATATCGGAGTGATTGGTGAAAGTTTCAAGTTGATTGGAGGAAAGTGGGCGGAGTTATTGGTGAAAAAGCCCCTATTAGGGTTAGGGTTAGGGTTAGGGTTTAGGGTTAGGGTTTGGAACTTTGGAACCGTAAGGTGTAAAAGGCTGAAAGTTGGTGCAAAGGGTTCTGATGGTTATCGGAGTGATTGGTGAAAGTTTCAAGTTGATTTGAGGAAAGTGGGCGGAGTTATTGGCGAATAAGCCCCTATTAGGGTTAGGGTTAGGGTTAGGGTTAGGGTTTAGGGTTAGGGTTTGGAACTTAGGAACCAAAGGTTGTAAGAGGCTGAAAGTTGGTGCATAGGGTTCTGATGGATATCGGAGTGATTGGTGAAAGTTTCAAGTTGATTGGAGGAAAGTGGGCGGAGTTATTGGCGAATAAGCCCCTATTAGGGTTAGGGTTAGGGTTAGGGTTTAGGTTTAGGGTTAGGGTTTGGAACTTTGGAACCGTAAGGTGTAAAAGGCTGAAAGTTGGTGCATAGGGTTCTGATGGTTATCGGAGTGATTGGTGAAAGTTTCAAGTTGATTGGAGGAAATTGGGCGGAGTTATTTGCAAATAAGACCCTATTAGGGTTAGGGTTAGGGTTATGGTTAGGGTTAGGGTTAGGGTTTAGGGTTAGGGTTTGGAACTTTGGAACCATAGGTTGTAAGAGGCTGAAAGTTGGTGCATAGGGTTCTGATGGTTATCGGAGTGATTGGTGAACGTTTCAAGTTGATTGGAGGAAAGTGGGCGGAGTTATTGGCGAATAAGCCCCTATTAGGGTTAGGGTTAGGGTTAGGGTTTAGGGTTAGGGATTGGAACTTTGGACCCGTAAGGTGTAAAAGGCTGAAAGTTGGTGCATAGGGTTCTGATGGATATCGGAGTGATTGGTGAAAGTTTCAAGTTGATTGGAGGAAAGTGGGCGGAGTTATTGGCGAATAAGCCCCTTTTAGGGTAAGGGTTAGGGTTAGGGTTTAGGGTTAGGGTTTGGAACTTTGGAACCGTAAGTTGTAAGAGGCTGAAAGTTGGTGCATAGGGTTCTGATGGTTATCGGAGTGATTGGTGAAAGTTTCAAGTTGATTGGAGGAAAGTGGGCGGAGTTATTGGCGAATAAGCCCCTATTAGGGTTAGGGTTAGGGTTAGGGCTTAGGGTTAGGGTTTGGAACTTTGGAACCATAGGTTGTAAGAGGCTGAAAGTTGGTGCATAGGGTTCTGATGGTTATCGGAGTGATTGGTGAACGTTTCAAGTTGATTGGAGGAAAGTGGGCGGAGTTATTGGCGAATAAGCCCCTATTAGGGTTAGGGTTAGGGTTAGGGTTTAGGGTTAGGGATTGGAACTTTGGACCCGTAAGGTGTAAAAGGCTGAAAGTTGGTGCATAGGGTTCTGATGGATATCGGAGTGATTGGTGAAAGTTTCAAGTTGATTGGAGGAAAGTGGGCGGAGTTATTGGCGAATAAGCCCCTTTTAGGGTAAGGGTTAGGGTTAGGGTTTAGGGTTAGGGTTTGGAACTTTGGAACCGTAAGTTGTAAGAGGCTGAAAGTTGGTGCATAGGGTTCTGATGGTTATCGGAGTGATTGTTGAAAGTTTCAAGTTAATTGCAGAAAAGGGGGCGGAGTTATTGGCAAATAAGCCCCTATTAGGGTTAGTGTTAGGGTTAGGGTTTAGGGTTAGGGTTAGGGTTATGGTTAGGGTTTAGGGTTAGGGTTTGCAACTTTGGAACCGTAAGTTGTAAGAGGCTGAAAGTTGGTGCATAGGGTTCTGATGGTTATCGGAGTGATTGGTGAAAGTTTCAAGTTGATTTGAGGAAAGTGGGCGGAGTTATTGGCGAATAAGACCCTATAAGGTTAGGGTTAGGGTTAGGGTTAGGGTTTAGGATTAGGGTTTGGAACTTTGGAACCGTAAGTTGTAAGAGGCTGAAAGTTGGTGCGTAGGGTTCTGATGGTTTTCGGAGTGATTGGTGAAAGTTTCAAGTTTATGTGAAGAAAGTGGGCGGAGTTATTGGCGAAAATGCCCCTATTAGGGTTAGGGTTAGGGTTAGGGTTTAGGGTTAGGGTTTGGAACTTTCGACCCGTAAGGTGTAAAAGGCTGAAAGTTGGTGCATAGGGTTCTGATGGATATCGGAGTGATTGGTGAAAGTTTCAAGTTGATTGGAGGAAAGTGGGCGGAGTTATTGGCAAATAAGCCCCTATTAGTGTTAGGGTTAGGGTTATGGTAAGGGTTAGGGTTAGGGTTTGGAACTTTGGAACCGTAAGGTGTAAAAGGCTGAAAGTTGGTGCATAGGGTTCTGATGGTTATCGGAGTGATTGGTGAAAGTTTCAAGTTGATTGGAGAAAATTGGGCGGAGTTATTGGCAAATAAGCCCCTATTAGGGTTAGGGTTAGGGTTATGGTAAGGTTAAGGGTTAGGGTTTAGGGTTAGGGTTTGCAACTTTGGAACCGTAAGTTTTAAGAGGCTGAAAGTTTGTGCATAGGGTTCTGATGGTTATCGGAGTTATTGGTGCAAGTTTCAAGTTGATTTGAGGAAAGTGGGCGGAGTTATTGGTGAAAAAGCCCCTTGTAGGGTTAGGGTTAGGGTTAGGGTTAGGGTTTAGGGTTAGGGTTTGCAACTTTGGAACCGTAAGGTGTAAAAGGCTGAAAGTTGGTGCATAGGGTTCTGATGGTTATCGGAGTGATTGGTGAAAGTTTCAAGTTGATTTGAGGAAAGTGGGCGGAGTTATTAGCGAATAAGCCCCTATTAGGGTTAGGGTTAGGGTTAGGGTTAGGTTTTAGGGTTAGGGTTTGGAACTTTGGAACCGTAAGTTGTAATTAAAGCTGCAAGCAGCGTTGTTAGGGCCTGAGCCCCCGCGCAGCCGCGGCCGGATCGCCGGCCCGAATCCAACGGTGTAATCGGCAAATCCCTAGGCCTTGTAGTTTAGGAGAAACGAGCCTCAGTGCGCTGCACAGTGTGACTGCAGAGCTGAGAGCCGGCCCTTTAAGAGCCCCTCCCTTCTCTGCTCGCTCTCTGCCATCTGTGTCAGAGTGGAGAGCAGAGCTGAGAGCAGAGCTGAGAGTTGGCCCTTTAAGAACCCCTCCCTTTCTGCTCTGTCTCTGATCTGTGCTAGAGTGGAGAGCAGAGCTGAGAGCTGGCCCTTTAAGAACCCCTCCCCCACTGCTCTGTCTCTGATCTGTGCTAGAGTGGAGAGAGTGGAGGATTAAGAGAAATGTAGTGTGGAAAAGCTGAATAAGTCGGCATACGTTGGTCAAAAGTAACACAAAATACCATATTTTTGTAGGGATTTTTGTCAGGAATACAGTGGTGTCTTTTTAAAAGCTGTGCGATGTATGGTGTAGATGTGAGAAGCATTTGTTCGAGAGTATGTACCCTGAGAGGACACGCTCTCCCCATAGACTTCCATTGTAAGGTGAAATGTGTCTCCCCCACTTTGACGGCTCATAAAATTCAAACCGAGCGCGTAGTATATTAGCCTTTAATGATTTTTGAAGAGCACAGTAGGGAGAGCAAGGTGTGAAAGTTTGGAAGCCCTGGCATTTACGGTTTAGGAGGAGATAGATTTTGTTTGGGGCGCAAAATTGTCCAAAATTAGACATTCGTGTCCAAATTGTGGACATCCTGTTACAGTTAGGTCAGGGGTGTGAGTGTATGATTTATCCGTCTTGATGAGACGAGTTCAATGGTGTTTGTCCCATGTCTGTAGGACATTCCTACAGGTTGTGGCGTGGTTTTTTGTGTATGTAGGTGGCGCTATTGAGTAGAGCGCCTTTTTTTTTTTTAATTATCGAATTTTTCGCCTCAACCGATGTGCGTACCAAATTTGGTGAGTTTTCAAGCATGTTTAGGGGGTCAAATTAACGTTTGAAGTGGCGAGTGTGACTTTGAAACATAACAGGGTCTTCGCCGGGGACTGGCTCAGGCCCTAATTAAAGCTGCAAGCAGCGTTGTTAGGGCCTGAGCCCCTGCGCAGCCTACGGCCGCGTCCTTGACACCGGCCCGAATCCAACGGTGTAATCGGCAAATCCCTAGGCCTTGTAGTTTAGGAGATATGAGCCTCAGTGCGCTGCACAGTGTGAGTGCAGAGCTGAGAGCTGGCCCTTTAAGAGCCCCTCCCTTCTCTGCTCGCTCTCTGCCATCTCTGTCAGAGTGGAGAGCAGAGGAGGATTTGGCAGTTTAACTGTGAAACACAGTCATAACTCTGCATATAGGGGTCAAAAGTGGAATGTAAAGACATCAGTGCGTCGAGTTTTTTCTCAGGAATTCAATGGTTTGCTTTTTGAAGGTGTGAGTGTTTTAATTTAGAAGCGACAAGTGTTTGTTTGAGAGTATGTACATGAGGGCAGAGAAGCTCCAATTGTGGTTTCCATGACTACAGTAAACAAATCTCTGCCATCTCTGTCAGAGCTGAGAGCAGAGCTGAGAGCAGAGCTGAGAGCCGGCCCTTTAAGAGCCCCTCCCTTCTCTGCTCGCTCTCTGCCATCTCTGTCAGAGCTGAGAGAAGAGCTGAGAGCAGAGCTGCCAGCTGGCCCATTAAGAACCCTTCCCCCGCTGCACTGTGTCTGATCTGTGCTGGAGTGGAGAGAGTGGAGGATTCAGAGAAATGTAGTGTGTAAAAGCTGAATAAGTCGTCATACGTTGGTCAAAAGTCACACAAAATACCATATTTTTGTAGGGATTTTTGTCAGGAATACAGTGGTGTGTTTGTAAAAGCTGTGGAATGTATGGTGTAGATGTGAGAAGCATTTGTTTGAGAGTATGTACCCTGAGAGGACACGCTCTCCCCATAGACTTCCATTGTAAGGCGAAAAGTGTCTCCCCCAATTTGACGGCTCATAAAATCCAAACCGAGCGCGTAGTATATTAGCCTTTAAAGATTTTTGAAGAGCACAGTTGGGAGAGTAATGTGTGAAAGTTTGGAAGCCCTGGCATTTACGGTTTAGGAGGAGATAGATTTTGTTCGGGGCGCAAAATTGTCCAAAATTAGACATTCGTGTCCAAATTGTGGACATCCTGTTACAGTTAGGTCAGGGGTGTGAGTGTATGATTTATCCGTCTTGATGAGACGAGTTCAATGGTGTTTGTCCCATGTCTGTAGGACATTCCTACAGGCTGTGGCGTGGTTTTTCGTGTATGTAGGTGGCGCTATTGAGTAGAGCGCCTCTTTTTTTTTAAATTATCGAATTTTTCACCGCACCCGATGTGCTTACCAAATTTGGTGAGTTTTCATGCATGTTTAGGGGGTCAAATTTACTTTTGAAGTGGCGAGTGTGACTTCGAAACATAATAGGGTCTTCGCCAGGGACTAGCTCAGGCCCTAATAAACTGAAAGTTGGTGCATAGGGTTCTGATGGATATCGGAGTGATTGGTGAAAGTTTCAAGTTGATTGGAGGAAAGTGGGCGGAGTTATTGGTGAAAAAGCCCCTATTAGGGTTAGGGTTAGGGTTAGGGTTTAGGGTTAGGGTTTGGAACTTTGGAACCGTAAGGTGTAAAAGGCTGAAAGTTGGTGCAAAGGGTTCTGATGGTTATCGGAGTGATTGGTGAAAGTTTCAAGTTGATTTGAGGAAAGTGGGCGGAGTTATTGGCGAATAAGCCCCTATTAGGGTTAGGGTTAGGGTTAGGGTTAGGGTTTAGGGTTAGGGTTTGGAACTTAGGAACCAAAGGTTGTAAGAGGCTGAAAGTTGGTGCATAGGGTTCTGATGGATATCGGAGTGATTGGTGAAAGTTTCAAGTTGATTGGAGGAAAGTGGGCGGAGTTATTGGCGAATAAGCCCCTATTAGGGTTAGGGTTAGGGTTAGGGTTTAGGTTTAGGGTTAGGGTTTGGAACTTTGGAACCGTAAGGTGTAAAAGGCTGAAAGTTGGTGCATAGGGTTCTGATGGTTATCGGAGTGATTGGTGAAAGTTTCAAGTTGATTGGAGGAAATTGGGCGGAGTTATTTGCAAATAAGACCCTATTAGGGTTAGGGTTAGGGTTATGGTTAGGGTTAGGGTTAGGGTTTAGGGTTAGGGTTTGGAACTTTGGAACCATAGGTTGTAAGAGGCTGAAAGTTGGTGCATAGGGTTCTGATGGTTATCGGAGTGATTGGTGAACGTTTCAAGTTGATTGGAGGAAAGTGGGCGGAGTTATTGGCGAATAAGCCCCTATTAGGGTTAGGGTTAGGGTTAGGGTTTAGGGTTAGGGATTGGAACTTTGGACCCGTAAGGTGTAAAAGGCTGAAAGTTGGTGCATAGGGTTCTGATGGATATCGGAGTGATTGGTGAAAGTTTCAAGTTGATTGGAGGAAAGTGGGCGGAGTTATTGGCGAATAAGCCCCTTTTAGGGTAAGGGTTAGGGTTAGGGTTTAGGGTTAGGGTTTGGAACTTTGGAACCGTAAGTTGTAAGAGGCTGAAAGTTGGTGCATAGGGTTCTGATGGTTATCGGAGTGATTGGTGAAAGTTTCAAGTTGATTGGAGGAAAGTGGGCGGAGTTATTGGCGAATAAGCCCCTATTAGGGTTAGGGTTAGGGTTAGGGCTTAGGGTTAGGGTTTGGAACTTTGGAACCATAGGTTGTAAGAGGCTGAAAGTTGGTGCATAGGGTTCTGATGGTTATCGGAGTGATTGGTGAACGTTTCAAGTTGATTGGAGGAAAGTGGGCGGAGTTATTGGCGAATAAGCCCCTATTAGGGTTAGGGTTAGGGTTAGGGTTTAGGGTT